>NC_134400.1:49014877-49384965 GCF_050003625.1 Haematobia irritans
CGATTCCAGCTTCGACCGAACACCAAAAAGTTTTGCAACAGTGGATTATGCCACCTCAGTAATGCTGGTGACATTTCTGAGGGTTTCAAAGCTTCTCTAAGTGGTTTCACTGCAATATGGAACGCCGTTCGGACTCGGCTATAAAAAGGAGGTCCCTTGCCATTGAGCTTAACACGGAATCGGGCAGCACTCAGTGATAGGAGAGAAGTTCACCAATGTGGTATCACAATGGACTGAATAGTCTAAGTGAGCCTGATACATCGGGCTGCCACCTGACCTAACCTAACCTAAGTATATGGTCTCTAACAACTATGCAAAAATTGGTCCACATCAGTTCATAATTATATATAGCCCCCATATAACCGATCCCCCGATTTGGCTTGCGGAGCCTCTAAGAGAAGCAAATTTCATCTGATCCGGCTGGAATTTGGTACATGGTGTTAGTATATGGTATCTAACAATCATGCAAGAATTGGCCAACATCGCTTCATATAAATAAAGGGAACTGTGCGTCGCACAGTGGTTCCAAATCGCTTTGTTTTGGAAATAATTCTGCAACTTTTGAACGGATAAAGATATCAACATATTTTTTCTTTGTGTGAAAATTGGGGTGTTTTCCTCTAAGCTTTGGAATTTTGTTTTGCTGTCAACTCCACAATTTTGTTTAGCTTTACAAGTTCTTTCTAGGAAAAAAAAATAATCGAAATCAGTTCAAACTTAAGAAAAACATTTATCTGTTCAAAATTAGAAGAATTATTTCCAAAAAAGCGATTTGGAACCACTGTACGCCGCCGATAGTAATGGTGTGGCAACTCGTATTCATTGATTGTCGGTCAAAATAAATACCGAAAATATTTTAAAGACTGCATTGAAGCCGTGGGCAGACAAACATTTCGACCACAGAAAATGAAAATCGCAACAGGAATCACAATTGCACTCTTTACGCATCAACTAAGAATGACTTAAAAATAAAGTTCCTTTTGCTTTTGAGCAATAAAATTAAAACAACCCAGAAAACAAGCTCCGCCAAAAATGTAGTGAGGATTTTCCTTTTGGATTTGGAAGTAGTGCAAAATTGGCGCAGAAGCGATGAATTTAACATGGGATTGCCATAGGACGGATGTCCTGCATTTCAACAGCCGTTGCACTGAATTTGCATCACTTCTTAATGTGTGATCGGAGTTCTGTATTTAGGATGTGCGTTAAAAAATTTTGTGATATTTTGATAAATAAATAGTTTTTATAACATTTTGTGATTTTTAATGCATTCTAACGCTTGTCTAAAAGTTTTGCCTGGACCAATTTTTGTGTGATTGGGGATCGATTTATCTGAGGGCTATATAAAGGGTGATTCTTTTGAGGTTAGGATTTTCATGCATTAGTATTTGACAGATCACGTGGGATTTCAGACATGGTGTCAAAGAGAAAGATGCTCAGTATGCTTTGACATTTCATCATGAATAGACTTACTAACGAGCAACGCTTGCAAATCATTGAATTTTATTACCAAAATCAGTGGCAGAAAATCCGCTTTTTTATCGACAAATTTTGTTCAGCGATGAGGCTCATTTCTGGTTGAATGGCTACGTAAATAAGCAAAATTGCCGCATTTGGAGTGAAGAGCAACCAGAAGCCGTTCAAGAACTGCCCATGCATCCCGAAAAATGCACTGTTTGGTGTGGTTTGTACGCTGGTGGAATCATTGGACCGTATTTTTTCAAAGATGCTGTTGGACGCAACGTTACGGTGAATGGCGATCGCTATCGTTCGATGCTAACAAACTTTTTGTTGCCAAAAATGGAAGAACTGAACTTGGTTGACATGTGGTTTCAACAAGATGGCGCTACATGCCACACAGCTCGCGATTCTATGGCCATTTTGAGGGAAAACTTCGGAGAACAATTCATCTCAAGAAATGGACCGGTAAGTTGGCCACCAAGATCATGCGATTTGACGCCTTTAGACTATTTTTTGTGGGGCTACGTCAAGTCTAAAGTCTACAGAAATAAGCCAGCAACTATTCCAGCTTTGGAAGACAACATTTCCGAAGAAATTCGGGCTATTCCGGCCGAAATGCTCGAAAAAGTTGCCCAAAATTGGACTTTCCGAATGGACCACCTAAGACGCAGCCGCGGTCAACATTTAAATGAAATTATCTTCAAAAAGTAAATGTCATGGACCAATCTAACGTTTCAAATAAAGAACCGATGAGATTTTGCAAATTTTATGCGTTTTTTTTTAAAAAAAAAGTTATCAAGCTCTTAACAAATCACCCCTTTAGATAGAATTCCAAATAATCAATAAACGTGCTACTGGAAAATGTGAGTGCATCATGTGAGGGTGATTTTAGAGACATTTTGTGTATATCTCGTATGATTGTTTGTGTTTGTTATTGCGTCATTTATGCTGTTGTTGGTTGTTTTGATTCTAGAGACAATGGAATGTTTCTTGTGTGTTGTTGGTATCTTTTGTGGTGCGAGTTTTTTTCTTGCAATAGCGAGATCAGAAAGGGATCGTGTGTGTGTGTGGAGTTGTTTTTCTTTACGGCAGGTATGTATCCTTTGTGACTATTTGTGTCTTTGCGTTTTATTGCTGCATTCAGTTCTGTTGATGCATTTATGAAGTGCACAAAATTTTGCAAAATTGTACGTGCGGTATTGGTGTTTATTAATGAAAATACATTTATTCGAAACATTTTAGAAACTGAGAAGTGAATGATGTGATGTTAGAGTAATCAAACACGCTTTTTATTGATTAAAAAACAAATAACAGATTAAGGAACTGTACATTTCTGTTAATAGTTTAAAATTAGTGCGGATTTTTAATTGATTTACATAAATAATATACAACATGAGTGGTAATGGGATGATCTATATTTATTACACATCTGGATCACAAGTTGGAGATGCAACCATTTTTTTTTTAATCTATATTTTTTATGTTACAGCAATTCCTACAGGTGAGTACTAAGTTCGAGTTTAGCCGCTAAAATTAAAAATAAATCACTAAGAAAAGTATAAAATTATACGTCTTCGATACAAATTTACATATAACTTGACGGAGAATAGGCCAAACCAAGTTTTTTATAAAGATTGTTTTTTTTATAATGGATTATTAAAGAGAAATTGCGATTTTAGCCTCTAAACTCGAACTTAATATCCACCTTAAACACTAAATGCTATACTGGCAAGTGGAAATTATGTCTAATTTTATAATATTTTTTATTTCAAATATATTCAGAGAATAATTTCAAAAACGTCCCATTAGTCCATGGATATGATTCCAATAATGTACCTACTGGATGAATTTTTCAATGTGGTAAGTTTTTCTATAAACGGTATTTTGTCCGTTTTTAATAAAACCAAACTTTCAATTTATTAAAAATAATTATTTTCACTTGCAGGTAGACAGGTCTTGTAATGGTATTTTTTTTTTGAATATTCTTACTGTTTAATGCTAATTAAGCTGATATCCTTATTGGCTCTAGGAAATACTCTTGAACAGTAAGTTAAAAATCAATATGAACGATAGAATTTGATAATATTTTGTATAACTTTGCAATTTCAGATGCTTATAAGACAAATCCGCCCAACAAAAGTTAGCCAAAATCGATGAAATTGGACAATTCAATTGAATATAGCAACTTATGCCACATATATCTTTCATATGAATAGAAAACATGGAAATGTAAATTAATTAGTTTAGTCCTAATAACATAGAATATTACTCTTTTGAAGAAGCAATTACTAACTACCGACAAGTAACTGCATCCAACGTACTAATAAAAATATATCCTTTATTGTATATCATAACCCATAATTTTGTGTAATATAATAATAATTTTTTGAAATATAATACTGGTGATTACAGAAAATTGACTTGTTTTGTACGAAAAATTTCTTAGTTGTATACAGGCTTGTTGTACCTTTGATTCCTCAATTTCTCTACTTTTTTGGAAATTATATCGACAAACAGTTTATTTCAAACCAATTTCTTAATACAGGTTTCCCAAAAAATTGTTCATTTTTCCGGATAGCAGGAAAATTTTGAATGAGTTTAACAATATTCTTCCCACAGCATAGTAATAATGAACTAAAATACGATACAACACATGAACTAATTTATAAGAAAATCATGAACTTATATCGATGAAAAAAATCTTTGGCGCCAAATCATGGTCATTCTTACTACGGGTTAGTTCATTTTTCATAAAAAATAGTAAACTTTTTTTTCGGTGTATGCTGACACCATGTACCAAATTTTAGCTGGATCAGATGAAATTTGCTTCTTTGTGTAGCCACGAGAATTTCATTTCATGAATCAATCTCAGCATTTGCCGGAGGGAATACAGTGATGATGTAACATCGATTCGATTGACATAGTGCCGGGCATTCGTATTGTCATACGAGCCCCAAAGGCGCTCCTGCTAACCTCTTTCTTTTTGACTAAGTAATGGAAAGGAGGCAACGGCCAGTTCGATTTATTATAGAATATCTAACACTTAATTGGTGCTTTTGAATTTAGCATTATGGACAAAATGGGACGATGAAATGAGAATGACAGCACTGGCGATGATGAATGCATGCATTACGTGTGAATATCTGTGGCAGCTAAAAAGTCCAAATGCCATCCCCCTTTATTTCCTGGCATGCCACATGCCACGGATGGATGACTGGCAATGATTACTTGTTCTTCTGGTGCTTTTGTTGTTTTATGTTGGTGCCATGATGATAATGCCAATGATTATGGCGATGACAGTGGAGAAAAATGAAATAATCGTAATAATTGTTGTAATAAAAGGACAGAGAGATAGAGAGAGAGGGCGATAAAGAGAACAATGCAAATACTTTGGCTTTGCGGCGTGGCGGATGTCGCTTTCAATGTGTCTTAAAACATTTATGGAAATCTATTAAAAATGATCTAAATTGTGGCTATTTGTTATTTTGATGATGTAATTAAGCTGTTTTTTATGATTACTTTGCTTTTTCTGAAAGTGCCATTACTGCGGCTCTTGACTGTTGTTCGTTACTTGACATTTTCGTTTCTGTTTTGTTATTTTGCTTATATCGCTAATGTCATATAACTTAGGGTGACACAATGAGGCATAGTGTTTTGAAATTGAAATTTTGCTGCAACCCAAATTAGGAGGAATATGAAAAATTGTAAATTGTAAGATTGAATTAAAGAGATTCACTTTTAGTTGTTCACAATCGAATTACACATTTCATACACCGAAAGAATTCTCTTCGTTAATATGATGAAATATTCTTTATAACGTCTTTGTTAAAACAACAACATTTTCATTTATTTTCGTAAATAGTACAAGGAAAATTTTAGGAATATAACAAACATTTGACATTAACTTTTTTCGTAAAACATTTGTACTTTTAACGAAATGTTCTTCATAAGAAGTACCAAAATGTTTCTTTGAAATTACCAAGAAGTTTCGTTGAAGTTGTAAAATTTCCGTTATTATTCAACATTTTATCGCATTTTCATATTACTTTTCATTTGGGTGATGAATAAAATTGAGGCAACCAAACTGAAAATAATTCGAAAACGAAAGTGTAAAATAGCATACGAAAAACATGAATGTTGTTCATAGACAGTATCAAACTTTTTCGTAATATGTAGCAAAACGCTTCACAAAAAGTACGATACGATAAACAAACGTTTTGCTTCTTTTTACGAAGCGAATTATTTCGGAGAAAAAATTCTCATATACACAGAATCACTAATATATTTCCAAATAAAAGTTGTGTTCCTTTACGTACTACTAGTTACTACTTTTTGCTAGAAACCGTTCCAAAACCTCAAAAAATAGTAAAAGTAGTAAACAATTTTAAGAGAACAATGTCAAAATGCATGTCTCTTTTAAAAATTTTTTACTACAAGTTACTTGATAAGTTCTTTCGAGTAAATGTAGTAGATATGTCATAATAAAAATTATTATTTCTTTATAAATAGTACAATTTTTGGAAATAATTCTGAAACTTTTGAATGGATTAAGATATCAACATAGTTTATTCTTTGTTCGGGTTTGTAGGTCCCTAGTGGGTTCATGGGCTGGCCTATAGACGTTAGAAATTGGACACCTCGGATGTATGAAATTTCGTTTTACTTGGCAAACGCGCAATTATGAACCGATTTTCATGATAGAACTTATATACCTCCACACTGAAAAAAATATTGTCGTAAGGTCAAAGATTGCATGTCTTTAAAATACGAATGCAAATTTAGCTTAGCATAGAAGACGCATTTCTCTAATATAAAGTTTTTTTCCTTGTCCAAAAGTCGATAAACTTTTCAATGAAGTCGTATTGTCCTTATAATTAAGTGATTTGACTTAAAAATGGGTATCATAGCATGAAAGAAAAAATTTTTGAGCTAAGGTCAACTTGACTTTAACAATTCAGAAAAATTCTTTAAATTTAATGAAATTGTCTTTAAATTTGTTGCCTTTTTGTATCTTGACTACAAAGCAAAAAATCGTTCAAATATAGGACATGTTTTTCAACACTTTATTTTAAAGACGTTTTTTACTTGAAACATAGCATAATTTCTACTGGAAGTCGAGTCTGAATTTGGAAAACAAAGTTGTCGTTAACCCGTTTTTAAAGGACTTTGATAGCATATGAAGAAAACAAGCTGCAAAAACGAAAAATTTTAAATTTCCTTCCTAGAGTCAAGTACACAAAACCTAAATTTAAAAGAGAATTTTGTCTTAAAAGTACCCTTATTAGTATTCTTCGCTTCTTTGGCTCGGAATCAATACCAAACTTGTTAAAGTAAAGACAAAATCTTTGGAAACGAGCATGCTTTTTTTTCAGTGCATAAAAAGATTACGTGTGTGTGCGAATATATCTACTCGTAATATTTGCGAGATATGGGCCTTTTTTTTGGCAAAATTTGAACGAAGTGGGATAAGTATTTTGTACACACAAAAAAAATTTCACGAAAATTTTTCCAATTAAAATTTTAATTGAGTTTTAAAAAATATTCAATTAAAAATTTAATTGATTCAACAAATTTTTTAATTGAAACAAAAATCAATCACAAAAATAATAGTATCAGTTGATTTATTAATTGGATCAATTAACTTTTTAATTGACCTTCAATTAATTTTTTAATTGATACTATCATTTCTGTAATTGAAGACATTTCAATTAAAAATTAATTGGATCAATTAATTTCGTGATTGAATCAGAAAAATTTTTTTTGTGTGTATCTAGAAGGACAGTTTTAAGATCGTTTATTGTTCTATTTTCTTAACTGCATTACTATTATTCCTACGTATTCTACAGGATAAATATACTGAAAAAATATTGACATAATATGGAAGATTATGCAACTTAAATTTTAGGACTCGAAATTTACGTAATGCTAAGGACGAAATTCTTTCAAATAATGACATTTCGATTAAAAGAAAGTTTATAATCCTTGCTTCAAAATTTTTTTCATTAAATTTAGGACACAAATCTTTACATTTTGCATCCCTCTGTTGAAGTTGTAGATCTTTGAAGTAAGGCAAATGTTCCTTAAAATAGAAAAAAAAACATTTTTAATTTAAAGAAATCGTCTTTAACTCAACTTAAGATAAAAACGCTTCAAATAGGGGATAAGACTAATTTTAAGGATTTGCATCTTTGGTTTAAAGTTTTTTTTTAGTATTAAGAAAACAGTTTTTACTTTGAAGTACTTGGCATAATTTAGATTTTGAAACTGGAATTTGTTTGTTCATGAATACTTTTATTAATATATCGCAAACAGAGAATAAAAATTCGATGAATGAGATCTGTATCCAATTTTAATTTTATCGATCCTAGATTTAAAGCCAGGGAGGTCCGTAAAAAATGTCTTTATATTAAAGAAGCCGCATCTTTGGCTCGGTATCAATACCAAAATCCTTAAAGAAAGGTCAAAATCTTTGGATCCAAGTAAACTTTTTTTGAGTGTATGTGTAACTTTGTGCTTTAGATTAAACGTGTAGACTCTACAATTTGGAATTTCAAAACAATACCACTTGTTTCGAAAAATGTACCAAAACATTGACATACTCACACCAAATTCGGCACACCTATGAATGGACCAAAAGTACCTCTACACTCAAAAAAAGTTTACTTGGATCCAAAGATTTTGACCTTCCCTTAAGATAAAGCTTCTTTAATATAAAGACATTTTTTGCGACCTAACTGGCTTTAAATCTAGGATCAATAAAATTAAAATTAGGGTAAAGATCTCATTTATCAAATTTTCATTCTCTTTTCGCAGTTTATTAATAAAGGTATTCATGTACAAACATATGCAAGTTTAACAAGTATATACGGCCGTAAGTTCGGCCAGGCCTAAGCTTATGTACTCAGCAACATGGATTGCGTAGAAACTTCTTCTAAACACTGCCATCCACAATCGAATTACTTAAGTTGCGGTAACGCTTGCCGATGGCAAGGTATATTAAAACCTAACACCGTCTTCTAAATTGCATGTAAGTCCATACGTGGTATATATTAAATCAAAAAAGATCGATCAAATACGTATACAATTCAGTTTGACAAAATTTTCTATAGACATAAAATTTTGACAAAATTTTCTATACACACAAAAAAATTTCACGAACATTTTTCCAATTAAAATTTTAATTGAGTTTTAAAAAATATTCAATTAAAAATTTAATTGATTCAACAAAGTTTTTAATTGAAACAAAAATCAATCACAAAAATAATTGTATCAATTAATTAATTGACCTTCAATTAATTTTTTAATTGATACTATCTTTTCTGTGCTTGAAGACATTTCAATTAAAAATTAATTGGATCAATTAAGTTCGTGATTGAATCAGAAAAAAAATTGTTTGTGTGTAGAAATAAAATTTTAACAAAATTTTCTAAAGAAATAAAATTTTGACAAAATTTTCTATAGAAATAAAATTTTGACCAAATTTTGTATAGAAATAAAATGTTGACAAAATTTTCTATAGAAATAAAATTTTAACAACAATTTTCTATAAAAATAAAAGTTTAACAAAATTTTCTATAGAAATAAAATTTCATGTACAAACAAATGATTATGAACCGATATGGACCAATTTTTGTGTGATTGGAGATCGGCTATATATAACTATAGACCGATATGGAGGTCAAATCTAGAGAACGTTTTATATGGGGGCTATATATAATTATGGACCGATATGGACCAATTCTGGCACGGTTGTTAAAGATCATATACTAACACCATGTTCCAAATTAAAACCGGATTGGATGAAATTCGCTTCTCTTGGAGACTTCGCAAGCTAAATCTGGGGATCGGTTTATATGGGGGCTATATATAATTATGAACCGATGTGGACCAATTTTTGCACGGTTGTTAGCGACTATATACCAACATCATGTATCAAATTTCAGACGGATCGGATGAAATTTGGTTCTCTTTGAGGCTCCGCAAGCCAAATCTGAGGATCGGTTTATATGGGGGCTATATATAATTATGGACCTATGTGGAGCAATTTTTGCGTGGTTGTTAGAGACCATAGACCAACATCATGCACCAAATTTCAGCCAGATCGGATGAAATATGCTTCTGTTAGAGGCTTCACAAGCCAAATCTGAGGGTCCCTTTATATGGGGGGCTATACGTAAAAGTGGACCGATATGGCCCATTTGCACTACCATCCAACCTACATCAATAGCAACTACTTGTGCCAAGTTTCGATAGCTTGTTTCCTTCGGAAGTTAGCGTGATTTCAACAGACGGACGAACATGCTTAGATCGACTCAGAATTTTACCACGACCCAGAATATATATACTTTATGGGGTCTTAGAGCAATATTTCGATGTGTTACAAACAGAATGACAAAGTTAATATACCCCCATCTTATGGTGGAGGGTATAAAAATCCAATTTATAACGGATACTTCAAAGTACAAAATGTTTTATTAATTAAAAAAACAAAAACACTTTAAACCAAAGACGCTAAATCCTCAAGATAAGTCTTAGCCTATATTTGAAGCGTTTTTATATTAAATCTAAAGTTTCAATATTTCAGTTAATTTAAGGACAATTTCTTGAAATCAAAAATGTGGTTCTTTACTTTAAAGAAAATTAGCCTTAGACAGGGGACTTTAACGGAGGGACCCAAGTTTACAAAATTTGTGTCCTAAATTTAATGAAAAACATTTTGAAGCATTAGTTAAATTAAATTTATTAAAATTTCATTATTTTAAAAAATTTGTCCTTAATATTTTGTAAATTTCGCATCCCAAAAATTAAGGTTGCGTAATCTTTAATATCACGTAAATATTTTTTTCAGTATATGTTTTGAATTTCATGCGAATCGGATAAAAGTTTTAATGTCTATGTCAAAAAGACCCCAACTGGGGGGGGGGGGTCGGTTTATATTGGGGCAAAATCTAAACTTAGGCCGATGTATCCCATCTTCAAACTTGACTTGCTTGTAGAAATACGTCTCTGCGCAAAATGTCAGCAGTGCAGGTTCATTATTGAAAGATGTAGCCTGATTAAAACAGATAGCCAGACGGACATCGTTATATCGTCTTATAGTTTCTCCCTGATCAAGACTATATATACTTTCTATAGCCACAAATAGTTATTTGTATGTGTTACAAACAAAATGACAAACCCTACCTTATAAGATACTGATAATATGCGAGATTACTGTACTTATATCGCCCAGAAGCCAGAGCTTTACTTTGATTAAAAAAATTGCACAAGGAGTACTTTTTATAACAAAGATTCAGGCTCACTTTGACTATTCAGTATATTTTAATACACAATTAACTAAAAGTATCTATTACATATATAGTAGGGAGTTATATATATTATTATTATGATTATATTCCCATATACATATATTTCAATCTGAACCGATTTGGACGAAATTTCTATGCACTGAAAAAAAGGACGCCGGTTCCAAAAACATTGTCTTCACACTAATTATCTTTTAAATTTGAGTTTCGGGTACTTGATACTAGGAAACAAATTTGATTTTTTCGTTTTTATACCTTCCACCATAGGATAGGCGCATATAAACTTTGTCATTCCGTTTGTAACACATCGAAATATTGCTGCAAGATCACATAAAGTACATATATTCTGGGTCATAGTAAAATTCTGAGACGACCTAGCGATGTCCATCCGTCCGTCTGTTGAAATCACGCTAACTTCCGAACGAAACAAGCTATTGACTTGAAACTTGGCACAAGTAGTTTGCACTCAATGTAGGTCAGATGCTATGCAACTGGGTCATATCGGATCACTTTTACGTATAGACTCCATATAAACGGACTCCAAGGGTTGACTTTCGGAGCCTCTTGGAGAAATAAATTTGATTCGATTCGGTTGAAATTTGGTACGTGGTGTATGGTCCCTAACATTCAGGCAAAAATTAGTCCATATCGGTCTATACTTATCTATAGCCCCCAAATAAACTGATCCCCAGATTTGACTTACGGAGCTTCTTGGAGGAACAAATTTCATCTGATTCGATTTAAATATAGTACGTGGTCTTAATATATGGTGCCTAACATTCATGCAAAAATTGGTTTTTATCGATCCATAATTATATATAGCCCCTATATAAACAGATCCCCAGATTTTGCTTGCGGATCCTCTGGAAGGAAAAAATTTTGTCCGATCCGAGTGAAATTTGATACGTGGTGTTAATATATGGGCCCCAAGATTCATGTAAAAATTGGTCAAATCTGAGGGTATATATAATTATGGACCGATAATTATATATAGACCCCACATTAACCGATCCCCAGATTTGACCTCCGCAGCCTCTTGGAGGAGCAAATTTCATCCGATTCGATTAATATTTTGTACGTTGAGTTAGTATATGGCCTCTAACAACCATGCATAAATTGGTTACTATCGGTCCACAATTATATATAATCCCCACACCGAAAAAAAGTAAACTGTTTTATAGGAAGAATAAACTAGCTCGTACGAAAATTGAACTAAATTTTACTCCACATTTTGAGATTTCCCCAAAGTGTTGTTAAAACCAGGAAAATTTAATACCCTGTTGTACTTTTTAGCTGCAGTTCTCGAAATTACACCCTCTCATAGAAGAAATAAACTAGAATTAAAGAAGAAAATCAGTGACGCCAAATCATGACTATTTTAACCATACAGTAGTTCATTCTTACTATTTTTGGGAATCGTACGAAAATTGTCATTTGCTTTAGTTCATATTGAACTTATAAAGGGTGATACGGTCAAAATTTGGTCAATATAAACTTGACGTATTTCTTTCAATTTTGCATTTAAAAAACCTGAACACCCCTCATTTTGAAGGTGTGTGTGTGTAGAATGTTGCTCCTATTTTTATTTTGGAATTCACTCTTCAGTTGTCAAAATGCCGTCCAAGCAAGAAGAGCAGCGTATCAAAATTTTGCTCGCGCATCGCGAAAATCCGAGCTACTCGCACGCAAAGCTGGCAAAATCGCTAAGAGTTGCAAATCAACCATTACAAATGTAATTAAAGTGTTTGGGGAACGTTTGTCGACAGCCAGGAAGTCTGGATCGGGGGGAAATCGAGAACCGGAAGCCGCTGAGACGACAAAGAGAGTTGCCGGTAGTTTCAAGCGAAACCCTAACCTCTCTCTCCGAGATGCCGCAAATAAGCTGGGTGTATCGTCTACAACCGTGCATCGAGCCAAAAAACGAGCCGGACTATCGACTTACAAGAAGGTAGTGACTCCAAATCGCGATGATAAACAAAATACGACGGCCAAAGCGCGATCCCGGAGGCTGTACACGACGATACTGACGAAGTTTGACTGCGTGGTAATGGACGACGAAACCTACGTCAAAGCCGACTACAAGCAGCTTCCGGGACAGGAGTTTTATACGGCAAAAGGAAGGGGAAAGGTAGCAGATATTTTCAAGCACGTAAAACTGTCAAAGTTCGCAAAGAAATATCTGGTTTGGCAAGCCATCTGTACCTGTGGCTTGAAAAGCAGCATTTTCATAGCTTCCGGGACTGTCAACCAAGAAATTTACGTGAAAGAGTGTTTGAATAAACGTCTGCTGCCTTTCCTGAAGAAACATGGTTGTTCAGTACTGTTTTGGCCTGATTCGGCATCTTGCCATTACGGTAAAAAGGCCATGGAGTGGTACGCCGCCAACAACGTGCAGGTGGTTCCCAAGGACAAGAACCCTCCCAACACGCCAGAGCTCCGCCCAATTGAGAAATACTGGGCTATTGTCAAGCGGAACCTAAAGAAGAACAAAAAACTGCTAAGGACGAGCAGCAGTTCAAGGCAAACTGGCTTTCTGCGGCGAAGAAGGTGGACAAGGTGGCTGTACAAAATCTGATGGCAGGTGTCAAGCGGGAGGCCCGGCAATTCGGATTTGGAAAAGCGAAAGCCTAACTGAATATTTTTCCTGAATTTTATACTAATTGAACTTGAAAAAGAAATTTAATTTGATTTTTTAAATAAACGATTTCACCGATTTACACGCGTTTTCCCTTGACCAAATTTTGACCGTATCACCCTTTATGTACGGTCATTGAACTTTATACTCACGTTTAGTTCTTAAAATGTTTGAGACATAATACTTAAAAAAACAAAATTTTCATTAGGCTGTGGAAAATTTCACAAAAAATAATAAAATTTAACTACAAACAAATAATTGTTTTGCAATAAAAATAAGTTTAATTTAGCGTTAGTTTAACTGCTGAATTTTTTTCTGTGCATATAAACCGCGCAAAAATTGGTTCATATCGGTTCGTAATTATATATAGATAGGGAGCCACCGTGGTGCAATGGTTAGTATGCCCGCCTTGCATACACAAGGTCGTGGGTTCGATTCCTGCTTCGACCGAACACCAAAAGTTTTTCAGCTGTGGATTACCCTACCTCAGTAATGCTGGTGACATTTCTGAGCGTTTCAAAGCTTCTCTACGTGGTTTCACTGCAATGTGGAACGCCATTCGGACTCGGCTATAAAAAGGAGGTCCCTTGTCATTGAATTTAACATAGAATCGGGCAGCACTCAGTGATAAGAGAGAAGTTCACCAATGTGGTATCACAATGGACTGAATAGTCCAAGTGTGCCTGATACATCGGGCTGCCACCTAACCTAACCTATTATTTATAGACTCCCATATATATATACCGATAAAGAACTGAATTATATAAGTATGTCCAACACATACTACAATTTAGAGGATGATGTTAATTTAAAGACCTTAAATTTGTTGCCTTTCCTTAGACAACTGACTTTTTTTAGTTTTAAGTCGAATTACTTAATTATGAGGATAAAACGACTTGTTTGGAAAATTATTGACTTTTGGACAAGGAAAAAACCTTTATGTGAAATAAAATTTGTCTTTTATGCTAAGCAAAATACGAATTCGTATTTTATGGACATGAAATCTTTGGCGACAATGGTATTGCAAATGGGCAAATGGGCGCCATATAAACAGACCTGACTCCTCTAGAAGCAGTGAATTTTATTCGATCCGTAGTAAATTCATCAGTTTTGGTTTATAATTATATGTAGATCCCATCCCCGGATTCGACCTCCAGAGCTTCGTGAAGGAGAAAATTTTATCCGATACGATTGAAATTCAGTACGTGATGTCAGTATATTCGCATTTAAAAATTGGTCCATATCGGTTCATAATTTTATATAATTCAATATAAAGCGACTCGCAAAAATTTTACTTCTGGAGCCTCATGGAGGCACAAATTTCGATAGGTCGCGTTGAATTTGAACTTCGAATTACAATGCAAAAATTGGTTTACATCGGTTCATAGTAATAGACACTTCTACTATATAGACCGATCAAGAATAAAGGTGTCTTATATAGGTATTCAATCTTCCTTTTTTTATTTATCAAAGACTCCGTATGGACAAAGAAATTTTAGCACAACCCACGTATTGATAAATATGTCGATAAGGACCAAACGGTTCATAAATATATATGGCGGCTATATCTCAAAGTGAACTGATTTTTTCCACAATCGGTATGCAAAATTTGAGAACTATCGGACCCAAACTGCAATCTGTACTTTGCACACAAAAATACATCAACAGAAACATACGGGCAGACAGACGGACATAGTTGGATCTACTCAAAATTTAATTCCAAGACGGTCGTTATACTTATAGTGGGTCTCAGATTGGTACTTCTTGGGCATGCTCCCAATAATACACTAAAAAAACTGTGAACCCACTGCACTAAAAAAAATTATTACGTGATATTAAAGATTACGTAACCTAAATTATAGGATGCGAAATTTACAAAATATTAAGGTCAAATTTCTTTAAAATAATGAAATTTTAATTAAAATAAAGTTTATAATCTTTGCTTCAAAAAGTTTTTCATTAAATTTAGGACACAAATTTTGTAAACTCTCAAAAAGAGAATGAAAATTTGATAAATGAGATCTGTATCCTAATATTAATTTTATTGGTCCTAGATTTAAAGACAGATAGGTCGCTAACAAAGTTCTTTATTTTAAAGAAGCCTCATTTGGCTTGGAATCAATACCAACATACTTAAGGGATGGCCAAAATCTTTGGATTCAAGTATTTTTTTTTTGACCGCAGGAATGAAAATATTTGTTGTCACGCTGATTTCACAAAAATAAGTAAATAATTGTCGACAAATTCAACAAACTTTGTAGGACACAATTATTATTTTTCACTTATTAAAATAAAAAATTCTGAACTATTTTGTGGGAGACAAGAATTTAGTTAATCTTTTTGCTTCATTTGTGTATAATTTTTTCCTCCGTTTTAGTTAATTTAACTAACGTAACAAAAAAATTATTAAGGTCATGACAGCTTTCTTAACACGTAATAATTCCATGAACTAAAAGAGAATTAAAACGGATTTAGTGAAATATAGGGTTCACATTTTTCAATGTATTTGGCAGTTAACACGAGCAGGGGAAGGTGTAAATTTTCAACTGACCTTGAAAAAGTGGTCAGTTGAAAATTAATTTTAACTAATTTAACCCAAGGGTGCAGGGTATACTGACCATGCGATATGGTGGATTTGATTCACTGTGACTCTTTTGTAATTTACAAAATACAAGAAGAAAAAGTAACAAATGATATAAACTGTGAAATTATGGACAATTTCTCTTAAGGATTAATAAAGGAATGTGTCGCAGTTTGTGTTATCGCATAGCGCTTACATGCAACAAGGATGATCTATCGCCAGCACTTTAAGGCATGCATTCAACCATCCACACATATCCCGTATGCAAGTCCTTCAGCGGGAATTACTCGTTCAGCAAGCGACACGAAGAAACAGAAGATGATTAATATGACAGTGTGAGATAAGTAAGGCAACAAATAAGAAATTCTATTAAAGCAAATTACGGTCGTGTTTTTAATGTGAATTGTGTGGATGGCAAATTATCAAATATTTCTTACTGATAGCATGACAAAGACATTGTAATGCTATATACATTACAATTCGTTATTTAACAAATACGTTTATTCGCTAGAATAGAAGTGGGAAGAATTCCATTAAGGAATGCATTACGAGAAATTATAGAAATTGTTTACTTTGTACTATTTTCATTAGTTTTTATACCCTGCGCCACACTGTGGAACAGGGTATTATAAGTTAGTGCATATGTTTGCAACACCCAGAAGAAGACGAGATAGACACATGGTGTCTTTGGCAAAAATGCTCAGGGTGGACTCCTGAGTCTATATAGCCATGTCCGTCTGTCCGTGAACACATTTTTGTAATCAAAGTCTAGGTCGCACTTTTAGTCCAATTGATTTCAAATTTGGCACAAGTATGTGTTTTGACTCAGAATATAACCCTACTGATTTTGGAAGAAATCGGTTCAGATTTAGATATAGTTCCCATATATATCTTTCGCCCGATATAGACTAATACGGTCCCACACAGAAAAAAAAGTGCCTCGTAAATTTAAGAAGATTTTTACAATAATTTATTACAAGAATTTTCCAGAATTTTAGTTCATTTTTCGTATCTTCAACGAAAATTAACTACTCGAAAGGAAATTTTACAAATTCTAAGTAGCAATCATTTAGTTCATGGCCTGCAAAATACGATGGAAATTTCCTTAAAAAATTTCTTAACTGGTAGTTAAAAATTCGTTTGTCATGGTATAAAACTACTTGTGAAATGTAAAGTACTTTCTAAATAATAAGTGCAATTTACTATAAGATTTTTTTGTATGAGAAAATATTTTTTTACGAACAATGAACTTGAAAGTGGATAGCAATTTCTTACTGACAATTCCTATAGTTAATAATTGTTGGTAGAAAATTACCCAATGAAATATTTTTAGTTCACATGTAATTAAATTTATAGACATTTTCGTCAAAAATGGTAGATAACATTTCATGAAAAATTTGCAAAGTTTAAGATAAACGTTTCATCGTTCATAAACTGGTGTGCCTTTACGAATATTATTCTTAGAGTAAATTGTCAGCAGATGCGATGAACTAATGCATGGTACAGATATCTTTATCGGCATAGTGGAATGTGATTAATGTAAAGATGATGTTACTTGAGTTTTGTTGTGTATACATGAGCTTGGGGTTGTTTTCATTTTTGTTCATTTAGTGGTTTGTGTGTGTGTTGTTGTTGCTGGATGAGGTGTTGTTTTCAATAAAGGCACATGTGTTTTTGTTGTTGGAGGAATGTTTTGGCTTTGCTTGGTTTTGTCTGGCATGCTTCAGTTGTATAGTTGGCGTTGGCGTGGGCTGTTGCATCTTTTAAGTAGGTATACAACAAGGGACTATAAAGGCATGGAATATTTTGGATTTTTGAGACATATATTGGTGTTTGTTTATTAAACCTTTTAAATGAAAGTTATTAATATTTTATCGGTAGTTTAGAAAAAAGTTATTAAGAATATTTAGGAAAATATGTTGAAATTGAAAGTGTATTGAATTTTTTATTATTCTATGTAAAAAATTAATATTCAATTCCAGATGAATTTGTAAAATTTTTGTAATATCTCAGCGTATAGTTTATTCATAAATTGGTAAGTATTTTTTTAATATGACTTTCTTTTAAAAAGAATATTTGTTATGTATATTATTATGTGTTAATTAATGTTTTTGGAAACCAGTTTAATGTTTTTCTTTGTTGTAAAAACAATATTTAATTTCAGAGCAACTCCAGATGGATTCGAACAAATAAAAAATAGAGAATTGGAAAGTTTTCTTTTAAAAATTGGATTTATTTTAACTAGAATATTTACGTTTTTGTGACCTTTTTATCATAAAAATTACAGGTTTTTAATGCCCTATTTTAGTATTTCTTTAATCACATTTTTTGGAAACCTATGTAATATTTTTAATGTAAAAACAAATATTTAATTTCAGAATAACCCCTTAAACATTTGGACAAATTTTTAATACTCCTTTGCCTGTAATTTAATAGTGAATTGGTAAGGATTCTTTAACTTTCTTTTATCCCTGGACAGTCATCCTTATTTTTTGTACATTAACATCAGCCTTCGTCATTTTGACTACCGCTCATTTCAAGACGCTAAAATTTTCATCGTGAGCGAAAAAGTGAACCAAACTTGAGTTTATTTTTTTTATTCGATTTGGTTTTAAGTAGTATAAAACAAAAATTCATAAAACGGTCGAATTAGTATAACTTAAATTCACCATTTCCCAATAGACTAAAATGCATTTTAAATCGAAAATGAAATTACGTGTCGTCATTTTGACGAATGATGACTGTCTATGGTTATCAAGAATATTTGGTTTTTAATGCATATTATTATTTTTTTCATTAGATTTTTTGAAAACTTATTTAATAATTTTATTTAATATTTAATTTCAGAGTAACCCAAATACATTTGGACAACTTTTTATATTTCCCCTCAACGTACAATTTAATAGAGAATTGGTAAGTTTTATATTAAAACTTTGGCTTTCTTTCAACTAGAATATTTATTTTATTATATCCTTCACATCGATAAAAACACAGTTTTATGAGTTTATATAGAATACTTGATTATTTCTCTAATTGTTTCAGGTACAAATTTTATGAGATACCTTTTCCAAAGAAAAGTTGAATTCCTTACACCATTTGATAAAATGCCCCAAAAATGGTAAGTTACAAGCTAAAATGAAGAATTAAAAATTATATTTCATTACATGGTGTTAATTTTTAACAATTTTCATTTTTGTTTCCATTTTTTCCAGCAAGATATGTGAAAAACTACCTACGATGAATAAAAAAAGGATAAGTCAAAATGCCCAAACAGCGGGTTCAAATGAACTACTCTCTGTTCCACGTGGTCATAATTTTTATTCACAAAAAACATTGTATTAAGAACTTTCATCATAAGTTTTTATAATAAAGTACTTTTGCTTAAAGAAAGTTTAATTTTAATGTATGAAAATTTTCATAATAGTAAAACGGTTTGTTGTTGCTTTAATTATTTAATTTCTCTGTACTGTGGAATGATTGATTTAAAAATAGTTTAGTCGTCGACATTTTAAAGAGACTGTTAACCAATTTTTATTATCGGGTTTCCCAAAAAATAAGCAAGTAAACCAAAATAATACTGACTTTTTAACTTGGTAGTGGTATATAAATCTTATGGTGTTGTAAAAATGAACTAAACTACAATGTTATAGATGAACTAAAATTTAAGAAAATTATAAACTAGACAAGTTGAAAAAAATCTTAAGGGCTAAATCATGGTCAATATTACTACAGTTTAGTTCATTTTCAATGGAAAAAGGTTCACTGTTTTTTCAGTGCAGAAGCCAGAGTTTTACCCCAATTTGGTTAAAATTTTACTCTAGGAGTACAATTAGTAGTGTAGTCAAGTGTGCAAATTTTATTAAAATCGATTCAGATTCAGATATAGCTCCCATATATATCGTTCGCCCGATTTACTCTC
This sequence comes from Haematobia irritans, assembly GCF_050003625.1. NCBI lineage: Eukaryota > Metazoa > Arthropoda > Insecta > Diptera > Muscidae > Haematobia > Haematobia irritans. Next base: position 49,034,776 of record NC_134400.1, read on the forward strand.
ATATGACCACAGTGGCCAATCTTTTACTCCGATTTAATTGAAATTTTTCACAGGGAGTAGAATTAGCATTGTAGCTATGCGTGCCAAATTTGGTTGAAATCGGTTCAGATTTAGATATATCTCCCATATATAGCTTTCGCCCGATTTACACTCATATGACCACAGAGGCCAATTTTTTGCTCCGATTTAGGTGAAATTTTGCACAGAGAGAAGAATTAGCATTGTTGCTTTGCGTGCCAAATTTGGTTGAAGTCGGTTCAGATTTAGATATAGCTCCCATATATATGTTCTTCTGATTTCGACAAAAATGGTCAAAATACCAACATTTTCCTTGTAAAATCGCCACTGCTTAGTCGAAAAGTTGTAAAAATGACTCTAATTTTCCTAAATTTCTAATACATATATATCGAGCGATAAATCATAAATAAACTTTTGCGAAGTTTCCTTAAAATTGCTTCAGATTTAAATGTTTCCCATATTCTTTTACTAACATTGTGTTCCACCCTAGTGCATTAGCCGACTTAAATTTTGAGTCTATAGATTTTTTTCCAGATCGAGTGATATTTAAATGTATGTATTTGGGACAAACCCTTATATATAGCCCCCAACACATTTGACGGATATGATGTGGTATCGAAAATTTAGATCAATAAAGTTGTGCAGGGTATAATATAGTCCGCCCGCCCGACTTTAGACTTTCCTTACTTGTTTAATACACAGAAAAAAAAGTGTCTTGTAAATTTAAGGACCATTGTAACTTTCACATAGTTCAACAAATTTACTGTAATATAGTTCATTTTTCGTAACCACAACGAAAATTAACTTAGCTAAAGGAAAACTTATAAAAATTCAGTAAATGTTTTTTAGTTCACTAACTAAGAAATGGGAAGGATTTTTCCTTAAATAAATTTCCAACACAGTAGTTAATGCATCGTTGATTCTATTATAAAAATACATAGACAATATAAAAATCTTACTACGAAATGTGGACAATTTACTAAGAAAAAATTTTGTATGGAAAAAAAATTTTGTAGTAAAAATTAACTTAACGACATTACCGATTCGTATGATGGCTTCCTACAGATTATTTCCCTTTTTATTATAAGTTGGAGTGTTTTTCCTCACATTGAACATTTTAGATAAAGTAGAATAAAAAGTAGTTAATATAATCCTTGACGGGTGTATATAATTTTTTATAGAATCCTCATAGATTTGGTATATATTTTACCTTAACTTATAGATAGAATTCCAACTATTCAATAAACGTGCTACTGGAAAATGTGAGTGCATCATGTGAGGGAGTTTTTAGAGACATTTTGTGTATGTCTAGTATGATTGTTCGTGTTTGTTATTGCGTCATTTATGCTGTTGTTGGTTGTTTTGATTCTAGAGACAATGGAATGTTCCTTGTGTGTTGTTTGTATCTTTTGTGGTGAGAGTTGTTTTCTTGCAATAGCGAGATCAGAAAGGGATCGTGTGTGTGTGTGGAGTTGTTTTTCTTTACGTCAGGTATGTATCCTTTATGACTATTTGTGTCTTTGAGTTTTATTGCTGCATTCAGTTCTGTTGATGCATTTATGAAGTGCACACGTGGATTTAATTTTGCAAAATTGTACGTGCGGTATTGGTGTTTATTAATGAAAATATATTTTAGAAACTGAGAAGTGAATGATGTGATGTTAGAGTAATCAAAAACGCTTTTTATTGATAAAAAACAAATAACAGATTAAGGAACTGTATATTTCTGTTAATAGTTTAAAATTAGTGCGGATTTTTAATTGATTTACATAAAAAATATACAACATGAGTGGTAATAGGATGATTTATATTTATTCTACATCTGGATCACAGGTTGGAGATGTAACAATTGTTTTTGAATCTATATTTTTTATGTTACAGCAATTCCTACAGGTGAGTACTAAGTTCGAGTTTAGCCGCTAAAATTAAAAAAAATCACTAAGAAAAGTATAAAACTATACGTCTTCGATACAAATTTACATAAAACTTGATGAAGAATAGCCCAAACCAAGTTTTTTATAAAGATTATTTTTTTATAATGGATTATTAAAGAAAACTTATCATGAAAATTTCGATTTTAGCCGCTAAACTCGAAATTAATATCCACCTTAAATATTAAATGCTATACTGAAAAGTGGATATTATGTCTAATTTTATAATATTTTTTATTTCAAATATATTCTGAGAATAATTTCAATAACGCCCCATTAGTCCATGGATGTGATTCTAATAATGTACCTACTGGATGGATTTTTCAATGTGGTGAGTTTTTCTATAAACGGTATTTTGTCCGTTTTTAATAAAACCAAAATTTCAATTTATTAAACATAATTATTTTTATTTGCAGGTAGACAGGCCTTGTAATGGTAATTTTTTGGAGTATTCTTACTGTTTAATGCTAACTAAGCTGACATCTTCATTGGCTCTAGAAAATACTCTTGAAAGCCGTAAGTTAAAAATATGAACAATAGAATTCGATAATATTTTTCTTATATTTTGTATAACTTTGCAATTTCAGATGCTTATAAGACAAATCCGCCCAACAAAAGTTAGCCAAAATCGATGAAATTGGACAACAATTCAATGAATATAGCAACTTATGCCGCATATATCTTTCATATGGATAGAAAACATGGAAATTTAAATTAATTAGTTAGTCCTAATAACATTGAATATTACTCTTTTGAATAAGCAATTACTAACTACCGACAAGTAACTGCATCCAACGTACGAATAAAAATATTTCCTTTATTGTATATCATAAGCCATAGTTTTGTGTAATATAATAATAATTTTTTGAAATAAAATACTGGTGGTTATAGAAAATTGACTTGTTTTGTACGAACAATTTCTTAGTTGTATACAGGCTTATTGTACCTTTGATTCCTCAATTTCTCTACTTTTTTGAAAATTATACCGACAAACAGTTTATTTCAAACCAATTTCTTAATATATTAATATAAGTTTCCCAAAAAATTTTTCATTTTTCCGGATAGCAGGAATATTTTGAATTAGTTTAACTATATTCTTCCCACAGCATAGTAATAATGAACTAAAATACGATGCAATACATGAACTAATTTATAAGAAAATCATGAACTTATCTAGATGAAAAAAATCTTTGGCGCCAAATCATGGTCATTCTTACTATGGGTTAGTTCATTTTTCATAAAAAATAGTAAACTTTTTTTTCGGTGTACTATAATAACACCCAGTAGTTACCCCACATCATGGTAACATGCTAAAATTGTGCCAGTGCCAAAAACGAATAAGGAATTCCGTCCAATAGCAATTCTGTGTTTTCTATCTAAAGTCTTTGAGAAGCTATTACATAAACAGATTTCCGCACACTTGTCGGAAAATTCACTTTTTACTGAATGTCAGTCAGGCTTTCGTCCAGGTCATAGTTGCGTGACTGCCCAGCAAAAAAGGCGTCGCCAAAAAAGTAATGAAAATGATCTTTTTGGATCCGGAAGTGGTGCAAAATTGGCGTAGAAGAATTTAACATGGGCTTGTCATAGGACGGAAGTCCTCCATTTCAACAGCACGTGTTAACGTCGTTTAATCGGGCTCAAGTTTTGGCTATCCCAATATCTGGAAAGGGGATTCGTTTTGTGGGGTTAAGGCGAATGCTCCTAGTGGCACCAGGTCGCGTTTTCGAAGCTAAAGACTGGCCACCCAGAAAAAAGTGCCTTCGAAACTAAAGGAAAAAATTTTCATCAATATAGTTTATCCATTTTATTTCCATTAAGGTAAATTTTTGTGAAAAATAATAAAATTTACTCGTTTCAGTAAAAAAATCCTAAACTGTAAGCAGTTAGGAATAGTTCATTAACTAGAATAAGGCATGGAATTTTACTCATACTATTTTCTTCGCTGGGTATAAGAATTTACTACTGAAAAAGAAAATTTTATTCGCCGATAACAAAGCTTTCGTAAAAATAAACAAAAACCGAACTAAAACCAAGTTTCCTCAAAATTAGTAAAATTTCTTATAAAATGATAATAGCGACTTCCTTTATAATAGAAAGTTTTTCATACATACGAACAACACTTGGCATAGACAAATATTTTAGTTCATTCGTACTAAGAAGTATGCAATCCTTTCAAAACTTAAGGAAACACACTTGTTAGAATATAGGAAATTTTCCTAAATTTCTATTGTCTACCTGTAATCGATACCTGTCATCGTAATCGATGTGTTTGCGCGTGGGTGTAATCGATATATTTGCGCGTCGGTTGTTTTTTTAGTTGGAATCGCGTTGTTTTGGTATACGGAGAGATTGTTAAAAAATAATATGGTAAAATAATATAATAAATAACAAATAAAATATATAAAATATTTGTTATTTTAAATTAGTGAGAAAAATTTTCGTTTTTTTAAATAAATCTATCAATGTTCGTGATAGTGTATAAAGAAAGAAAACACCAGCAGAATAACAACCCTTTCATTTGTCTTCATTTTGGAATCTTCAACTATCAGGTAATATTCAGTGACGCTAACCTTTTGCAACAAAAATGTTTTATGATTTTTTATATTTGTAGGTATTGAAATTGTAAAAGGAGGACAAAATCGTTAGGCAGCAACTTATTAATAGTGAAAAGTACAAGAAGAAGAAAAAGTGCGTTTTACAGTTGATAATATCACACGGAAATTGGAAATAGTGGAATAATAAACTAATATTTCAAAGAGATTCGATACTGTTGATTCTTAATAAATATATTCAATATATTAATAAAACATGTCTTTTATTGAAGATAAAATTGCTTATAGAAATAAATAAAATTGTATTTAAAAACGAAGGCAGTTCTAATTATGAAGTAAAAGTTTTACCACAAATGTGTAAGATTTGTCGAAATTAATGAAAAAATTTCAATAAAATCATTCCATATATGAATTCAAATTAGTTAAATTTTTCCATTCTGTAGTATAGTGCTATATAAATATAGGGAAATGTTAACTAATATATGGAATGCATTATTCCTAATTTCTACGAAAATCACATCGTTCAAACAAATAAAAATGTCTTTGGCGCTATACGAAGTTCAACTTTCTTCACAATGAGTTCATTTTAACTTAAAGAAGGGGTCACTTTTTTCTGGGTGGCGTAACTCAGTTTGACTCAGCGATGAGCGGCACGTGTTAACGTCGTTTAATCGGGCTCAAATTTTGGCTATCCCAATATCTGGAAAGGGGATTCGTTTTGTGGAGGTAAGGCGAACAAGATTCGGACATTTTTTTTTTGCCCCATATAAGTTGCGGTCACTCTAATAATTATGGACTGATATGAACCAATTCCTGCATGGTTGTTGGATACCATAACAGGTTGGCTGTTAAGTCCCCGGTCTGTCACATAGATGGCGTCGCTAGAATTAAATTCATTATATTTTTATATAATACCAACCTTTAAATGATTCGTGTCAAAATTTGACGTCTGTCAGTCAATTAGTTTGTCAGATAAAGCGTCTTTTGTGAAGCAACTTTTGTTAAGATGGGTATTAAGTTCGAGTTTAGCCGCTAAAGTGAAAAATAAATCAGTAAAAAAAGGCATAAAATTATACATATTTGTTGCATATTTTATTATAACTTGATGGGGAATAGCCCAAAGCAAACTTTGTATTCCTTAAAATTGATTATTAAAGAAAAGTAATCGTGAAAAAACTACGATTTAAGCAGCTAAACTCGAACTTAATACCCACCTATATTGTAAAAAAAAAATGGAAAAAAGGAATTTCGTGTTTTGATAAAATATTGTTTTCTGAAGGGGAAAAATACGGTGGAAGCAAAAACTTGGCTTGATAATGAGTTTCCGGACTATGCCCCAGGGAAGTCAACAATAATTGATTGGTATGCAAAATTCAAGCGTGGTGAAATGAGCACGGAGGACAGTGATCGCAGTGGACGCGCGAAAGAGGTAGTTACCGACGAAAACATCAAAAAAATCCACAAAATGATTTTGAATGACCGTAAAATGAAGTTGATCGAGATAGCAGAGGTCTTAAAGATATCAAAGGAACGTGTTGGTCATATCATTCATCAATATTTGGATATGCGGAAGCTCTGTGCAAAATGGGTGCCGCGCGAGCTCACATTTGACCAAAAACAACAACGTGTTGATGATTCTGAGCGGTGTTTGCAGCTGTTAACTCGTAATACACCCGAGTTTTTCCGTCTATATGTAACAATGGATGAAACATGGCTCCATCACTACACTACTGAGTCCAATCGACAGTCGGCTGAGTGGACAGCGACCGGTGAACCGTCTCCGAAGCGTGGATAGACTCAAAAGTCCGCTAGCAAAGTAAAGGTCTCTGTTTTTTGGAATGCGCATGGAATAATTTTTATCGATTATCTTGTAACGACGTATTTCACTGGGATGCTGGGGTAGTTCCGGGGGCCAGGGTCGTTACAGAAAATTTATCGATGAACACCAAAAGAACACAGATCTTCTTTTCTACCAGACGTTATAAACTTTATTTCCTTCACAATATGCTAAAATCACAATATAACACATGTACACAAGCACTATATTCGACGGGTGAGGACGGGCAACACGTTTGGGCGTCTTCGGGGCATATAAGACAGCGACGACAGGGTTGACGACGATTGGCGGCGTTGTGGTGTGAGTAGCGGCGGGTGACGGCGTTGTTGTGGGGTGTAGCGGCGGTTGACGACGTTGTTGTGGGGCGGTTGACGGCGTTGTGGGGTGTAGCGGCGGTTGACGGCGTGGTGGGGTGTAGCGGCGGTTGACGACGTTGTTGTGGGGCGGTTGACGGCGTTGTGGGGTGTAGCGGCGGTTGACGCCGTTGTTGTGGGGCGGTTGACGGTGTCGCTAAAAACGGCCGGAACTGTTGCTGGCGGCGGCGTAGGCGATGACGGCGGTAGCGTGCGCGGTTGTTGGACACAACCAGCCGAAACCTTCGTCACCCTTACCTCACCAGGCGGAGAGAACCAGTTGTAGTGTCACAACCGAAGATGCCTATGGTAGCAGTAGTTGTAATACCACAACCTTGTGCCCTGGTCACAGAGAAGGCTGAAAGTAAAGACTCTCACAATTCACTAGTACAATAGAACTACCTTTGTGTCACGGCGTCAACACGCTAAGACCACAAAAATGTCCTACCTCTAGGCCAGCTACAGGCGAACTGACTCAACTGACCCAGTTGAGCGCCTTTTATACCATTTGATCAAGCTCGTCGTTGCCAACTATCCTCCTCGAATCCACTAACAGCTGATCTCCACTGGCAGTGTTGCCCATTCACAGATTGCCACTTAATCTCCTTCTGACCGTTACATTTGAATATTGAATGAAACTAATATCGGAAATTGAGTTCACTATGTATTTTAAATAAATTCAAATTCAGATAATAATAATAAACCAATAAAAAGAATTAAATTCAATAATAATAATAAAACAATAAAACTTCAAATTCAAGTACAAAAAAAAAACAAAAAAATAGTAATTCATGTGGGTCCAAAAACAAGCCTCGCGACTTTTGTTCTCACAATCTTGAGAAGGGAAAAACCATGAACAGCAACTATTATATGGCGTTATTGGAGCGTTTGAAGGTCGGTGCGTTGTCTTGTTCCACCAAGACAACGCACCATGCCACAAGTCATTGAGAACGATGGTAAACATTCATGAATTGGGCTTCGAATTGCTTCCCCACCCACCGTATTCTTCAGATCTGGCCCCCAGCGACTTTTTCTTGTTCTCAGACCTCAAAAGGATGCTCGCAGGGAAAAATTTTGGCTGCAATGAAGAGGTGATCGCCGAAACTGAGGCCTATTTTGAGGCAAAACTGAAGGAGTACTACCAAAATTGTATCAAAAAAATTGGAAAGTCGTTGTATCGCTCTTGAAGGGAACTATGTTGAATAATAAACCGATCCCCAGATTTGACCTCCGGTGCCTTTTGGAGAAGCAAAATTATTCCGATCTTGTTGAAATTTGGTACGTGGTGGTAGTATATGATATTTAACAACCATGCCAAAAGTAGTCCATATCAGTCCATAATCATATATAATAACCATGCCTAACTAGGTCCATATCGGTCTATAGTTATATATAGCCCTGAGATAAATCGATCCCCAATCACACAAAAATTGATCCATATCAAGTTCATAATTGTATATAGCACCCATATAAGCGACTCCCATATAAGCGACCCCCCATATTTCAATTCTGGGTCTCTACGTACCGTGCAAAAGTCCATATCGATTCGTAATTATTTGTACACTTACATACATACATACATACCTTTTTTATCTAGTATATAGCACGTATGGACTAACACACAATTTAGAAAACGATGTTAAAAAGTTTTAAGATACCACAACCCAAGTAATTCGATTGTGGATGACAGTCTTTCGTAGAAGTTGCTACGCAATCCACGGTAGAGGGTACATACGGCCGTATATACTTGTTATTAATATCCTAATTTTATAACTCTTTTCTTATCGTCATATATATATATATATATATATATATATATATATATATATATATATATATATATATATATATATATATATATATATATATATATATATATATATATATATATATATATATATATATATATATATATATATATATATATATATATATATATATATATATATATATATATATATATATATATATATATATATATATATATATATATATATATATATATATATATATATATATATATATATATATATATATATATATACATATATATCCTGCACTTTAATTATAAGACCTTGTCCTTGTTGTTCATGTAAACATTAAATAAATAAATAAATTATATAGTCAAGCTAACTTCAGAAACTAGCTATTAACCTGAAACTAAGCACAAGTAGTTGTTATTAATGTAGTTCGGATGGTATTGCAAATCGAATCCGATCTACTTGAAGTTTGATGTAATTGATTTTGACAATTGACTTTCAAATAATTTTTTAATTGATACTATCATTTCTGGTATTGAAGGCATTTCAATTCAAAATTAATTGGATCAATTAATTTCGCGTTTAAACATATGTAACATTGATGTGGCACTTCCAATTTAGTTTCCTCTCTAAGGATAGCCTTAAGCACTTAAGCTTACCAGATATCATCTTAGCCTTTGATATGAACCGTCATAATTCTGTCTTCTGCAATAAGAGATATTTCTGTGTAGAAAATCACTTTGAAATCCAATGGCAAAAATGTGAGAGAGCAATTGGGATAAAACGGTGCTAACAACACCAAATTACCGATTACCAGGGAAACCGTACATCACTGTCACCATGTAGAGAGCACCATGGTATGTGTCAAGAGAAAAAGGTTCATTCTCTTACATAATAACGCCTGACGGTTTCATGGTCGACTTTAACTACAAATGCTTGGGTGAGAATCCTAAGAATTTTAGGAGTGGGATACCATGTAACGATTTTAGCATAACCTTCTATTGCTATTCATCCGCAATTACATTGCAGCAAAGAGCAAGCTGGCAGGATTTTATATAAGCGTGTATGTTGTTGTTGTTGTTGTTGTGGTACTTCCGATAGCAATGTTTAACAGAAGTGCATTAAATGCGTTTCTAACACCCCACTTATAAGGTCGCAAACAATCGCATCTCCCTTTCAGGCCGGGTATTGTGAGTGGTGGTGGCACCTTTTAAAACAAAAGGAAAACTCAAATGGTAAAATGATGAGGAAAAAGGCAAAAAGGACACATTCATGAATACAAAAAGACCACTTAAATCCACATCCACATCCATTGAAGAACAATTGTTTGCTGTTTCACTAAAACTTTACGCTATACTAAGTACATTGTTTTATTTTTGACGATAAAGATGCAAGGAGAAGTGATGAATAGAATGGGCCGGAAAATTTTAAAGAAACCACTCACATAGAAATATGATGGAGGGTATATATGTCTCAGACCTCACAAAGCATATATATTTTTGGTCGATCTAACTTTGTCCGTCCGTCTGTTCGCTTTGAAACTTGGTACAAGTAGTGTCTTTTGATGTAGGTTAGCTGGTATTCCATAGTCCATATCAGATCACTTTTAGATATAGTCCCCATATAAAGCGATTTCTGGAGCTTCCTGAAACTTTCATCGAATCCAAGAGAAATTTAGTACGTGATGTCTTCTAACCACCAAGTAAAATTTGGTTTATATCGGTCCATAGTTATATGCAGCCCTAAATGCCAAACTGATGGGTTGAAACTTCCTAGTGGCTTCAGAAGTCAAACTTAATGATCGGTTTATAAGATCATTAAGTTTGACTTCTGAAGCCACTAGGAAGTTTCAACCCATCAGTTTGGCATTTAGTGCATGATGTCAGCATATTCTCTCGAATAATTATGCAAAAATTGGTTCATCTCGGTTGATATTTATATAGAGCCCCATATAAATAGAACCCCGAATTTGACATCTGCATCCTCTCGTAGGAGCAGGCATTTGGAGCGGAGCGAACCCTTTTTGGCCGAAGCGGGAGTGATATTTTTAAAACCCGGAGCGGAGCGTTTTTCAAAGGGAAACCGATCCGCTCCGAAAAAACAAATATTAGTTTTAATCAAATGCTATGATATTTTCTTTTTACTTCGATTTACGTGAAATGTTGCATAGATACTAGAATGGTCATTCTTAATATGTATACCAAATTTGATCAAAATTGTTTGATATTTAGATAAGGATATGATACCCATATTTCTGGTTAAGTATGCCGAGTTCGATCAAAATTGGCTCTGATTATCTAAATCAGTCAATATATGATTTAGATAATATATATGACTTTTGATTTGAGAAAATATTGTCGGAATACTCACATGTTACACATACTGTCAATGATAGTTTCTTAATTCCTAAAAAAACTTTAAATCCTTAAAATAAGTCTTAGCCTATATTTGAAGCATTATATCTTAAATAAAAATATTCATTATTTCAGTTGATTTAAGGATTATTTCTTTACATTAAAAATATTTTTCTTTACTTTACACAAAATATGCCTTAATTCAAAGACTTTAACAGAGAGACGCACATTTCCAAAATTTGTGTCCTAAATTTAATGAAAAAACTTTTTGTTTTTATCTTAAATCTAAAGTTTCAATATTTCAGTTAATTTATGGACAAATTTAGCTATGCCTCTAATTAATATCTATCTCCCGATATATCAAAAATGCGCTTTTTCTTATGTATGCCTAAAAAGGCTTTAGATTCAAATATTTCCCATATTTACAAACAATTTGCTTCCAGGGCATTAGCCGATTGAAATTTTAAACCTAGAGATTTTGTAGAAGTATACAATTATTTCCAAATCAGTTCGGTTTTAAATATATGTAATTGGAATATGAAAATCAGTTCGGTTTTAAATATATGTAATTGGAATATGAACATTTATTTATTTCTCGCTACAAATTTTAAGTATTTGAAATGATATCCCGAATTCAGAACGATGTACGGTATAATATAGTCGGCTCCGCCCGACTTTAGATTTTCCTTATCAGTTTTTACTAACATTGTACATCGTCCCCGCGCATTAGCTGGTTTAAATTTTAAGTCTACTGAAAGATTTAATGGGAATATAAACCAAGATATGGAGCACCCAAAAATTTGAAGGATTTGAGATGGTATCGAAAATGTAGGTCTACAAAGTGGTGCAGGGTATAATATAATCGGCCCCGCCCGACTTTAGATTTTTCTTACGGGATTTCTTTTGTAATGGACCTGTAGTGGTATGTTTTTTGTACACACAAAGAAAAAAACGTTTGGAAAACGTGTACCGAAAACGTTTTTCTTTTGTTAGAGTTTTTTGAATTGCTTCGAAAATTTTAAACTTTTATCACCAAAAAAATCGTTTGTTACAAAATTTTTATTTTTTCAATAAAAAAAGTTATTTTTGAAACAACAACACAGTCCATTTCGTTTATATCAAACACTGTTCTTGTCTGACTTTAGGTCTTTAATAACACATTTTACAGTTCAAAATTTAATATACTACAATGTAATGTTGCAGATATGTTCGGAATCTTCCGAACATATCTGCAATATATGTAAAAAAACGTTGGTCGACCCTCGGACGTAGCAACCATTGCTCCACGGTGCCAAACTAAATGTTTGTTTCTGTTAAATAAACTTTGTATATTCGGTTCGTGGGCGCCGCAAGCTATTCTATATAAATATAACTTATATGGATATTTATCTATTAATGACCATAACAGGTACATAGCTCAGTGGTTAGTGTGTTGGCTTACAAAGTACATGGTCCGCGGTTCGATTCTCCGTCCAGGCGAAAGGTAAAAAAATTTTAAAAATTTATAAAGTCGTATAATTTCTTCTACATTGTTGGTATTATAGGAAAAGGTGTTAAGAACTAAAAAACCTCGTGGATGTGAGAGAGATGTGGGGGAAAATGCAATTAGCAAGAAAACAATGTTTTTTTTTGAGTTTGTCTTTATGAAATTGTTTTTACATCCTGGAAAAGAATAAACGTTTATCACAAAAAGTATATACTTTTCTTCCAAATACACTTCCTTACAGCGAAAAGTAAATTAGAAACGAACTTTGTCTAAAATTTCGTTTGGGAGGAAAGAATTATGTTTTTGCGTGTGGTAGTGTTAAATTCGCAGTATAAAGCAAATATAAATCGAAATTTTTTTCTCGGAACGGAGCGAAAAAATGGACCGCTACGGATCCCTGCGTAGGAGCAAATTTCATCCGATCCAATTGATATTTTGATATATACTGAAAAAATATTATTGTGTGGTGAAAGATTTCATGTCCTTAAAATACGAATGTGAAATTTACTTAGCGTAGAAGAAACGTTTCTCTGATATAATGTTTTTTCCCTGTCCAAAAGTTACGATAAACTTTTCAAGTAAGTCATTTCGCCCTCATAATTTGATTTAAGTCTGTGTACCTTTGCATAAAAGAAAAATTCTTCAAAATTAATGAAGTGGTTTCTTGTCTTATTGAATCTTTTGATTTTTCAGAAATGCTAAAGCAAATTTGACTTCAGTCAAACAAATTTTTCTTTCATGTTATGATAACCATTTTTAAGTCAAATCACTTAATTATTAGGACAAAACGATTTAATTGAAAAGTTTATCAACTTTTGGACAAGGAAAAAAATTTATATCAAAGAAATGCTAAGCAAAAAACGCATTCATATTTAAGGCCAAGAAATCTTTGGTTTCACGAGAATATTTTTTTCAGCGTTATCACTGAAGGTTGGATAATGTTGCAAATGGGCCATACAGAAAAATTTTATAGATAGTTCCCACACTGAAAAAATATTTACGTGGTATTAAATATGTACACAATTTTTAGCACAAATTTCTTTAAAGTTATGAAATTTAATTTTTTTATTTATTAAGCTATATGTTAGCGGCCGGTTTATAAGAAACAGTAAAGAACATCAATAACATAAATTATAGATTAATATAATATAAAATACAATACGAATAATATAGAGAAGAAACAAATAAAATTAGAGACAAGTCTTGATATAAACGTTTATATAATTTTTGAAAATTTGCGTCTCCCCGTTCAAAAAAAAAACACGTTAAGAAAATCATTATAGATTTGAAGAAATCACCCTTGGATTAACTCAAATATAAAATCTTTGGATTTAGCGAAGAGTTGCGTACACTGAAAAAACAGTGAACCCTTTTCCATTGCAAAATGAACTAAACTGTAGTAATATTGACCATGATTTAGCCTTTAAGATTTTTTTCAACTTGTCTAGTTTATAATTTTCTTAAATTTTAGTTCATCTATAACATTGTAGTTTAGTTCATTTTTACAACACCATAAGATTTATATACCCCTACCAAGTTAAAAAGTCAGTATTATTTTGGTTTACTTGCTTATTTTGTGAGAAACCCGATAATAAAAATTGGTTAACAGTCTCTTTAAAATGTCGACGACTAAACTATTTTTAAATCAATCATTCCACAGTACAGAAAAATTAAATAATTAAAGGAACAACAAACTATTATGCAAATTTTCATACATTAAAATTAAACTTTCTTTAAGCAAAAGTACTTTATTATAAAAACTTATGGTGAAAGTTCTTAATACAATGTTTTTTGTGAATAAAAATTATGACCACGTGGAACAGAGAGTAGTTCATTTGAACCCGCTGTTTGGACATTTTGACTTATCCTTTTTTTATTCATCGTAGGTAATTTTTTCACATATCTTGCTGGAAAAAATGGAAACAATAATGAAAATTTTTAAAAATTAACACCATGTAATGAAATATAATTTTTAATTCTTCAGTTTAGCTTGTAACTTACCATATTTGGGGCATTTTATCAAATGGTGTAAGGAATTCAACTTTTCTTTGGAAAACATATCTCATAAAATTTGTACCTGAAACAATTAGAGAAATAATGAAGTATTCTAAATAAACTCATAAAACTGTGTTGGTATCGATGTGAAAGATATAATAAAATAAATATTCTAGTTGAAAGAAAGCCAAAGTTTTAATATAAAACTTACCAATTCTCTATTAAATTGTACGCTGAGGGGAAATATAAAAAGTTGTCCAAATTTATTTGGGTTACTCTGAAATTAAATATTTATTTTTTACATTAAATAAAATTATTAAATAGGTTTTCAAAAAATCTAATGAAAACAAGTAAGGAAAGTCTAAAGTCGGGCGGGGCCGACTATATTATACCCTGCACCACTTTGTAGATCTAAATTTTCGATACCATATCACATCCGTCAAATGTGTTGGGTGCTATATACAAGGATTTGTCCCAAATACATACATTTAAATATCATTCGATTTGGACAGAATTTGATAGACTTTTACAAAATCTATAGACTCAAAATTTTAGTAAAAAACAAGTAAGGAAAGTCTAAAGTCGGGCGGGGCCGACTATATTATACCCTGCACCACTTTGTAGATCTAAATTTTCGATACCATATCACATCCGTCAAATGTGTTGGGGGCTATTTATAAAGGTTTGTCCCAAATACATACATTTAACAAGTAAGGAAAGTCTAAAATTTTAAGGAAACTTCGCAATAGTTTATTTATGGTTTATCGCTCGGTATATATGTATTAGAAGTTTAGGAAAATTAGAGTCATTTTTACAACTTTTCGACTAAGCAGTGGCGATTTAACAAGGAAAATGTTGGTATTTTGACCATTTTTGTCGAAATCAGAAAAACATATATATGGAAGCTATATCTAAATCTGAGCCGATGTCAACCAATTTTGGCACCCATAGCTACAATGCTAATTCTACTCCCTGTGCAAAATTTCAACTAAATCGGAGTTAAAAATTGGCCTCTGTGGTCATATGAGTGTAAATCGGGCGAAAGCTATATATGGGAGCTATATATAAATCTGAACAGATTTCAACCAAATTTGGCTCGCATAGCAACAATGCTAATTCTACTCCCTGTGCAAAATTTCAACTAAATCGGAGTTAAAAATTGGCCTCTGTGGTCATATGAGTGTAAATCGGGCGAAAGCTATATATGGGAGCTATATATAAATCTGAACAGATTTCAACCAAATTTGGCTCGCATAGCAACAATGCTAATTCTACTCCCTGTGCAAAATTTCAACTAAATCGGAGTGAAAAATTGGCCTCTGTGGTCATATGAGTGTAAATCGGCCGAAAGCTATATATTGGAGCTATATCTAAATCTGAACCGATTTCAACCAAATTTGGCACGCATAGCTACAATGCTAATTCTACTCCCTGTGCAAAATTTCAACTAAATCGGAGCAAAAAATTGGCCTCTGTGGTCATATGAGTGTAAATCGGGCGAAAGCTATATATGGGAGCTATATCTAAATCTGAACCGATTTCAACCAAATTTGGCACGCATAGCTAAAATGCTAATTCTACTCCCTGTGCAAAATTTCAGCTAAATCGGAGCAAAAAATTGGCCTCTGTGGTCATATGAGTGTAAATCGGGCGAAAGCTATATATGGGAGCTATATCTAAATCTGAACCGATTTCAATCAAATTTGGCGCGCATAGCTACAATGCTAATTCTACTCCCTGTGCAAAATTTAAACTAAATCGGAGCAAAAAATTGACCTCTGTGGTCATATGAGTGTAAATCGGGCGAAAGCTATATATGGGAGATATATCTAAATCTGAACCGATTTCAACCAAATTTGGCACGCATAGCTACAATGCTAATTCTACTCCCTGTGCAAAATTTCAGCTAAATCGGAGCAAAAAATTGGCCTCTGTGGTCATATGAGTGTAAATCGGGCGAAAGCTATATATGGGAGCTATATCTAAATCTGAACCGATTTCAACCAAATTTGGCATGCATAGCTATGATGCTAATTCTACTCCCTGTGCAAAATTTCAACTAAATCGGAGCGAAAAATTGGCCTCTGTGGTCATATGAGTGTAAATCGGGCGAACGATATATATGGGAGCTATATCTAAATCTGAACCGATTTCAATAAAATTTGGCACACTAGACTACACTACTAACTGAACTCCTAGTGCAAAATTTCACCCAAATTGGGGTAAAACTCTGGCTTCTGGGACCGTATTAGTCCATATCGGGCGAAAGATATATATGGGAGCTATATCTAAATCTGAACCGATTTCTTCCAAAATCAATAGGTATCTATTCTGAGCCAAAACACATACTTGTGCCAAATTTAAAGTCGATTGGACTAAAACTACGACCTAGACTTTGATTACAAAAATGTGTTCACGGACAGACGGACAGACGGACAGACGGACATGGCTATATCGACTCAGGAGTCCACCCTGAGCATTTTTGCCAAAGACACCATGTGTCTATCTCGTCTCCTTCTGGGTGTTGCAAACATATGCACTAACTTATAATACCCTGTTCCACAGTGTGGAGCAGGGTATAAATATGGGAAACATTTAAATCTGAAGCAATTTTAAGGAAACTTCGCAAAAGTTTATTAATGATTTATCGCTCGATATATATGTATTACAAGTTTAGGAAAATTAGAGTCAGTTTTACAACTTTTCGACTAAGCAGTGGCGATTTTACAAGGAAAATGTTGGTATTTTGACCATTTTTGTCGAAATCAGAAAAACATATATATGGGAGCTATATCTAAATCTGAACCGATTTCAACCAACTTTGGCAGGCATGGCTACAATGCTAATTCTACTCCATGTGCAAAATTTCAATTAAATCGGAGCAAAAAATTGGCCTCTGTGTTCATATGAGTGTAAATCGGGCGAAAGCTATATATGGGAGCTATATATAAATCTGAACCGATTTCAATCAAATTTGGCACGCATAGCTAGAATGCTAAATCTACTCCCTGTGCAAAATTTCAACCAAATTGGGTCAAAACTCTAGCTTTTAGGACCATATTAGTCCATATCGGGCGAAAGATATATATGGGAGCTATATCTAAATCTGAACCGATTTCAATCGAATTTTGCACACTTGACTATACTACCAATTGTACTCCTAGTGCAAAATTTCAACCAAATTCGGCCATAAATCTGGCTTCTGGGGCCATATAAGTCCAAATCGGGCGAAAGATATATATAGGAGCTATATCTAAATCTGAACCGATTTCAATCAAATTTTGCACACTTGACTATGCTACTAAGTGTTATGTTAATACAAAATTTCAAGCAAATCGGTATAAAACTCTGGCTGCTGGGTCCATATTAGTGCATATCGGGCGAAAGATATATATGGGAGCTATATCTAAATCTGAACCGATTTCAATAAAATTTGGCACACTTGACTATAGTACTAATTGTTCTTCTTGTGCAAAATTTTAAGCAAATTAGGGTAAAACTCTGACTTCTGGGGCCATATAAGTCCATATCGGGCGAAATATATATATGGGAGCTATATCTAAATCTGAACCGATTTCTTCCAAAATCAATAGGGATCTATTCTGAGCCAAAACACATACTTGTGCCAAATTTGAAGTCGATTGGACTAAAACTGCGACCTAGACTTTGATTACAAAAATGTGTTCACGGACAGACGGACAGACGGACAGACGGACATCGCTATATCGACTCAGGAACCCGCCCTGAGCATTTTTGCCAAAGACACCATGTGTCTATCTCGTCTCCTTCTGGGTGTTGCAAACATATGCACTAACTTATAATACCCTGTTCCACAGTGTGGAGCAGGGTATAAAAATAATAATATGCATAAAAAAACCAAATATTCTTGATATCCCTAGACAGTCATCATTCGTCAAAATGACGACACGTAATTTCATTTTCGATTTAAAATGCATTTTAGTCTATTGGGAAATGGTAAATTTAAGTTATACTAATTCGACCGTTTTATGAATTTTTGTTTTATACTACTTAAAACCAAATTGAATAAGAAAATAAATTCAAGTTTGGTTCATTTTTTCGCTCACGATGAAAATTATAGAGTCTTGAAATCAGCCGTAGTCAAAATGAAGAAGGATGACGTTAATGTACAAAAAATAAGGATGACTGTCGAGGGTTAAAAGAAAGTTAAAGAATCCTTACCAATTCACTATTAAATTACAGGCAAAGGAGTACTAAAAACTTGTCCAAATTTTTAAGGGGTTATTCTGAAATTAAATATTTGTTTTTACATTAAAAATATTACATTGGTTTCCAAAAAAATTGATTAAAGAAATACTAAAATAAGGTATAAAAAACCTGTAATTTTAATGATAAAAAGGTCATAAAAACGTAAATATTCTAGTCGAAAAAAGGCAATTTTTAAAAGAAAACTTACCAATTCTCTATTTTTTAAATTTGTTCGAATCCATCTGGAGTTGCTCTGAAATTAAATATTGTTTTTACAACAAAGAAAAACATTAAACTGGTTTCCAAAAAAATTAATTAACAAATAATAATATACATAAAAAATATTCTTTTTAAAAGAAAGTCATATTAAAAAAATACTTACTAATTTATGAATAAACTATACGCTGAGATATAACAAAAATTTTCCAAATTCATCTGGAATTGAATATTATTGTTTTACATAGAATAATAAAAATTCCAATACACTTTCAACATATTTTCCTAAATATTCTTAATAACTTTTTTCTAAACTACTGATAAAATATTAATAACTTTCATTTAAAAGGTTTAATTAACAAACACCAATATATATCTCAAAAATCCAAAATATTCCTGTCTTTATATTCCCTTGTTGCATACATGCTTAAAAGATGCAACAGCCCACGCCAACGCCAAATTTACAACTGAAGCATGCCAAACAAAACCAAGCAAAGCCAGAACATTCCTACAACAACAAAACACATGTGCCTTTATTGAAAACAACACCTCATCCAGCCAAATAAACCATCCGCGAATAACAAACACACACAAACCACTAAATGAACAAAAATAAAAACAACCCCACGCTCATGTATACACAACAAAACTCAAGTAACATCATCTTTACATTAATCACATTCCACTATGCCGATAAAGATCTCTGTACTATGCATTAGTTCATAGCATCTGCTGACAATTTACTCTAAGAATAATATTCGTAAAGGCACACCAGTTTATGAACGATGAAACGTTTAACTTAAAATTTGCAAAATTTGCATGAAATGTTATTTACCATTTTTGACGAAAATGTCTATAAATTTAATTACATGTGAACTAAAAATATTTCATTGGGTAATTTTTTACCAACAATTATTAACTATAGGAATTGTCAGTAAGAAATTGCTATCCACTTTCAAGTTCATTTTTCGTAAAAAAATATTTTCTCATACAAAACAAGTAAGGAAAGTCTAAAGTCGGGCGGGGCCGACTATATTATACCCTGCACCACTTTGTAGATCTAAATTTTCGATACCATATCACATCCGTCAAATGTGTTGGGTGCTATATACAAGGATTTGTCCCAAATACATACATTTAAATATCATTCGATTTGGACAGAATTTGATAGACTTTTACAAAATCTATAGACTCAAAATTTTAGTAAAAAAATATGGGAAACATTTAAATCTGAAGCAATTTTAAGGAAACTTCGCAAAAGTTTATTAATGATTTATCGCTCGATATATATGTATTAGAAGTTTAGGAAAATTAGAGTCAGTTTTACAACTTTTCGACTAAGCAGTGGCGATTTTACAAGGAAAATGTTGGTATTTTGACCATTTTTGTCGAAATCAGAAAAACATATATATGGGAGCTATATCTAAATCTGAACCGATTTCAACCAACTTTGGCAGGCATGGCTACAATGCTAATTCTACTCCATGTGCAAAATTTCAATTAAATAGGAGCAAAAAATTGGCCTCTGTGTTCATATGAGTGTAAATCGGGCGAAAGCTATATATGGGAGCTATATATAAATCTGAACCGATTTCAATCAAATTTGGCACGCATAGCTAGAATGCTAAATCTACTCCCTGTGCAAAATTTCAACCAAATTGGGTCAAAACTCTAGCTTTTAGGACCATATTAGTCCATATCGGGCGAAAGATATATATGGGAGCTATATCTAAATCTGAACCGATTTCAATCGAATTTTGCACACTTGACTATACTACCAATTGTACTCCTAGTGCAAAATTTCAACCAAATTCGGCCATAAATCTGGCTTCTGGGGCCATATAAGTCCAAATCGGGCGAAAGATATATATAGGAGCTATATCTAAATCTGAACCGATTTCAATCAAATTTTGCACACTTGACTATGCTACTAAGTGTTATGTTAATACAAAATTTCAAGCAAATCGGTATAAAACTCTGGCTGCTGGGTCCATATTAGTGCATATCGGGCGAAAGATATATATGGGAGCTATATCTAAATCTGAACCGATTTCAATAAAATTTGGCACACTTGACTATAGTACTAATTGTTCTTCTTGTGCAAAATTTTAAGCAAATTAGGGTAAAACTCTGACTTCTGGGGCCATATAAGTCCATATCGGGCGAAATATATATATGGGAGCTATATCTAAATCTGAACCGATTTCTTCCAAAATCAATAGGGATCTATTCTGAGCCAAAACACATACTTGTGCCAAATTTGAAGTCGATTGGACTAAAACTGCGACCTAGACTTTGATTACAAAAATGTGTTCACGGACAGACGGACAGACGGACAGACGGACAGACGGACAGACGGACAGACGGACATCGCTATATCGACTCAGGAACCCGCCCTGAGCATTTTTGCCAAAGACACCATGTGTCTATCTCGTCTCCTTCTGGGTGTTGCAAACATATGCACTAACTTATAATACCCTGTTCCACAGTGTGGAGCAGGGTATAAAAATCTTATAGTAAATTGCACTTATTATTTAGAAAATACTTTACATTTCACAAGTAGTTTTATAGCATGACAACCAATTTTTTAACTTCCAGTTAAGAAATTTTTTAAGGAAATTTCCATCGTATTTTGTAGGCCATGAACTAAACGATTGCTACTTAGAATTTGTAAAATTTCCTTTCGAGTAGTTAATTTTCGTTGAAGATACGAAAAATGAACTAAAATTCTGGAAAATTCTTGTAATAAATTATTGTAAAAATCTTCTAAAATTTACGAGACACTTTTTTTCTGTGTAGTAATATTTCTCCGACCGATATTTGATAAAAATTTTGAACCAGATTTGAATAAAATATGAATCCGGAAATTCGAAGTAAAGGTGGTTCGACAATGCGTTATCCAATTTTTATCGCTTCAATGACTCCACTCGTAAAGGTATCAAACCATCAACAACAAGCCAGGCCGAATCATATGTACCCTCCACCATGGATTGCGTAGACGCTTCTACGATAGACTGTCATCCACAATCGAATTACTTGGGTTGTGGTAACAATTGCCAATGGCAAGGTATCTTAAATCTTCTGAACACCGTCTTCTAAATTGTAGGTTAATCCATACCGGGTATATATTAAACTAAACAAGTGTATACAAAAGTAAGTTCGGCCGGGCCGGGAATCTTAAATATCCACCACCATGAATCAAATATTATAGTTTTCTTTCAAATCTCAGGGGGGTTGATGACATATATTCTCCCAAACACAGCAGTTAAATCAGTACACTTCCCGAAGATAAATGTAAAGATTTTACCTATGAAGACTATATCAAATTCTGGATTTTTAAGAACCACTTTTGTTTGAGTTTTAGAGGAATCATTAACATCTCTTGTAAGTGTGATAGAAAATGATGAAATAACACCTTGATTTGAAATGTAAAATCTGTAGATTTCAAAATCTGGAAATTTTACATTCAGTTTCAAGCAATTTTCATGATCAGTGTGCCTTCTATACCTTCAAGAAGTGAAATCGGCCTTACCATATGTTTCAAGTAAAAACGTCTTTAAAATAAAGTGTTGAAAAAAATGTCCTACACTCAAAAAAAGATTACTTGGATCCAAAGATTTTGACCTTCCTTTAAGAATTTTGATATTTATTCCGAGCCAAAGATGCGGCTTTTAAAATAAAGATTTTTTTGGGGACCTATCTGGCTTTAAATCTAGAGATCTCATTTATCGAATTTTCATACTCTTTTCGCGGTATATTTCTAAATAAAGAATGGTTTGTTAATTCCAAAAAAACTTTAAACAAAAGACGCTAAATCCTCAAAATAAGTCTTAGCCTATATTTGAAGCGCTTTTATTTTAAATCTAAAGTTTCAGTATTTCAGTTAATTTTAGGACAATTTCTTTAAATACGGGGGCTATATATAATTATGGACCGATATAGACCAATTCATGCCTGCTTGTTGGAGAACATATACTAACACCACGTACAAAGTTTCAACCGTATCGGAGGAATTTTGCTCCTCCATGAGGCTCCGGAGTTCATATCTGGGGATGGGTTTATATGGGGGCTGTATATAATTATGGACTGATACGGACCAATTTTTGAATGGTTGTTAGAGACACCAAGAGGATTCGCAAGCCAAATCTAGGGTCGGTTTATATGGGAGCTATACGTAAAAGTGTTCCAATATGGCCCATTTACAATTCCATTCGACCTACATCAATACCAACTACTTATGCCAAGTTTCGAGACGATAGCTTGTTTCCATCGGAAGTTAGCGTAATTTCAACAGACGGACGGACGGACAGACCATCGACTCAAAATTTCACCGCGACCAAGAGTATGTATACTTTATGGGGTCTTAGAGCAATATTTCGCTGTGTTACAAACGGAATGACAAAGTTAATAAAATTTTTAAAAGTTCTTAAAAAAAGTGATCATAAATTTTAGTCAATTTTATTTTAATAGTATTTTTCTTAAAAAAGTTTGCCAAGAACGAGCTTCGTTTCCCATGCAAATATCAAAAAGTTAGGTATCTAGTTCAATTTTTGGGACAATCCCATAACTTATTCTCTGCATATATTTATTTTATTATAGATTTCTCAATTTTACTCCGATTTTTTCCAAAATTTGGACAAAAAGTAGAAATGATATTTTATTCTTATGCGACGATTTAGGTTTAAATCGGTTCATATTTAGATGTAGGTCACATATAGAAGTTTGCCTGCATTTGTCAAATAAGGCCACAAAACCCGAGTGTCTTCGCATTGTAAAATTCGATTCAAATTCATACGAGTACATCTCAGAGATCTTTTCCCAGAGCAGAGAGATCTCATGCCCAGAGCAGAGAGTGCTTAATGAATATTACGATGTTCATATGTCTACACCCTCACAAAAAAATCGCTTCTGTAACATATACTCCCAAACATATTTTGCTTCAGGCATATACATTTTTGGGTATTGCCCAAACATTTATATGTTTGATCTCTACCAATATATAATATGTTTGAAAGCATATTGGTCTAAACAATATATGTTTGGGTACTCTAAGTTCCAAGCATTTTGTATTTTTGCATCCAAATTCAATAATGTTGTCTTCCAAAAAACAATATGTTATTATGTGACCATACAATATGTTTGGAAGCATTTTGCACCCAAAAATATTATATGCTTAAAAAAATTCTCCCAAACAATATCGTGCTCAAAATTTTATTTATTTATTTATATATTTACAATCATAATGAATTATGAAAATAAACAGGTAATATAGGTGCTAACAACATTGTATATTCCCCGACATCTTTCTCACTTCCACGAGATTTTTTAGTTCTTAGCACCTTTTTCTGTAATACAAACATTGTAGAAGAAATTATTCAATTTTATGATTTTTACCCCCATCCTATGAGGATGGGGGTATATTAACTTTGTCATTCCGTTTGTAACACATCGAAATATTGCTCTAAGACCCCATAAAGTATATATATTCTGAGTCGTGGGGAAATTCTGAGTCGATCTAAGCATGTCCGTCCGTCCGTCTGTTGAAATCACGCTAACTTCCGAACGAAACAAGCTATCGACTTGAAACTTGGCACAAGTAGTTGTTATCGATGTAGGTCGGATGGTATTGAAAATTGGCCATATCGGTCCACTTTTACGTATAGCCCCCATATAAAGGGACCCTCAGATTTGGCTTGTGGAGCCTCTAACAGAAGCATATTTCATCCGATCCGGCTGAAATTTGGTACATGGTGTTGGTATATGGTCTCTAACAACCATGCAAAAATTGGTCCACATCGGTCCATAATTATATATAGCCCCCATATAAACCGATCCCCAGATTTGGCTTGCGGAGCCTAAAAGAGAAGCAAATTTCATCCGATCCGGCTGAAATTTGGTACATGGTGTTAGTATATGATCTTTAACAACCGTGCCAGAATTGGTCCATTTCGGTCCATAATTATATATAGCCCCCATATAAAACGTTCTCCAGATTTTACCTCCGGAGCCTCTTGGAGGAGCAAAATTCATCCGATCCGGTTCAAATTAGGAACGTGGTGTTAGTATATGGTCGCTAACAACCATACCAAAATTGGTCCAATCACACAAAAATTGGTCCATATCGGTTCATAATCATGGTTGCCACTAGAGCCAAAATTAATCTACCAAAATTTTATTTCTATAGAAAATTTTGTCAAAATTTTATTTCTAGAGAAAATTTTGTTAAAATTTTATTTGGTTCATAGTAAAATTTTCATCATTTTCAAAATTTTATTTCTATAGAAAAATTTGTCAACATTTTATTTCTATAGAAAATTTTGTTCAAATTTTATTCGGTTCATAATCATGGTTGCCACACGAGCCACAAATAATCTACCAAGATTTTATTTCTATAGAAAATTTTGTCAAAAGTTTATTTCTATAGAAAATTTTGTTAAAATTTTATTTCTGTAGAAATTTTTGTCAAAATTTTCTTTCTATAGAATATTTTGTCAAAATTTTTATTTCTATAGAAAATTTTGTGAAAATTTTATTTCTACACGGATGAAAAAGACTGTTTTTCATATGTTTGGCTATAAACATTCTATGTTTGGAACACAAATTTTTCAACACAATATTTTTGAGTGCAAGCATATAATGTTCATAAACTAGCATAACATGTTTGGGACATATATGTTAATATGTTAGAACATATTATGTTTGGGACATAAAATGTTTGTAAATATAATATGCTTGGATGCAAACATATATTAATTTAGAAATAGCCTATGAACATATATGTGTTTAGTAGCTTGGAGCGCTATTTAACAGGGAGCGATATTGAATTAAGTTGGTGGTTGTTGCTTGTTATTACAAAATTAACATTTTATTTTTCCTTGGGCAATTGATCAGCTACTTCTTTGATCCTTACAAACTGTGTGGTCCGCTGTTCGAATCCCCGTCCGGCAAAAGGTAAAATTAAAATAAAAAATATCATACAATTGAATAATTTCTTCTACAATGTTTGTATTACAGAAAAAGGTGCTAAGAACAAAAAAATCTCGTGGAAGTGAGAAAGATGTGGGGGAATATACAATTGGGCAGAAACAAAATTTTGAGCATTCAGGTCGAAAACCTATGTTGTTAGCACCTATATTACACAGAAAAAAAAGTGTCTCGTAAAATTAAGAAGATTTTTACAATAATTTATTACAAGAATTTTCCAGAATTTTAGTTCATTTTTCGTATCTTGAACGAAAATTAACTACTCGAAAGGAAATTTTACAAATTCTAAGTAGCAATCGTTTAGTTCATGGCCTACAAAATACGATGGAAATTTCCTTAAAAAATTTCTTAACTGGTAGTTAAAAATTCGTTTGTCATGCTATAAAACTACTTGTGAAATGTAAAGTATTTTCTAAATAATAAGTGCAATTTACTATAAGATTTTTTTGTATGAGCAAATATTTTTTTACGAAAAATGAACTTGAAAGTGGATAGCAATTTCTTACTGACAATTCCTATAGTTAATAATTGTTGGTAAAAAATTACCCAATGAAATATTTTTAGTACACATGTAATTAAATTTATAGACATTTTCGTCAAAAATGGTAGATAACATTTCATGGAAATTTTGCAAATTTTAAGTTAAACGTTTCATCGTTCATAAACTGGTGTGCCTTTACGAATATTATTCTCAGAGTAAATTGTCAGCAGATGCGATGAACTAATGCATAGTACAGAGATCTTTATCGGCATAGTGGAATGTGATTAATGTAAAGATGATGTTACTTGAGTTTTGTTGTGTATACATGAGCGTGGGGTTGTTTTTATTTTGGTTCATTTAGTGGTTTGTGTGTGTGTGTTTGTTATTCTTGGATGGTTTATTGGCTGGGTGAGGTGTTGTTTTCAATAAAGGCACATGTGTTTTTGTTGTTGTAGGAATGTTTTGGCTTTGCTTGGTTTTGTTTGGCATGCTTCAGTTGTATAGTTGGCGTTGGCGTGGGCTGTTGCATCTTTTAATATGCAACAAGGGAATATAAAGGCATGGAATATTTTGGAATTTTGAGACATATATTGGTGTTTGTTTATTAAACCTTTTAAATGAAAGTTATTAATATTTTATCGGTAGTTTAGAAAAAAGTTATTAAGAATATTTAGGAAAATATGTTGAAATTGAAAGGGTATTGAAATTTTTATTATTCAATGTAAAAAATTAATATTCAATTCCAGATGAATTTGGAAAATTTTTGTTATATCTCAGCGTATAGTTTAGACATAAATTGGGAAGTATTGTTTTTATACCCTGCGCCACACTGTGGAACAGGGTATTATAAGTTAGTGCATATGTTTGCAACACCCAGAAGGAGACGAGATAGACACATGGTGTCTTTGGCAAAAATGCTTAGGGTGGGCTCCTGAGTCGATATAGCCATGTCCGTCTGTCCGTCTGTCCGTGAACACATTTTTGTAATCAAAGTCTAGGTCGCAGTTTTAGTCCAATCGACTTCAAATTTGGCACAAGTATGTGTTTTGGTTCAGAATAGATCCCTATTGATTTTGGAAGAAATCGGTTCAGATTTAGATATAGCTCCCATATATATATTTCGCCCGATATGGACTTATATGGCCCCAGAAGCCAGAGTTTTACCCTAATTTGCTTAAAATTTTGCACAAGAAGAACAATTAGTACTATAGTTAAGTGTGCCAAATTTTATTAAAATCGGTTCAGATTTAGATATAGCTCCCATATATATCTTTCGCCCGATATGGACTAATACGGTCCCAGAAACCATAGTTTTAGCCCAATTTGGTTGAAATTTTGCACAGGGAGTAGAATTAGCATTGTAGCTATGCGTGCCAAATTTGGTTGAAATCGGTTCAGATTTAGACATAGCTCCCATATATATCTATCGGCCGATTTACACTCATATGACCACAGAAGCCAATTTGTAACTACGATTTAGTTGAAATTTTGCACAGGGAGTAGAATTAGCATTGTAGCTATGTGTGCCAAATTTGGTTGAAATCGGTTCAGATTTAGATATAGCTCCAATATATAGCTTTCGGCCGATTTACACTTATATGGCCACAGAGGCCAATTTTTTGCTCCGATTTAGTTGAAATTTTGCACAGGGAGTAGAATTAGCATTGTAGCTATGCGTGCCAAATTTGGTTGAAATCGGTTCAGATTTAGATATATCTCCCATATATAGCTTTCGCTCGATTTACACTCATATGACCACAGAGGCCAATTTTTAACTCCGATTTAGTTGAAATTTTACACAGGCAGTAGAAGTAGCATTGTTGCTATGCGTGCCAAATTTCGTTGAAATCGGTTCAGATTTAGATATAGCTCCCATATATATGTTTTTCTGATTTCGACAAAAATGGTCAAAATACCAACATTTTCCTTGTAAAATCGCCACTGCTTAGTCGAAAAGTTGTAAAAATGACTCTAATTTTCCTAAACTTCTAATACATATATATCGAGCGATAAATCATAAATAAAATTTTTTGAAGTTTCCTTTAAATTGCTTCAGATTTAAATGTTGCCCATATTTATACCCTGCTCCACACTGTGGAACAGGGTATTATAAGTTAGTGCATATGTTTGCAACACCCAGAAGGAGACGAGATAGACACATGGTGTCTTTGGCAAAAATGCTCAGGGCGGGTTCCTGAGTCGATATAGCGATGTCCGTCTGTCCGTCTGTCCGTGAACACATTTTTGTAATCAAAGTCTAGGTCGCAGTTTTAGTCCAATCGACTTCAAATTTGGCACAAGTATGTGTTTTGGCTCAGAATAGATCCCTATTGATTTTGGAAGAAATCGGTTCAGATTTAGATATAGCTCCCATATATATATTTCGCCCGATATGGACTTATATGGCCCCAGAAGTCAGAGTTTTACCCTAATTTGCTTAAAATTTTGCACAAGAAGAACAATTAGTACTATAGTCAAGTGTGCCAAATTTTATTGAAATCGGTTCAGATTTAGATATAGCTCCCATATATATCTTTCGCCCGATATGCACTAATATGGACCCAGCAGCCAGAGTTTTATACCGATTTGCTTGAAATTTTGTATTAACATAACACTTAGTAGCATAGTCAAGTGTGCAAAATTTGATTGAAATCGGTTCAGATTTAGATATAGCTCCTATATATATCTTTCGCCCGATTTGGACTTATATGGCCCCAGAAGCCAGATTTATGGCCGAATTTGGTTGAAATTTTGCACTAGGAGTACAATTGGTAGTATAGTCAAGTGTGCAAAATTCGATTGAAATCGGTTCAGATTTAGATATAGCTCCCATATATATCTTTCGCCCGATATGGACTAATATGGTCCTAAAAGCTAGAGTTTTGACCCAATTTGGTTGAAATTTTGCACAGGGAGTAGATTTAGCATTCTAGCTATGCGTGCCAAATTTGATTGAAATCGGTTCAGATTTATATATAGCTCCCATATATAGCTTTCGCCCGATTTACACTCATATGAACACAGAGGCCAATTTTTTGCTCCGATTTAATTGAAATTTTGCACATGGAGTAGAATTAGCATTGTAGCCATGCCTGCCAAAGTTGGTTGAAATCGGTTCAGATTTAGATATAGCTCCCATATATATGTTTTTCTGATTTCGACAAAAATGGTCAAAATACCAACATTTTCCTTGTAAAATCGCCACTGCTTAGTCGAAAAGTTGTAAAACTGACTCTAATTTTCCTAAACTTGTAATACATATATATCGAGCGATAAATCATTAATAAACTTTTGCGAAGTTTCCTTAAAATTGCTTCAGATTTAAATGTTTCCCATATTTATACCCTGCTCCACACTGTGGAACAGGGTATTATAAGTTAGTGCATATGTTTGCAACACCCAGAAGGAGACGAGATAGACACATGGTGTCTTTGGCAAAAATGCTCAGTGTGGGTTCCTGAGTCGATATAGCGATGTCCGTCTGTCCGTCTGTCCGTGAACACATTTTTGTAATCAAAGTCTAGGTCGCAGTTTTAGTCCAAACGACTTCAAATTTGGCACAAGTATGTGTTTTGGCTCAGAATAGATCCCTATTGATTTTGGAAGAAATCGGTTCAGATTTAGATATAGCTCCCATATATATATTTCGCCCGATATGGACTTATATGGCCACAGAAGCCAGAGTTTTACCCTAATTTGCTGAAAATTTTGCACAAGAAGAACAATTAGTACTATAGTCAAGTGTGCCAAATTTTATTGAAATCGGTTCAGATTAAGATATAGCTCCCATATATATCTTTCGCCCGATATGCACTAATATGGACCCAGCAGCCAGAGTTTTATACGGATTTGCTTGAAATTTTGTATTGGCATAACACTTGATCGTATAGTCAAGTGTGCAAAATTTGATTGAAATCGGTTCAGATTTAGATATAGCTCCCATATATATCTTTCGCCCGATATGGACTTATATGGGCCCAGAAGCCAGTTTTTTGCCCGAATTTTGTTGAAATTTTGCACTAGGAGTACAATTAGTAGTATAGTCAAGTGTGCAAAATTTGATTGAAATCGGTTCAGATTTAGATATAGCTCCCATATATATCTTTCGCCCGATATGGACTAATATGGTCCTAAAAGCTAGAGTTTTGACCCAATTTGGTTGAAATTTTGCACAGGGAGTAGATTTAGCATTCTAGCTATGCATGCCAAATTTGATTGAAATCGGTTCAGATTTATATATAGCTCCCATATATAGCTTTCGCCCGATTTACACTCATATGACCACAGAGGCCAATTTTTGCTCCGATTTAGTTGAAATTTTGCACAAGGAGTAGATTTAGCATTGTAGCTATGTGTGCCAAATTTGGTTGAAATCGATTCAGATTTAGATATAGCTCCCATATATATCTTTCGCCCGATATGCACTTATATGGACCCAGAAGCCAGAGTTTTATCGTTTTTTATAGCTTGAAATTTTGCACAAGGAGCACAATTGGTAGTATAGTCATGTGTGCCAAATTTGATTGAAATCGGTTCAGATTTAGATATAGCTTCCATATATATTTTTCGCCCGATATGGACTTATATGGCCCCAGAAGCCCGAGTTTTGCCCAATTTGGTTGAAATTTTGCACAGGGAGTAGATTTAGCATTCTAGCCATGCGTGCCAAATTCGATTGAAATCGGTTCAGATTTATATATAGCTCCCATATATAGCTTTCGCCCGATTTACACTCATATGACCACAGAGGCCAATTTTGCACATGGAGTAGAATTAGCATTGTAGCTATGCCTGCCAAATTTGGTTGAAATCGGTTAAGATTTAGATATAGCTCCCATATATATGTTTTTCTGATTTCGACAAAAATGGTCAAAATACCAACATTTTCCTTGTAAAATCGCCACTGCTTAGACGAAAAGTTGTAAAACTGACTCTAATTTTCCTAAACTTGTAATACATATATATCGAGCGATAAATCATAAACAAACTTTTGCGAAGTTTCCTTAAAATTGCTTCAGATTTAAATGTTTCCCATATTTTTTTACTAAAATTGTGTTCCACTCTAGTGCATTAGCCAACTTAAATTTTGAGTCTATAGATTTTGTAAAAGTCTATCAAATTCTGTCCAAATCAAGTGATATTTAAATGTATGTATTTGGGACGAACCTTTATATAGCACCCAACACATTTGACGGATGTGATTTTGTATCGAAAATTTAGATCTACAAAGTGGTGCAGGGTATAATATAGTCGGTCCCGCCCGACTTTAGACTTTCCTTACTTGTTTTTTACTAAAATTTTGAGTCTATAGATTTTGTAAAAGTCTATCAAATTCTGTCCAAATCGAATGATATTTAAATGTATGTATTTGGGACAAATCCTTGTATATAGCACCCAACACATTTGACGGATGTGATATGGTATCGAAAATTTAGATCTACAAAGTGGTGCAGGGTATAATATAGTCGGCCCCGCCCGACTTTAGACTTTCCTTACTTGTTTTAATATGGCTTTCTTTTAAAAATAATATTTTTATGTATATTATTATTTGTTAATTATTTTTTTTTTGGAAACCAGTTTAATGTTTTTCTTTGTTGTAAAAGTAATATTTAATTTCAGAGCAACTCCAGATGGGTTCGAAAATAGAGAATTTGTAAGTTTTCTTTTAAAATTTGGCTTTCTTTCAACTAGAATATTTACGTTTTTATGACCTTTTTATCATCAAAATTATAGGTTTTTAATACCTTATTTTAGTATTTCTTTAATCAATTTTTTTGGAAACCAATGTAATATTTTAATGTAAACAAGTAAGGAAAGTCTAAAGTCGGGCGGGGCCGACTATATTATACCCTGCACCACTTTGTAGATCTAAATTTTCGATACCATATCACATCCGTCAAATGTGTTGGGTGCTATATACAAGGATTTGTCCCAAATACATACATTTAAATATCATTCGATTTGGACAGAATTTGATAGACTTTTACAAAATCTATAGACTCAAAATTTTAGTAAAAAAATATGGGAAACATTTAAATCTGAAGCAATTTTAAGGAAACTTCGCAAAAGTTTATTAATGATTTATCGCTCGATATATATGTATTAGAAGTTTAGGAAAATTAGAGTCAGTTTTACAACTTTTCGACTAAGCAGTGGCGATTTTACAAGGAAAATGTTGGTATTTTGACCATTTTTGTCGAAATCAGAAAAACATATATATGGGAGCTATATCTAAATCTGAACCGATTTCAACCAACTTTGGCAGGCATGGCTACAATGCTAATTCTACTCCATGTGCAAAATTTCAATTAAATAGGAGCAAAAAATTGGCCTCTGTGTTCATATGAGTGTAAATCGGGCGAAAGCTATATATGGGAGCTATATATAAATCTGAACCGATTTCAATCAAATTTGGCACGCATAGCTAGAATGCTAAATCTACTCCCTGTGCAAAATTTCAACCAAATTGGGTCAAAACTCTAGCTTTTAGGACCATATTAGTCCATATCGGGCGAAAGATATATATGGGAGCTATATCTAAATCTGAACCGATTTCAATCGAATTTTGCACACTTGACTATACTACCAATTGTACTCCTAGTGCAAAATTTCAACCAAATTCGGCCATAAATCTGGCTTCTGGGGCCATATAAGTCCAAATCGGGCGAAAGATATATATAGGAGCTATATCTAAATCTGAACCGATTTCAATCAAATTTTGCACACTTAACTATGCTACTAAGTGTTATGTTAATACAAAATTTCAAGCAAATCGGTATAAAACTCTGGCTGCTGGGTCCATATTAGTGCATATCGGGCGAAAGATATATATGGGAGCTATATCTAAATCTGAACCGATTTCAATAAAATTTGGCACACTTGACTATAGTACTAATTGTTCTTCTTGTGCAAAATTTTAAGCAAATTAGGGTAAAACTCTGACTTCTGGGGCCATATAAGTCCATATCGGGCGAAATATATATATGGGAGCTATATCTAAATCTGAACCGATTTCTTCCAAAATCAATAGGGATCTATTCTGAGCCAAAACACATACTTGTGCCAAATTTGAAGTCGATTGGACTAAAACTGCGACCTAGACTTTGATTACAAAAATGTGTTCACGGACAGACGGACAGACGGACAGACGGACAGACGGACATCGCTATATCGACTCAGGAACCCGCCCTGAGCATTTTTGCCAAAGACACCATGTGTCTATCTCGTCTCCTTCTGGGTGTTGCAAACATATGCACTAACTTATAATACCCTGTTCCACAGTGTGGAGCAGGGTATAAATATGGGCAACATTTAAATCTGAAGCAATTTAAAGGAAACTTCAAAAAATTTTATTTATGATTTATCGCTCGATATATATGTATTAGAAGTTTAGGAAAATTAGAGTCATTTTTACAACTTTTCGACTAAGCAGTGGCGATTTTACAAGGAAAATGTTGGTATTTTGACCATTTTTGTCGAAATCAGAAAAACATATATATGGGAGCTATATCTAAATCTGAACCGATTTCAACTGTGTAAAATTTCAACTAAATCGGAGTTAAAAATTGGCCTCTGTGGTCATATGAGTGTAAATCGAGCGAAAGCTATATATGGGAGATATATCTAAATCTGAACCGATTTCAACCAAATTTGGCACGCATAGCTACAATGCTAATTCTACTCCCTGTGCAAAATTTCAACTAAATCGGAGCAAAAAATTGGCCTCTGTGGCCATATAAGTGTAAATCGGCCGAAAGCTATATATTGGAGCTATATCTAAATCTGAACCGATTTCAACCAAATTTGGCACACATAGCTACAATGCTAATTCTACTCCCTGTGCAAAATTTCAACTAAATCGTAGTTACAAATTGGCTTCTGTGGTCATATGAGTGTAAATCGGCCGAAAGATATATATGGGAGCTATGTCTAAATCTGAACCGATTTCAACCAAATTTGGCACGCATAGCTACAATGCTAATTCTACTCCCTGTGCAAAATTTCAACCAAATTGGGCTAAAACTATGGTTTCTGGGACCGTATTAGTCCATATCGGGCGAAAGATATATATGGGAGCTATATCTAAATCTGAACCGATTTTAATAAAATTTGGCACACTTAACTATAGTACTAATTGTTCTTCTTGTGCAAAATTTTAAGCAAATTAGGGTAAAACTCTGGCTTCTGGGGCCATATAAGTCCATATCGGGCGAAATATATATATGGGAGCTATATCTAAATCTGAACCGATTTCTTCCAAAATCAATAGGGATCTATTCTGAACCAAAACACATACTTGTGCCAAATTTGAAGTCGATTGGACTAAAACTGCGACCTAGACTTTGATTACAAAAATGTGTTCACGGACAGACGGACAGACGGACATGGCTATATCGACTCAGGAGCCCACCCTAAGCATTTTTGCCAAAGACACCATGTGTCTATCTCGTCTCCTTCTGGGTGTTGCAAACATATGCACTAACTTATAATACCCTGTTCCACAGTGTGGCGCAGGGTATAAAAAACAAATATTTAATTTCAGAATAACCCCTTAAAAATTTGAAAAAAATGTTAGTACTCCTTTGCTTGTAATTTAATAGTGAATTGGTAAGGATTCTTTAACTTTCTTTTAACCAGAATATTTGTTTTTTTATGCATAATATTATTTTTATACCCTGCTCCACACTGTGGAACAGGGTATTATAAGTTAGTGCATATGTTTGCAACACCCAGAAGGAGACGAGATAGACACATGGTGTCTTTGGCAAAAATGCTCAGGGCGGGTTCCTGAGTCGATATAGCGATGTCCGTCTGTCCGTCTGTCCGTCTGTCCGTCTGTCCGTCTGTCCGTGAACACATTTTTGTAATCAAAGTCTAGGTCGCAGTTTTAGTCCAATCGACTTCAAATTTGGCACAAGTATGTGTTTTGGCTCAGAATAGATCCCTATTGATTTTGGAAGAAATCGGTTCAGATTTAGATATAGCTCCCATATATATATTTCGCCCGATATGGACTTATATGGCCCCAGAAGTCAGAGTTTTACCCTAATTTGCTTAAAATTTTGCACAAGAAGAACAATTAGTACTATAGTCAAGTGTGCCAAATTTTATTGAAATCGGTTCAGATTTAGATATAGCTCCCATATATATCTTTCGCCCGATATGCACTAATATGGACCCAGCAGCCAGAGTTTTATACCGATTTGCTTGAAATTTTGTATTAACATAACACTTAGTAGCATAGTCAAGTGTGCAAAATTTGATTGAAATCGGTTCAGATTTAGATATAGCTCCTATATATATCTTTCGCCCGATTTGGACTTATATGGCCCCAGAAGCCAGATTTATGGCCGAATTTGGTTGAAATTTTGCACTAGGAGTACAATTGGTAGTATAGTCAAGTGTGCAAAATTCGATTGAAATCGGTTCAGATTTAGATATAGCTCCCATATATATCTTTCGCCCGATATGGACTAATATGGTCCTAAAAGCTAGAGTTTTGACCCAATTTGGTTGAAATTTTGCACAGGGAGTAGATTTAGCATTCTAGCTATGCGTGCCAAATTTGATTGAAATCGGTTCAGATTTATATATAGCTCCCATATATAGCTTTCGCCCGATTTACACTCATATGAACACAGAGGCCAATTTTTTGCTCCTATTTAATTGAAATTTTGCACATGGAGTAGAATTAGCATTGTAGCCATGCCTGCCAAAGTTGGTTGAAATCGGTTCAGATTTAGATATAGCTCCCATATATATGTTTTTCTGATTTCGACAAAAATGGTCAAAATACCAACATTTTCCTTGTAAAATCGCCACTGCTTAGTCGAAAAGTTGTAAAACTGACTCTAATTTTCCTAAACTTCTAATACATATATATCGAGCGATAAATCATTAATAAACTTTTGCGAAGTTTCCTTAAAATTGCTTCAGATTTAAATGTTTCCCATATTTTTTTACTAAAATTTTGAGTCTATAGATTTTGTAAAAGTCTATCAAATTCTGTCCAAATCGAATGATATTTAAATGTATGTATTTGGGACAAATCCTTGTATATAGCACCCAACACATTTGACGGATGTGATATGGTATCGAAAATTTAGATCTACAAAGTGGTGCAGGGTATAATATAGTCGGCCCCGCCCGACTTTAGACTTTCCTTACTTGTTTTCATTAGATTTTTTGGAAACATATTTAATAATTTTATTTAATGTAGAAAATAAATATTTAATTTCAGAATAGCCCAAATAAATTTGGACAACTTTTTATATTTCCCCTCAGCGTACAATTTAATAGAGAATTGGTAAGTTTTATATTAAAACTCTGGCTTTCTTTCAAGTAGAATATTTATTTTATTATATCCTTCACATCGATAACAACACAGTTTTATGAGTTTATATAGAATACTTCATTATTTCTCTAATTGTTTCAGGTACCAATTTTATGAGATACGTTTTCCAAAGAAAGGTTGAATTCCTTACACCATTCGATAAAATGCCCCCAAATATGGTAAGTTACAAGCTAAAATGAAGAATTAAAATTATATTTCATTACATGGTGTTAATTTTTAACAATTTTCATTATTGTTTCCATTTTTTTCCAGCAAGATATACCTACGATGAATAAAAAAAGGATAAGTCAAAATGTCCAAACAGCGGGTTCAAATGAACTACTCTCTGTTCCACGTGGTCATAATTTTTATTCACAAAAAACATTGTATTAAGAACTTTCATCATAAGTTTTTATAATAAAGTACTTTTGCTTAAAGATAGTTTAATTTTAATGTATGAAAATTGTCATAATAGTAAAACGGTTTGTTGTTCCTTTAATTATTTAATTTCTCTATACTGTGGAATGATTGATTTAAAAATAGTCTAGTCGTCGACATTTTAAAGAGACTGTTAACCAATTTTTATTATCGGGTTTCCCACAAAATAAGCAAGTAAACCAAAATAATACTGACGTTTTAACTTGGTAGGTGTATATAAATCTTATGGTGTTGTAAAAATGAACTAAACTACAATGTTATAGATGAACTAAAATTTAAGAAAATTATAAACTAGACAAGTTGAAAAAAATCTTAAAGGCTAAATCATGGTCAATATTACTACAGTTTAGTTCATTTTGCAATGGAAAAGGGTTCACTGTTTTTTCAGTGTACCTGTTTATTTTCATAATTCATTATGATTGTAAATATATAAATAAATAAATAAAATTTTGAGCACAATATTGTTTGGGAGATTTTTTTTTAAGCATATAATATTTTTGGGTGCAAAATGCTTCCAAACATATTATATGTTCACATAATAACATATTGTTTTTTGGAAGACAACATTATTGAATTTGGATGCAAAAATACAAAATGTTTGGAACTTAGACTACCCAAATATATATTGTTTAGACCAATATGCTTTCAAACATATTATATATTGGAAGAGATCAAACATATAAATGTTTGGGCAATACCCAAAAATGTATATGCTTGAAGCAAACTATGTTTGGGAGTATATGTTACAGAAGCGATTTTTTGTGAGCGTGTATAGAAAATTTTGTTAAAATTTTATTTCTGTAGAAAATTTTGTCAAAATTTGATGTCTACTTTGTCAAACTGAATTATGTACGTATTGGATCGATATTTTTTGATTTAATATATACCACGTATGGACTTACATACAATTTAGAAGATGGTGTTAGGAGGTTGTAAAATACCTTGCCATCGGCAAGCGTTGCCGCAACTTAAATAATTCGATTGTGGATGGCAGTGTTTAGAAGAAGTTTCTACGCAATCCATGATGGAGGGTACATAAGCTTCGGCCTGACCGAACTTACGGCCGTATATACTTGTTTTTATTTTAATTTTACCTTTTGCCGGACGGGGATTCGAACAGCGGACCACACAGTTTGTAAGGATCAAAGAAGTAGCTGATCAATTGCTCAAGGAAAAATAAAATGTTAATTTTGTAATAACAAGCAACAACCACCAACTTAATTCAATATCGCTCCCTGTTAAATAGCGTTCCAAGCTACTAAACACATATATGTTTATAGGCTATTTCTAAATTAATATTTGTTTGCATCCAAGCATATTATATTTACAAACATTTTATGTCCCAAACATAATATGTTCTAACATATTAACATATATGTCCCAAACATGTTATGCTAGTTTATGAACATTATATGCGTGCACTCAAAAATATTGTGTTTAAAAATTTGTGTTCCAAACATATAATGTTTATAGCCAAACATATGAAAAACAGTCTTTTTCATCCGTGTACACCCTCAAAAAAAATCGCTTCTTTAACATATGTTCCAAACATATTTTGCAGGAAGCACATATATTATTGGATACTGCCGAAACATTAATATGTTTGTTTTATGTGAACATATTATATGTTTGGAAGCATTTTGAGCCCAAAAATATTATATGCTTGGAAGAATTTTTCCCAAAATCTTCCACGAAATATTTTAGTTCTTGGCACCTTTTTCTGTAATACAAATAATGTTGAAGAAATTATTCACTTTTATAATTTTTTTAAATTTCACCTTTCGCCTGCACGGAGAATCGAACCGAGGACCATACCGTTTGTAAGCCAACACACTATCCACTGGACTACGTAGCTGTTATAGTCACCAGTAGATAATTATCGTTATAAGTTACATTTATATAGCATAGTTTGCAGCGCCCACGAGCCCATGCAAACATAACATTATTTAACAGAAACATACAATTGTTTGCCACGTGGAGCAGATGTTAGCATGTCTGCCTTATATGCAAAGGGTCGTGGGTTCAATCCCTGCTCCGACCGAAACTTTTTTTATTTACACAGGTATATTTATACTATATTAAATTTTTATAATGAAACTTCGAAATGTGGGTTATTAAAGATTTATAGTCAGTAACAGTGCTTGATATAAACGAAATTGACTGATTTTTGGATAAAATATTATTTCTTATTGCAAAACTAACAATTTTGTAACAAAAAACTGATAAGCATATAAAATTTTTGGCCTTATCATAAAACTGTTTTCCGAAACAACATACAAGCGGTTTCACAGAAATTGTTCTCTTTTGATTCTTTTGCTGGGTTATGTTGATATCTTTCGACAACTCTCCCGGTTTCAATCTCTATTTCTTTCTCTATACTCTCTCTGTCGCTTTGAATAAAATATCACAACATATGTATGCTTAGTCGAAATTTGTAAATTTATATATGTTTGCATTCACACATATGATTTTTATGAAACATTCATGCCCCAAACATAATATATTCTAACATATTAACATAGATGTCCCAAACATTTAGTGTTAGTTTAGGAACATTACATGTTCGCACTTAAATATATTGTGTTTCAAAATTGTGCCCGAAACACATTTTGTTTATATCGGAACATATGAAAAACATATTTTTCTAACAGTGTACATAATAATTTTACTGATGTTTAAAGAGTAAACTTTCATAGTTATAAATTTCTAGTTGTAGAGATAAACTGGTTTGACCAGATTGTCAGCGAAATCACGATTTAGGGATTTTTAAGTTCGTAATCAAATAAAGGGTGGTTAAAATTTCAAGGCCCGATGTT
Source organism: Haematobia irritans (assembly GCF_050003625.1). Classification (NCBI taxonomy): domain Eukaryota; kingdom Metazoa; phylum Arthropoda; class Insecta; order Diptera; family Muscidae; genus Haematobia; species Haematobia irritans. Next base: position 49,074,560 of record NC_134400.1, read on the forward strand.
GATTTTGAATAAAACACAAACTATTTAGGAAATTATTGTAATTTTATTTTATTATTATATATTGGTATTACTCAATTATGCATGGAACAAAATATCGGCCAAATGGACGCCGCGACCTCGGTGGCACACCTTCATCCGATGGTCCAAATTTTCGATGACGCTGAGGCATAATGGAGGTTCTATGCCGTTAATGTGCGAATTATTTCATCCTTTAGCTCTTGAATTGTTGCTGGCTTTTCGACGTACACCTTTTCTTTCAAATAACCCCAAAGAAAAAAGTCCAACGGTGTCAAATCACATGATCTTGGCGGCCAATTGACATCGCCATTACTTGAGATAACACGGCCATTGAATTTGTTGCGCAAAAGAGCCATTGTTTCGTTAGCTGTGTGGCAAGTGGCACGGTCCTGCTGAAACCACATATCGTCCACATCCATGTCTTCCTATTCGGGGCATAAAAAGTTCGTTATCATCTCACGATAGCGAACACCATTCACAGTAACTGCCTGACCGGCCTCATTTTGGAAAAAATACGGCCCGATGATGCCGCCAGCCCATAAACCGCACCAAACAGTCACTCTTTGTGGGTGCATTGGTTTTTCGACAATCACTCTTGGATTCTCATTCGCCCAAATGCGGCAATTCTGTTTATTGACGAATCCACTGAGGTGAGAATGTGGTGATGATTTTCTTCGAAAATTGATCATACACTGTTGCCATTTCTTGGAACCATTCTGCTCATTCACGACGTCCATGGTTCAAATTGAATAAATCTGAAATAGAGAAATATCAAAAAAAAAAATCGGAAAAAAACTTGTCGTTTAGGTGTGGTTCACATTCAACATCGGCCCTTACAAGTTTGGCCGATGTTGAATGTGAACGTTTAGGTGAGATTCAAATCAATTACAGATGATATGTTAATTTCGTTCCATCCGAACACATCTCTTTATACCCTTCACCACTACTGTGGTACAGGGTATAATAAGTTTGTGCATTTGTATGTAACGCCAAGAAGGAAACGTCTGAGACCCATCGTTTAGTATACCGATCGTCTTAAAATTAAATTCTGAGTCGATTTAGCGATGTCCGTCTGTCTGTCCGTCCGTCTGTCTGTCTGTTCATGTATTTTTGTGCGCACAGTACAGGTCGCAGTTTAAGTCCGATCGTCCTCAAATTTGGCATAGGGTCGTCTTTTGGGACAAAGGCAATCGCTATTGATTTTGGAAAAAATCGGTTCAGATTTAGATATAGCTGCCATATATATTTATCCCCGATTTGGTCATAATTGGCGTGTTTATCAACCGATGTTCTTCAAATTCAGCACAACCGAATATTTTATGAGTCTCGAAAAACTTGCAAAATATTTGGCAAATCGGTTCAGATTTAGATATAGCTCCCATATATATCTTTCGTCCGATTTAGACTTATATGACCACAGAGGCCAAAGTTTACTACCGATTTTCGGAAATTTTACATAAAGGGTAGAATTGACATTCTACCAATGCTTGGTAAATTTGATTGAAATCGGTTCAGATTTAGATATAGCTCCCATATATATCTTTCGTCCGATTTAGACTCATATGACCACGAGACCACAGTTTACTACCGATTTACGTGAAATTTTGTATAAAGAGTAGAATTGACATTCTACATATGCTTGGTAAATTTGATTGAAATCGATACAGATTTAGATATAGCTACCATATATATCTTTCGTCCGATTTGCACTTATATGACCTCAACAGCCAGAGTTTTGCGTGATTTAGTTCAAATTTTGCACAAGGAGTACGTTTAATAGTATCGGTAAGTGTACCAAATCTGGTTTTATCTTAATCGCGTTTTGGTTTTTGCTTTAATTTTAGGTACATGAAATATTTTCTTTGAATTTTCTATGAAGGGCGATTGGGGGTTGCTAAAGATGTTTAAGGGTCGAATGTCAATCGAAAGAATTTCAACAAAAATCCCAACATCACACTCACAATAGTTTTTCTTGTTTTTGGCATTGGGTTATTACGAGTTTTCGCAATTTTCCAGCAATAAATAAAAATTAAATATTATTTATTGTTATTTGGTGCACTCAAGCACAAAAACACACTGTCACACATACTCCCTCTCTCTCACAGCCATACTCATATCCTCACCAGACCTCTAGGGTATAAATACACTGAAAAAAGTTTACTTGGTGTTATTTCTGAGCCATTTTCATTTACCGTATTATATATTCTCGTTTTACGGTATAATAACAAAGCTATTTATTAACAATAAAATATTACTTTAAAATCTAAATTATAATACACTTCCAAGATGAAATTGTTTTATTAATTTTAAAACAAGTCAAGGATTCAGACTCCTCATTGTAATGAGATCATCATGAGGAATTCTTTCCTCAAGTCCATTGTTTTAATTTGTGTTCCATCAAAGCAAGCTTTGAGGTAATGTTAAAATTCATACATATTGGAATAAAAATTGTCATTAAAATTATTTTTATATGGCCTACTTTGAACCAAAAAATTTTTCACTTTTTTATACCCACCATCGAATGGTGATGGGGGTATAATAAGTTTGTCATTCCGTTTGTCACACATCGAAATAACGATTTTCGACAATATATTCCTGATCAGGGAGAAATTCTAAGACGATATATCCATGTCCGTGTCTGTCTGTTATAATTACGCTGCAGCTATAAATAATGGCGCTATTGTCCTGCAATTTGGCACAGATTCGTTGTTTTTTTTTTTGCAGGCAGGGCAAGTTCGAAGATGGCTATATCGGTCCAGGTTTTGATTTAGCCCCATATAAAACGTCCCCTCATTTGGGGTCTTAGTTCTTATTCAATTTGGCTGAAATTGGAAGCCTACACGCAAAGAAAAAAAACGTTTGGAAAACGTGTACCGAAAACGTTTTTCTTTTGTCAGAGTTTTTTGAATTGCTTCGAAAATTTTAAACTTTTATCACCAAAAAAATTCGTTTGTTACAAAATTTTTATTTTTTCAATAAAAAAAGTTATTTTTGAAACAACAACACAGTCCATTTCGTTTATATCAAACACTGTTCTTTTCTGGCTTTAGGTCTTTAATAAGACACATTTTACAGTTCAAAATTTAATATACTACAATGTAATGTTGAACATTTTTTCGGAATCTTCCGAACATATCTGGAATATATGTAAAAAAAACAAAAACAAAAAAAACTTTGGTCGAAGCAGGGATCGAACCCACGACCCTTGGCATGCAAGTCGGACGTAACAACCACTGCTCCACGGTGCCAAACTAAATGTTTGTTTCTGTTAAATAAACTTTGTTTATTTGGTTCGTGGGCGCCGCAAGCTATGCTATATAAATATAACTTGTATGGATATTTATCTATTGATGACCATAAGAGGTACATAGCTCAGTGGTTAGTGTGTTGGCTTACAAAGTGCATGGTCCGCGTTTCGATTCTCCGTCCAGCCGAAAGGTAAAAAAAAAAATTAAATTTATAAAATTGTATAATTTCTTCTACATTGTTGGTATTACAGGAAAAGGTGTAAAGAACTAAAATATCTCGTGGATGTGAGAAAGATGTGAGGGAAAATGCAATTAGCAAGAAAACAATGTTTTTTTTTTTTCTGAGTTTGTCTTTATGAAATTGTTTTTACATCCTGGAAAAGAATAAACGTTTATCACAAAAAGTATATACTTTTCTTCCAAATACACTTCCTTACAGCGAAAAGCAAATGAGAAACGAACTTTGTTTGTCTAAAATTTCGTTTGGGAGGAAAGAATTATTTTTTTGCGTGTATAGGCATTTTAGGTGTGTCGAAAATGGTGTGTATGGGTCCATGTTTTGGTACAGCGCTCATACAAACCGACCCACATTGGGGTTTTTGATACCAAAAATGGGAATTAAATGAAAAATGAAATTTAGGAAAACCGAAAAAAATTTATAGTCGGTAAAAGTACACAAAATTCCACATCACTAGCGCAAAAATTGTGTCTTTGACAAGTACCGTTGTGTCACTATATATGTTTGAAGTTGGAGTTATTTTACGTTTTCCTTGCGTGCGATATAAATGTAAATTATTGGTGTCTTAAAAATTAGTTTTGAGTGTTTTCTTAAGCGATAATTAAAAAAATAATAATGGAACCTTCATCCTCAGGATAATAAGATTATTTTTTTGTTTTTTGTTTTTATGTGTAACTTGTGTTATTATTTGCAATTTAGTTTCGCTCGTAAGTCTTTAAATTAGAGGATTTCGAGAAATATGTCGACAAATAGTTGTGAATAAAGTCAAATTAAGTAAAAAAGTAAATGAAAAAGTTGTCTGCACTTTTTTGCACATTTTGAAATTAAATGGAAATACATTTTTCAACCCACATATAAATAATCAACTTTTAGCTTTTGTTTTTTGTTTTCATGCGGTTTACATACATACAAACACTTATATTATATCATTATTCTATTATCACTCTCTTTATATTATCTTTATCACTCTCTTTGGAAAAGTCAAATGAAGACATATTTAAAAGACAGTTAATTACTTCGGATCCAGTTATATCAGAAATGAGAAAATTATAAGAGAAGAAACCCCAAAATATGCCTATGGAAGCGATTCAAATGTTGATATTTGAGTCAAATCTTGATGGTGATCGAAATGCCAGTGTTGATGATAATGATAATGATGATGATAATAATTGTTAAGAATCAGATCAAAAAGCAGATATTCATTCTCTTTTTTTTTGTTGCAAATTAACTAATGGAAAACAAATAAAATGTGGACTAAAAAATATTTAAAATTTGATTGGTTTTATGTCTTTTAGTGAATTTGACCGAAAAAAGTTAAAACTATAAACAGGGAAATCTTTTGACATCAAAAACCCCACTGTGTGGCCCCTCCATTTGGTGTATACACGCAAAGAAAAAAAAACGTTTGGAAAACGTGTACTGAAAACGTTTTTCTTTTGTTAGAGTTTTTTGAATTGCTTCGAAAATTTTAAACTTTTATCACCAAAAAAATTCGTTTGTTACAAAGTTTCTATTTTTTCAATAAAAAAAATTATTTTTGAAACAACAACAGAGTCCATTTCGTTTATATCAAACACTGTTCTTTTCTGACTTTTGGTCTTTAATAAAACACATTTTACAGTTCAAAATTTAATATAGTACAATGTAATGTTGAACATTTTTTTCGGAATCTTCCGAACATATGTAGAATGTATGTAAAAAAAAAAAAAAACTTTGGTCGAAGCAGGGATCGAACCCACGACCCTTGGCATGAGAGTCAGACGTAGCAACCACTGCTCCACGGTGCCAAACTAAATGTTTGTTTCTGTTAAATAAACTTTGTTTATTCGGTTCGCGGGCGCCGCAAGCTATGCTATATAAATATAAATTATATGGATATTTATCTATTGATGACCATAACAGGTACATAGCTCAGTGGTTAGTGTGTTGGCTTACAAAGTGCATGGTCCGCGGTTCGATTCTCCGTCCAGGCGAAAGTTAAAAAAATTTTAAAAATTTATAAAATCGTATAATTTCTTCTACATTGTTTGTATTACAGAAAAAGGTGCTAAGAACTAAAAATCTTCGTGGAAGTGAGAAAGATGTGAGGGAAAATGCAATTAGCCAGAAAAAAATTTTTTTGAGTTAGTCTTTATGAAATTGTTTTTACATCCTGGAAAAGAATAAACGTTTATCACAAAAAGTATATACTTTTCTTCCAAATACACTTCCTTACAGCGAAAAGCAAATGAGAAACGAACTTTGTTTGTCTAAAATTTCGTTTGGGAGGAAAGAATTATTTTTTTGCGTGTATGGATTCTCGAAACCGCAGCATTTATCCGACTTGCCTGAAAGTTGATATCTGGAGTTTTTCTTTGGGACCACAAGTAGGGGTGGTGAATATGGCATGTATCGGTCCATGTTCTTGTATAGTCCCCATATAGACCGATCTCCCGATTTAACTCCTTGGACTTCTAGAAACCTTAGTATATACCAGATTTTCCTGAAATTGTAAATCTAGTGGCATTTTAAGTTAAAAAAAACCTGTATCGGATTTAGTTTTTGTCGGTCCAGGTAGTAAAGCCTTCATAAGTTTCCAGAGTTTACTTCTCGTATTCAATCGAAGAATGGGCGCAAAAATCGGCAGAATTCATATTTCAAATCAAGTCGTTACTTTATCATTTTCTTACATGCTTAAACAGGATATTTAAGATTCCTCTAAAATTCAATGAAAAATGTTTATTATAAATGCAAAATCTTCAAATTCAGAATCTTCTAGTCTGAATACATAGAATCTTTAAATTCAACTTCGGGAAGCGTATCATTTGAGTCGGTCTTCTTGGGTTAGTACGAGGACGTGCTATCAGATTAAATTATTATATTTAATTCATAGTGGGGGTATTTATTAAGCTCGGTGGAACTTACTGCTTTATATACTTGTTTCCTTTTAAATAATTATCTGTTACCGGGATCTTCAGATTTAAATTGTAATAAATTATGCTCGTTTATAAAATCATCAGACATTTTAATTATAACCCAGTAACAAAAATTGGAAGTTCTCCAAAGGCACAACTTTAAAAGCACTTCCAAAAGATGTATTTATTTTCACTACACACGAAGTTCTTTTAATTCAATTATTTATAACTCACATTTTTCTTATTTTTAATGGATAAATTTAATTTTTGTGTTTCAAAAAGGTTAAAAACAGAGTAAGCATTAATAAAATGATACAAATTATTGAAATGTTGTCGAAAAACATCTAAATCCATTCATGAAATATTGGGAGTTTTTCAAAATATTTTAATTAAAACGTTTCAGACAAGCGTTAGAATGCATTTAAAATCATAACAAATATAAAAATGATTTATTTGGCAAAATATGACATTTTTTAATTCACATTCAAAACACTGAATTCGAATCACAGAGTAAAGAGTGACGCAAATTCAGTACAACGGCTGTTGAAATGGTGGACATCCGTCCTATGACAAGCCCATGTTAAATTCATTGCTTCTGCGTCAATTTTGCACTACTTCTGGATCCAAAAAGAACTTTTTCGCTATTTTTTTGGCGACGCTTCTTTTCTGCTGGCAATTTATGTCATCATTAATTTTTAAGTTATGCAGATCTAAAAATCTTATTTTATTCAATTTGTTTGTCATTTATGTTAATTCTTGAAAAATCTGATTACTAATAGTTTGGTAAAATTTTAAAATATTAACGGCCATTTTCATGTAGATCCGTTAGGCTTTAACTGGCGGTTAACAGAAAGAAAAATGGAAATATCTTTTCTCCGGTTAATTTTAACTGAAAAATGTTCAGCAGTTAAGTTTCTAACTAGAATATGGAATATATACACGCAAAAAAATAATTCTTTCCTCCCAAACGAAATTTTAGACAAACAAAGTTCGTTTCTGATTTGCTTTTCGCTGTAAGGAAGTGTATTTGGAAGAAAAGTATATACTTTTTGTGATAAACGTTTATTCTTTTCCAGGATGTAAAAACAATTTCATAAAGACAAACTCAAAAAAAAAAACATTGTTTTCTTGCTAATTGCATTTTCCCTCACATCCACGAGGTTTTTTAGTTCTTAACACATTTTCCTGTAATACCAACATTGTAGAAGAAATTATACGATTTTATAAATTTTTAAATTTTTTTTACCTTTCGCCTGGACGGAGAATCGAACCGCGGACCATGCACTTTGTAAGCCAACACACTAACCACTGAGCTATGTACCTGTTATGGTCATCAATAGATAAATATCCATATAAGTTATATTTATATAGCATAGCTTGCGGCGCCCACGAACCGAACAAACAAAGTTTATTTAACAGAAACAAACATTTAGTATGGCACCGTGGAGCAGTGGTTGCTACGTCCGACTTGCATGCCAAGGGTCGTGGGTTCGATCCCTGCTTCGACCAAAGTTTTTTTTTTACATATATTCCAGATATGTTCGGAAGATTCCGAAAAAAATGTTCAACATTACCTTGGAGTATATTAAATTTTGAACTGTAAAATGTGTCTTATTAAAGACCTAAAGTCAGAAAAGAACAGTGTTTGATATAAACGAAATGGACTGTGTTGTTGTTTCAAAAATAACTTTTTTTATTGAAAAAATAAAAATTTTGTAACAAACGAATTTTTTTGGTGATAAAAGTTTAAAATTTTCGAAGCAATTCAAAAAACTCCAACAAAAGAAAAACGTTTTCGGTACACGTTTTCCAAACGTTTTTTTCTTTGCGTGTACGCAAGATGACAGATATGTAGATATCACGGTTTAAAAGTTCGTTAGCTAACGTAGCACTAACGGAGCTTCATGAAAATAAGGGCGAATTTAACTGTATTAACATAAGTTCCAGGGATATTTTCTCTCACTCTCCATGTGTGATTGCAATGGTGTTAACTTCCCACAAAATTTAAAATTATGGAAAAGTGGCACACATTATTGGAAAAGAGACATGAAATCATACAATGGTCACATTTAGTGGCCAAAAAAGTTGCATATATGCCACTGAAGTGGCACAACGGTAGCGCTGATCTTCCATATATATCAACCGCTCGATTTTCACACATTTGGCCATAAAACCTTTATTTATTAACGGCTCTTTCTCAAAGTAGACACAATGTAATCATCTATACACTGAAAAAACAGTGAACCCTTTTCCATTGCAAAATGAACTAAACTGTAGTAATATTGACCATGATTTAGCCCTTAAGATTTTTTTCAACTTGTCTAGTTTATAATTTTCTTAAATTTTAGTTCATCTATAACATTGTAGTTTAGTTCATTTTTACAACACCTTAAGATTTATATACCCCTACCAAGTTAAAAAGTCAGTATTGTTTTGATTTGCTTGCTTATTTTTTGGGAAACCTCTCTTTAAAATGTTGACGACTAAACTATTTTTAAATCAATCATTCCACAGTACAGAGAAATTAAATAATTAAAGGAACAACAAACCGTTTTACTATTATGAACATTTTCATACATTAAAATTAAACTTTCTTTAAGCAAAAGTACTTTATTATAAAAACTTATGATGAAAGTTCTTAATACAATGTTTTTTTGTGAATAAAAATTATGACCACGTGGAACAGAGAGTAGTTCATTTGAACACGCTGTTTGGACATTTAGACTTATCTTTTTTTTATTCATCGTAGGTAATTTTTTCACATAGCTTGCTGGAATAAATGGAAACAATAATGAAAATTGTTAAAAATTAACACCATGTAATGAAATATTATTTTTAATTCTTCATTTTAGCTTGTAACTTACCATATTTGGGGTGTAAGGAATTCAACTTTTCTTTGGAAAACGTATCTCATAAAATTTGTACCTGAAACAATTAGAGCAATAATGAAGTATTCTAAATAAACTCATAAAACTGTGTTGTTATCGATGTGAAAGATATAATAAAATAAATATTTTAGTTGAAAGAAAGCCAAAGTTTTAATATAAAACTTACCAATTCTCTATTAAATTGTACGCTGAGGGGAAATATAAAAAGTTGTCCAAATTTATTTGGGTTACTCTGAAATTAAATATTTATGTTTTACATTAAATAAAATTATTAAATAGGTTTTCAAAAAATCTAATGAAAAAAAAAAATAATAATAATATGCAAATATTCTTAATATCCCTAGACAGTCATCATTCGTCAAAATGACGACACGTAATTTCATTTTCGATTTAAATTGCATTTTAGTCTATTGGGAAATGGTAAATTTAAGTTATACTAATTGGACCGTTTTATGAATTTTTGTTATATACTACTTAAAACCAAATTGAATAAGAAAATAAATTCATGTTTGGTTCACTTTTTCGCTCACGATGAAAATCAGCCGTGGTCAAAATGACGAAGGATGACGTTAATGTACAAAAAATAAGGATGGCTGTCCAGGGTTAAAAGAAAGTGAAAGAATCCTTACCAATTCACTATTAAATTACAGGCAAAGGAGTACTAAAAATGTGTCCAAATTTTAAGGGGTTATTCTGAAATTAAATATTTGTTTTTACATTACAAATATTACCTTGGTTTCCAAAAAATTTGATTAAAGATATACTAAAATAAAGTATTAAAACCTGTAATTTTGATTATAAAGAGGTCATAAAAACGTAAATATTCTAGTTGAAAGAAAGTCAATTTTTAAAAGAAAACTTAACAATTCTCTATTTTTTAAATTTGTTCGAATCCATCTGGAGTTGCTCTGAAATCAAATATTGTTTTTACAACAAAGAAAAACATTAAACTGGTTTCCAAAAAAAATTAATTAACAAATAATAATATACATAAAAAAATATTATTTTTAAAAGAAAGTCATATTAAAAAAATACTTACCAATTTATGAATAAACTATACGCTGAGATATAACAAAAATTTTCCAAATTCATCTGGAATTGAATATTAATTTTTTACATAGAATAATAAAAATTTCAATACACGTTCAGTTTCAACATATTTTCCTAAATATTCTTAATAATTTTTTTCTAAACTACCGATAAAATATTAATAACTTTCATTTAAAAGGTTTAATAAACAAACACCAATATATGTCTCAAAAATCCAAAATATTCCATGCCTTTATATTCCCTTGTTGAATACCTACTTAAAAGATGCAACAGCCCACGCCAACGCCAACTATACAACTGAAGCATGCCAAACAAAACCAAGCAAAGCCAAAACATTCCTACAACAAAAACACATGTGCCTTTATTGAAAACAACACCTCATCCAGCCAAATAAACCATCCGCGAATAACAAACACACACACACACAAACCACTAAATGAACAAAAATAAAAACAACCCCACGCTCATGTATACACAACAAAACTCAAGAAACATCATCTTTACATTAATTACATTCCACTATGCCCATAAAGATCTCTGTACTATGCATTAGTTCATCGCATCTGCTGACAATTTACTCTAAGAATAATATTCGTAAAGGCACACCAGTTTATGGACGATGAAACGTTTAACTCAAAATTTGCAAAATTTTCATGAAATGTTATCTACCCATTTTTGACGAAAATGTCTATAAATTTAATTACATGTGAACTAAAAATATTTCATTGGGTAATTTTTTACCAACAATTATTAACTATAGGAATTGTCAGTAAGAAATTGTTATCCACTTTCAAGTTCATTTTTCGTAAAAAAATATTTTCTCATGCAAAAAAATCTTATAGTAAATTGCACTTATTATTTAGAAAATACTTTACATTTCACAAGTAGTTTTATAGCATGACAAACGAATTTTTAACTACCAGTTAAGAAATTTTTTAAGGAAATTTCCATCATATTTTGTAGGCCATGAACTAAACGATTGCTACTTAGAATTTGTAAAATTTCCTTTCGAGTAGTTAATTTTCGTTGAAGATACGAAAAATGAACTAAAATTCAGGAAAATTCTTGTAATAAATTATTGTAAAAATCTTCTTAAATTTACGAGACAATTTTTTTCTGTGTATTTATAGTCAGATTTTCACAAATTTCGATAAATTAGTCACAATAATAATTTAATCTTTTTAATAATGAAAACTTCTTTATTTTTAAGAAATTTCTCCTTATTGATCTGTACATTTAATGGCCTAATATTTGGTATAAGGACAATATGTGTTTTCAGTGTACTCTTGCAAATATATGCGCCCAAATGGTATAAATGCACATTCACTTCCATTTTGTTTTTGGGATCCGGATATCATGATGCTGATAATGGCAAACGTGGTTGAAATAAAGCAACAAAATTAATAAATACTTAAATTAATTCGCTGACATTTATTTTTGTGATTCACTATTCCATTGCTGGCACTTAACGCTCTTAGTGAAATATATCATCTCCTCTGGATTCTTTTTTATAATCATGTCGTCCTTTTTATGGCTATAGCTATAGCTACAGCCAGAGCTATTGTTGTTTTTGTTCATTTGCCTTGTCACCGGGTGTTACTTCATCAATAAATCACTCTTAATAATATCAATACTTGTATGGGAACAATAAGCAAACAAACAAACGAACAAAAAAAACTTTTAAAAGAGCATTTGCTATGACAAAATAATGTTTATACAATTGATTTATCATCGTCATCATCATCACCAACTCATCCAACATAATGTGAACAAAAAAAAAAAAAACAAAAACAAAAAGGAAACAATAAAAGGTATACATGAAGATAAGCCATGATGATTTGCATTGAAATGAAAACCCTTTTCCAACAATGATGAGGCCATAATCCATAGCCATGATAAAAGCAAATTTATATAAAACAAGTAAAGAAAGTCTAAAGTCGGACGGGGCCGACTATATTATACCCTTCACCACTATGTAGATCTAAATTTTCGATACCATATCACATCCGTCAAATGCGTTAGGTGCTATATATAAATGTTTGTCCCAAATACAAACATTTAAATATCACTCGATTTGGACAGAATTTGATAGACTTTTACAAAATCTATAGACTCAAAATTTAAGTTGGCTAATGCACTAGGGTGGAACACAATTTTAGTAACAAAAAAATATGGGAAACATTGAAATCTGAAGCAATTTTAAGGAAACTTCGCAAAAGTTTATTTATGATTTATCGTTCGATGTATATGTATTAGAAGTTTAGGAAAATTAGAGTCATTTTTACAACTTTTCGACTAAGCAGTGGCGATTTAACAAGCAAAATGTTGGTATTTTGACCATTTTTGTCGAAATCAGAAAAACATATATATGGGAGCTATATCTAAATCTGAACCGATGTCAACCAAATTTGGCACGCATAGCTACAATGCTAATTCTACACCCTGTGCAAAATTTCAACTAAATCGGAGTTAAAAATTGGCCTCTGTGGTCATATGAGTGTAAATCGGGCGAAAGCTATATATGGGAGCTATATCTAAATCTGAACCGATTTCAACCAAATTTGGCAAGCATAGCTACAATGCGCATTATACTCCCTGTGCAAAATTTCAACTAAATCGGAGTTAAAAATTGGCCTCTGTGGTCATATGAGTGTAAATCGGGCGAAAACTATATATGGGAGATATATCTAAATCTGAACCGATTTCAACCAAATTTGGCACGCATAGCTACAATGCTAATTCTACTCCCTGTGCAAAATTTCAACTAAATCGGAATTAAAAATTGGCCTCTGTGGTCATATGAGTGTAAATCGGGCGAAAGCTATATATGGGAGCTATATCTAAATCTGAACCGATTTGGCTGATATTTTGCAAGTTTTTCGAGACTCATAAAATATTCGGATGTACGGAATTTGAGGAAGATCGGTTGATATACACGCCAATTATGACCAGATCGGTGAAAAATATATATGGGAGCTATATCTAAATGTGAACCGATTTTTTCCAAAATCAATAGGGATCGTCTTTGAGCCGAAACAGGAACCTATACCAAATTTTAGGACAATCGGACTAAAACTGCGAGCTGTACTTTGCACACAAAAATACATCAACAGACAGACAGACAGACGGACAGACAGACAGACAGACGGACATCGCTAAATCGACTCAGAATTTAATTCTAAGACGATCGGTACACTAAACGATGGGTCTCAGACTTTTCCTTCTTGGCGTTACATACAAATGCACAAACTTATTATACCCTGTACCACAGTAGTGGTGAAGGGTATAAACAGGGACAGTGAAACATCACAAAAGTCGAAAATTTTCCTAATAGTTTCATATTTCATCACATGAAAATTATTTTCTTATAAGCGCAGTTAAAAACAAGTATATACGGCCGTAAGTTCGGCCAGGCCGATGCTTATGTACCCTCCACCATGGATTGCGTAGAAACTTCTTCTAAACATCGACATCCACAATCGAATTACTTAAGTTGCGGTAACGCTTGCCGATGGCAAGGTTTCTTACAACCTCCTAAACACCGTCTTCTCAATTGTACGTAAGCCCATACGTGGCATATATTGAATCAGACAAGTGAGTAAATTAGAAAGTCGGGCAGGGCCGACTATATCATAACCTAAATAACACCTACTGAATTAGTAAACATAAGCATTTGTGGGGTAACATTGATATAGATATGGGAGATAAACCGCAGTTGCATATTTAAGAAAATTAAGGGGTACATGTTTATGGGTGCTTTGTCTCAATCTGACTATAGCTCATAGTCAGTGTTGCCAGGGAAAATGTTCGGTTTACGCTACAAGGACAAAAAAAGTTCCCTACTTCCCATACATTCCCAAACAATTTTCCCTACAATATTTTTCGTTAAATTTAAACAAATTTTACAAATCAACAAGTATATACGGCCGTAAGTTCGGCCAGGCCGAAGCTTATGTACCCTCCATCATGGATTGCGTAGAAACTTCTTCTAAACACTGCCATCCACAAGCGAATTACTTAAGTTGCGGTAACGCTTGCCGATGGCAAGGTATCTTAAAACCTCCTAACACCATCTTCTAAATTGTATGTCCATACGTGGTATATATTAAATCAAAAAAGATCGATCCAATACGTATATAATTCAGTTTGACAAAGTAGACATAAAATTTTGACAAAATTTTCTACAGAATGAAAATATTAAAAAAATTTCTATGGAATTAAAATTTTCACAAAATTTTCTATAGAAATAAAAATTTTGACAAAATTTTCTATAGAAAGAAAATTTTGACAAAAATTTCTACAGAAATAAAATTGTAACAAAATTTTCTATAGAAATAAACTTTTGACAAACCTTTCTATAGAAATAAAATCTTGGTAGATTATTTTTGGTTCGGGTGGCAACTGTGATTATGAACCGAGGAAAATTTTAACAAAATTTTCTATAGAAATAAAATTTTGACAAAATTTTCTATAGAAATAAAATTTTGACAATGATGAAAATTTTATTATGAACCGAATAAAATTTTAACAAAATTTTCTCTAGAAATAAAATTTTGACAGCATTTTCTATAGAAATAAAATTTTGGTAGATTATTTTTGGCTCTAGTGGCAACCATGATTATGAACCGATATGGACCAATTTTTGTGTAATTGGACCAATTTTGGTATGGTTGTTAGCGACCATGCCTAATTTGAACCGGATCGGATGAATTTTGCTCCTCCAAGAGGCTCCAGAGGTCAAATCTGGAGAATGTTTTATATGGGGGCTATATATAATTATGGACCGATATGGACCAATTCTGGCACGGTTGTTAAAGATCATATACTAACACCATGTTCCAAATTACAACCGGATTGGATGAAATTTGCTTCTCTTGGAGACTTCGCAAGCCAAATCTGGGGATCGGTTTATATGAGGGCTATATATAATTATGAACCGATGTGGACCAATTTTTGCATGGTTGTTAGAGACCATATACCAATATCATGTACCAAATTTCAGGCGGATCGGATGAAATTTGCTTCTCTTTGAGGCTCCGCAACCCAAATCTGGGGATCGGTTTATATGGGCGCCATATATAATTATGGACCGATGTGGACCAATTTTTGCACGGTTATTAGAGACCATATACCAATACCATGTACCAAATTTCAGCCGGATCGGATGCAATTTGCTTCTCTTTGAGGCTTCGCAAGCCAAATCTGGGGATCGGTTTATATGGGGTCTATATATAATTATGGACCGATGTGGACCAATTTTTGCATGATTGTTAGAGACCATATACTAACACCATGTACCAAATTTCAGCCGGATCGGATGAAATATGCTTCTCTTAGAGGCTCCACTAGCCAAATCTGGGGATCGGTTTATATGGGGGCTATATATAATTATGGACCGATGGGAACCAATTTTTGCATGGTTGTTAGAGACCACATACCAACATCATGTACCAAATTTCAGCCGGATCGGATGAAATATGCTTCTGTTAGAGGCTCCACAATCCAAATCTGGGGATCGGTTTATATGGGGGCTATATATAATTATGGACCGATGTGGACCAATTTTTGCGTGGTTGTTAGAGACAATATACCAATACCATGTACCAAATTTCAGCCGGATCGGATGCAATTTGCTTCTCTTTGAGGCTTCGCAAGCCAAATCTGGGGATCGGTTTATATGGGGTCTATATATAATTATGGACCGATGTGGACCAATTTTTGCATGATTGTTAGAGACCATATACTAACACCATGTACCAAATTTCAGCCGGATCGGATGAAATATGCTTCTCTTAGAGGCTCCACTAGCCAAATCTGGGGATCGGTTTATATGGGGGGTATATATAATTAAGGACCGATATGGACCAATTTTGGCATGGTTGTTAGAGACCATATACCAACATCATGTACCAAATTTCAGCCGGATCGGATGAAATTTCCTTCTCTTTGAGGCTCCGCAAGCCAAATCTGGGGATCGGTTTATATGGGGGCTATATATAATTATGGACCGATGGGAACCAATTTTTGCATGGTTGTTAGAGACCATATACCAACATCGTATACCAAATTTCAGCTAGATCGGATGAAATATGCTTCTGTTAGAGGCTCCACAAGCCAAATCTGGGGATCGGTTTATATGGGGGCTATATATAATTATGGACCGATGTGGACCAATTTTTGCATGGTTGTTAGAGACCATATACCAACACCATATACCAAATTTCAGCCGGATCGGATGAAATATGCTTTTGTTAGAGGCTCCACAAGCCAAATCTGGGGATCGGTTTATAGGGGGGCTATATAAAGGGTGATTCTTTTGAGGTTAGGATTTTCATGCATTAGTATTTGACAGATCACGTGGGATTTCAGACATGGTGTCAAAGAGAAAGATGCTCAGTATGCTTTGACATTTCATCATGAATAGACTTACGATCTGCCACAACGTCGAATTTTCAGTGAATGGGCCCTAGAAAAGTTGGCAGAAAATCCGCTTTTTTATCGACAAATTTTGTTCAGCGATGAGGCTCATTTCTGGTTGAATGGCTACGTAAATAAGCAAAATTGCCGCATTTGGAGTGAAGAGCAACCAGAAGCCGTTCAAGAACTGCCCATGCATCCCGAAAAATGCACTGTTTGGTGTGGTTTGTACGCTGGTGGAATCATTGGACCGTATTTTTTCAAAGATGCTGGTGGACGCAACGTTACGGTGAATGGCGATCGCTATCGTTCGATGCTAACAAACTTTTTGTTGCCAAAAATGGAAGAACTGAACTTGGTTGACATGTGGTTTCAACAAGATGGCGCTATATGCCACACAGCTCGCGATTCTATGGCCATTTTGAGGGAAAACTTCGGAGAACAATTCATCTCAAGAAATGGACCGGTAAGTTGGCCACCAAGATCATGCGATTTGACGCCTCTAGACTATTTTTTGTGGGGCTACGTCAAGTCTAAAGTCTACAGAAATAAGCCAGCAACTATTCCAGCTTTGGAAGACAACATTTCCGAAGAAATTCGGGCTATTCCGGCCGAAATGCTCGAAAAAGTTGCCCAAAATTGGACTTTCCGAATGGACCACCTAAGACGCAGCCGCGGTCAACATTTAAATGAAATTATCTTCAAAAAGTAAATGTCATGGACCAATCTAACGTTTCAAATAAAGAACCGATGAGATTTTGCAAATTTTATGCGTTTTTTTTTTTTTAAAAGTTATCAAGCTCTTAACAAATCACCCTTTATAATTATGGACCGATGTGGACCAATTTTTGCATGGTTTTTAGAGACCATATACCAACACCATATATCCATATACCAACACCATCCGGATCGGATGAAATATGCTTCTTTTAGAGGCTCCACAAGCCAAATCTGAGGGTCCCTTTATATGGGGGCTATACGTAAAAGTGGACCGATATTGCCCATTTTCAATACCATCTGACCTACATCGATAACAACTACTTGTGCCAAGTTTCAAGTCGATAGCTTGTTTCGTTCGGAAGTTAGCGTGATTTCAACAGACGGACGGACGGACGGACGGACGGACATGCTTAAATTGATTCAGAATTTCACCACGACCCAGAATATATATACTTTATGGGGTCTTAGAGCAATATTTCGATGTGTTACAAACGGAATGACAAAGTTAATATACCCCCATCCTATGATGGAGGGTATAAAAATGGTTCTAAGTACTTTATTATCTTAAAACATGAAAATGCAACGTATATAACCGAGAACATAAATTTGTATTACCAACACGGTTGCCACAGTTGGTAGAATTCTACCAAAAATAGTATTTTTTTTAATCTCTATAGAAATAAAATTTTGGAAAAAGTTTCTATAAAGAAATTTTTTGAGAAATTTTTATATAGAAATAAAATTTTGATAATAAATTCTATAGAAATAACATTTTGAGAAAAAATTCCATAGAAATAAAATTTTGAGAAAATTTTTTAGAGAAATAACATTTTGAAAAAAATTTCTATAGAAATATATTTTTTGTTTGTTTTTTTTTATTGTTGGTTTTGTTGTTTAAGCATTGTTGTTGTTTTTTCATTTCAGCTTAAAACCATACATTGACTAAACTATTAGTGTAGCTTAACCAACAGAGGAAAATAATGTTTGTCAAATTTATTTGGGCAACGCCCTATAGACTGCAAGATGGTTGGATGGACGCACGTTTCGGAATTACCACATTCCTCATCAGCATCCCCTACTTGCAGCAAAACTATCAACCAATTGGCTGGGTTAATTTTTCAGAAGGATCAAGTGTGGTTCATTGTTGGGCTTCTAATTTCCTCCTCTAGAGCCACCAAAATGTAAAAATTATTACAAATTGTGTTGAGTGAAAATGTCCCTACATTGTGGTCCAACGTGCCTACAAGACGCTAAATATTAGAAAAACCCTATATAGGGAATTTCCCCTACTTCTAGCAACACTGGCTGTAGTTGATATTGCACATACGGAGTTAGTATGCCACTAATATTGAGCCCATTATTAAAAAAGAGAAAATCGTTCAATTAGTGTGGGTAATAAATCTAAATTTGTAAAAATCGACCAATATTCGTATGTAAGAGCTACAAGTACTATTTATACGTATGATCGGCCAGTACATCAAAATTTGAAATTTGAGTAAAATTCGTTAATAAATAAGAGTACTATGGCCAAATTTGGGAAAATCGAGCGATGCATATATATGGAAGCTATATCCAACTCTGAACCAATTTGCATAATATTTTGCGGGTTTCATTAATACCACAAAAGGTTACCTTGTGCAAGATTTGAAGAAATGAGGCCTGTATGGTCAAACATAAAGTTATTAGGGGCAGATTTTTCAAAATCGGGCGATACATTTATGGGAGCTATATCTACATGTGAACCGATTTCGATGAAATTTTGCACATATAGTAAGTACTATAGAGGACTGGATCTAGCCAACTATGAGTAAGATCGGTTAATAAATAAGAGTTCTATGGCCAAATTTGGGAAAATCGGGCTATACATATATATGGGAGCTATATCTTAATCTGAACCGATTTCGATGATTTTTTGCTCATATAGTTAGTGCTGTAGAAGACTACATTTAGCCAAATTTGAATAAGTTCGGTTGATAAATAAGGGTTTTATGGCCAAATTTAGAAAAATGGGGCGGTACATATATATGGGAGCTATAGCTAAATCTGAACCGATTTCGATGATTTTTTGCACATCTAGTTAGTGCTATAGAAGATTACATTTAGCCAAATTTGAGTAAGATCGGTTGATAAATAAAGGTTTTGTGGCCAAATTTGGGAAAATCGGTCGATACATATATATGAGAGCTATATCTAAATCTGAACCGATTTGAATGAAATTTTTCAGAATTGAAGGGCGATTAAAAAGATTACATTTTGCCAAATTTGGTGACGATCCGTTTGAAAAAAGCGCAACGTGACCCCATTTGTCGAAATCGGGCGATACATATATATGGGAGCTATATCTAAATTTGATCCGATTTCTTCCAAATTCTATAGCGTTCATCCTTTTGCCCAAAAAACTCCCTGTACCAAATTTCATCAAAATCCTGGAATCCTGTGAACAACAAATACATGGACAGACGGACGGACACCAAGCGCTAGATCGACTCAGGAGGTGATTCTGAGTCGATCGGTATATAGTTTATGGGGTCTAAAATCAATATTTCTGGTAGGCACATTTTTTGGCAGATCAAACTTATTATACCCTGACCACTATGTGGTTTAGGGTATAAAAATAAAAAAATCATCCCCCCTGGGATGATGAACATCCATGGATGATCTTTTGAGAAGGTTTTGCAAATTACGATCATTTTTAATTTTTTGTTGATTATTTATAGAATAAATATATTTATTCAAAAACAAGTAAGTAAAGTCTAAAGTCTGTGGAATGTCTGGCATTACAGTGTGTAGGTTATGATTACGACATTGGGAAATCATCATATAATTTTGTGCAAAATGTGGGTCATATTTGTATAAACCGGAAGAACAACTATGTTAAGGATATATTTAAATCTGAATCAAATTAGATCACACTTGACACACTTAAATAGCGAATTAAATATATTCTCTGTATAAACTATCAATTCAGTTGGAGGAAAATGGCATTAAATGGGATTAAAATATGAAACATTCTACCATATTTCCCCAACTCTGGCGTACACATACATGGGAGCTGTATCTAAATCTGAACCGATTTTGACCAAACTTGGCATGCATAGTTAGAATAATAATTCTGCAATCTCTGCAAAATTTCACGTAATTGGGGTATAACTTTGGCCTCCGTGGTCATATGAGTGTAAATTGGACGAAAGATATATATGGGAGCTATATCTAAATCTGAACCGATTTTAAATTTGGTACAATTAATGCTACTACACCCTCAAAAAAAAAAATCGCCTCTCTAACATATGTTCCAAACATATTTTGCAGGAGGCACATATATTATTGGATACTGCCGAAACATTAATATGTTTGTTTTATGTGAACATATAATATGTTTGGAAGCATTTTGAGCCCAAAAATATTATATGCTTGGAAGAATTTTCCCCAAAGAAGATTGTGCTCATTCCCTAACATAATTTTCACTTCCACGAAATTTTTTAGTTCTTGGCACCTTTTTCTGTAATACAAATAATGTTGAAGAAATTATTCAATTTTATAATTTTTTTAAATTTTACCTTTCGCCTGGACGGAGAATCGAACCGAGGACCATACAGTTTGTAAGCCAACACACTACCACTGAGCTACGTAGCTGTTATAGTCACCAGCAGACAATTATCGTTATAAGTTACATTTATATAGCATAGTTTGCAGCGCCCACGAGCCCATGCAAACATAACATTATTTAACAGAAACATACATGTGTTGGCAACGTGGAGCAGTGGTTAGCATGTCTGCCGTACATGCAAAGGGTCGTGGGTTCAATCCCTGCTCCGACCAAACACCATTTTTTATACCCTCCATCATAGGATGGGGGTATATTAACTTTGTCATTCCGTTTGTAACACATCGAAATATTCTGGGTCGTGGTGAAATTCTGAGTCGATCTAAGCATGTCCGTCCGTCGACTTGAAACTTGGCACAAGTAGTTGTTATCGATGTAGGTCGGATGGTATTGAAAATGGGCCATATCGGTCCACTTTTACGTATAGCCCCCATATAAAGGGACCCCCAAATTTGGCTTGCGAGGCCTCTAAGAGAAGCAAATTTCATCCGATCCGGCTGAAATTTGGTACATGGTGTTAGTATATGGTCTCTAACAATCATGCAAAAATTGGTCCACATCGGTGCATAATTATATATAGCCCCCATATAAACCGATCCCCCGTATTGTCTTGCGAGGCCTCTAAGAGGAGCAAATTTCATCTGATCCGGCTGAAATTTGGTACATGATGTTAGTATATGGTATCTAACAACCATGCAAAAATTGGTCCACATCGGTCCATAATTATATATAGCCCCCATATAAACCGATCTCCAGATTTGGCTTGCGAGGCCTGTAAGAGAAGCAAATTTCATCCGATCCGGCTGAAATTTTGTACATGGTGTTAGTATATGGCCTCTAACAACCATGCAAAAATTGGTCCACATCGGTCCATAATTATATATAGCCCCCATATAAACCGATCCCCCGATTTGGCTTGCGTGGCCTCTAAGAGAAGCAAATTTCATCCGATCCGGCTGAAATTTGGTACATGGTGTTAGTATATGGTCTCTAACAACCATGCAAAAATGGGTCCACATCGGTTCATAATTATATATAGCCCCCATATAAACCGACCCCCAGATTTGGCTTGCGAAGTCTCCAAGAGAAGCAAATTTCATCCAATCCGGTTGCAATTTGGAACATGGTGTTAGTATATGATCTTTAACAACCGTGCCAGAATTGGTCCATATCGGTCCATAATTATATATAGGCCCCATATAAAACATTCTCCAGATTTGACCTCCGGAGCCTCTTGGAGGAGCAAAATTCATCCGATCCGGTTCAAATTAGGCACGTGGTGTTAGTATATGGTCGCTAACAACCATACCAAAATTGGTCCAATCACACAAAAATTGGTCCATATCGGTTCATAATCATGGTTGCCACTAGAGCCAAAAATAATCTACCAAAATTTTATTTCTATAGAAAATTTTGTCAAAATTTTATTACTATAGAAAATTTTGTTAAAATTTTATTTCTAGAGAAAATTTTGTTCAATTTTTATTCGGTTCATAATCATGGTTGCCACTCGAGCCAAAAATAATCTACCAAGATTTTATTTCTATAGAAAATTTTGTCAAAAGTTTATTTCTATAGAAAATTTTGTTAAAATTTTATTTCTGTAGAAATTTTTGTCAAAATTTTCTTTCTATAGAAAATTTTGTCAAAATTTTTATTTCTATAGAAAATTTTGTGAAAATTTTATTTCTATAGAAAATTTTGTTAAAATTTTATTTCTGTAGAAAATTTTGTCAAAATTTTATGTCTACTTTGTCAAACTGAATTATATACGTATTGGATTGATCTTTTTATACCCTCCATCATAGGATGGGGGTATATTAACTTTGTCATTCCGTTTGTAACACATCGAAATATTGCTCTAAGACCCCATAAAGTATATATATTCTGGGTCGTGGTGAAATTCTGAGTCGATCTAAGCATGTCCGTCCGTCCGTCCGTCCGTCTGTTGAAATCACGCTAACTTCCGAACGAAACAAGCTATCGACTTGAAACTTGGCACAAGTAGTTGTTATCGATGTAGGTCGGATGGTATTGAAAATGGGCCATATAAAGGGACCCTCAGATTTGGCTTGTGGAGCCTCTAACAGAAGCATATTTCATCCGATCCGGCTGAAATTTGGTACATGGTGTTGGTATATGGTCTCTAACAACCATGCAAAAATTGGTCCACATCGGTCCATAATTATATATAGCCCCCATATAAACCGATCCCCAGATTTGGCTTGCGGAGCCTAAAAGAGAAGCAAATTTTATCCGATCCTGCTGAAATTTGGTACATGGTGTTGGTATATGGTCTCTAATAACCATGCAAAAATTGGTCCACATCGGTCCATAATTATATATAGCCCCCATATAAACCGATCCCCAGATTTGGCGTGGGGAGCCTAAAAGAGAAGCAAATTTCATCCGATCCGGCTGAAATTTGGAACATGGTGTTGGTATATGGTCTCTAACAACTACGCAAAAATTGGTCCACATCGGTCCATAATTATATATAGCGCCCATATAAACCGGTCCCCAGATTTGGGTTGCGGAGCCTCAAAGAGAAGCAAATTTCATCCGATCCGCCTGAAATTTGGTACATGATATTGGTATATGGTCTCTAACAACCATGCAAAAATTGGTCCACATCGGTCCATAATTATATATAGCCCCCATATAAACCGATCCCCAGATTTGGCTTGCGAAGTCTCCAAGGGAAGCAAATTTCATCCAAGCCGGTTGTAATTTGGAACATGGTGTTAGTATATGATCTTTAACAACCGTGCCCGAATTGGTCCATATCGGTCCATAATTATATATAGCCCCCATATAAAACGTTCTCCAGATTTGACCTCCGGAGCCTCTTGGAGGAGCAAAATTCATCCAATCCGGTTCAAATTAGGAACGTGGTGTTACTATATGGTCGCTAACAACCATACCAAAATTGGTCCAATCACACAAAAATTGGTCCATATCGGTTCATAATCATTGTTGCCACTCGAGCCACAAATAATCTACCAAGATTTTATTTCTATAGAAAATTTTGTCAAAATGTTCCTACAAATACCTTCCGAAGCGTATTTGTAGGAACATTTTGCGTTTACTTAGTCAACCATATCCTTCGTGCTGAAAACAAATTCGAAAAGATTTGAATTCTTTCAAACAAATCGGACTACTTGCTTCTTCGTTTGTAGGTACAAATACGGCGGATACGCACATGTAAAACGGTTCGTCTAAAAAAATGTCGGGGAGTAGGTGTACCCTTTCCTCCAATTTTTTAAATAATGCTCTGTATTCAAGTAGTTGGACAATCTTTTATATTTCTTGTGAATTTTAAGTGTGGTTTGTCAATGAAAGGTATCCTTCTCCTCAACATATCTGAAAATTACGCACTATATTATAATAACATACAAAGAATTACTGTTTCCGATCCAATAAATCGGAAAATGCAAAAGTAGTAAAAAAATTTTACCACATTAACATTTGCTCAAATGTTACAAAATGATGCACCCTCTACGTTGGCTGCCAATTTTATGTAAATTTAAATTCTTTACTAAAACGAAGTCTGGCAGAAGCCTGTGCAAAAATCATAAAATTATGTACCGAGTTCTCATTTACGGACAACATTACGGGAACCCTCTCCCCACCTTCGCTCCACTCCGACCTGATACCCCATATTCATTTCACAACTACTCAATGGTCCCTATAAATTCTATCGAAGTAAATCGACAAAGTTTATTTCAATTTTCCCCTTCCACAACCAGATATCGAAAAATCATGTACTAATTTAAAAATCATGTATAAATTTAATCACCTCCACCCACGTTCCCTGTAAATTTCAAGTAGATCGGAGATGTTTAACTTTTGCTCTATTGTTTTAAAGGGACGTCACTTTCCCCGATACAATATCGACAAACACCGGCAAGGAAGGTTGCCTCTTCGTTCATAACCTTCCCCCACTGCCGTGCAAATTTCAAGAAAACTTAAGAATTTTTGTTTTTTTTGCAGTTTTGGAGGAGGACCTGCTCCCCGACCAAATATCGAAAAGTGATGTAGCGTATCTTTTGTAAACGTCCCAGAAAATGTCAAGCAAATTATAAGCCTAAAGAGGCGGTCTCTCTTCCGTCCAAATATCACAGAATCAGGTATCAACTATTAATATCGTAACCTCTCCTCAGTCCTCTGTAAATTTCAAATAACTCGGTAGAGTTTAATTGTTTCAATAGAAAAGTTTAATTGTTTCTCTGTATGTACTTAAGATAAGCGGATATCTCCCTATGCCCTTTTATTTTTATTAAAAAATCAGGAACCTAATATAAATTTCATAACCTAACCCATTTTTTCCGTAAAATTTCAGTCGGGCGAGTTTAGTTTTGTTTTCACTGTACTTTAAAAAAAAAAAGTAGGGCAAAGGAGTGGTCCTCCTCCCCGACCAAATATCGAAAAATAATGTAGCGGATTTTTGTCTAGATGCCAACCGCAACTTCAAGCAAATCGCATAATTTTGTTCAAAGTTTCAAAAAGTAGGGCAAGGGGGAGGTCCCCCTCCCCGTCCACATATGAAACCATCAGGTACCCCATATTATTTCCATAACCTCACCGCATGTTCTCTGTAAATCTCAGATAATTTAGAGAATTTTAGTTTTTTCACTGTACTTTAAAAAAAGTCGAACAAAGGGGAGGTCCCCCTCCTCCACCAAATATCGAAATATAAAGTAGCGGATCTTTGTCTAGATACCAAACCCAACCTTCAATGAAAATTTCAAGCAAATCGGTCAACTTTGGTCCAATTTTCAAAAAGTCCGACAAAGGGGAGGTCCCCCTCCGCGACCAGGTGTCAAAAAATGAGGTACGCTCTTTTCACCACATGAACGCCCCCTACGATCTCTGAAAGTTTCAAGTAAATCGGTTCAGCCGTTTCGGAGCCAACTCGGTACATACAAACAAACAAACAAACAAACCAACAAATAAACAAACATAGATTGAATTTTATATATATAGATTAAATTTTTATAATGAAACTTCGAAATGTGGGTTATTAAAGATTTGCAGTCAGAAACAGTGCTTGATATAAACGAAATGGACTGAGCTTTTGGCTAAGATATTATTTTTTTATTGCAAAAATAACAATTTTGTAATAAAAAACTGGTTTTGGTATAAAAGTTTGAAATTTTGGAAGGAATTCAAAAACTCTAACAAAGGAAGAACGTGGGGTCGATTATAAACATACATAAATAATTTTATAATATACACAAATTAAATAATAATTAGGCTTAAATTAAATAATATTTAGTCTTAAGCATATAAAATTTTTGGCCTTATCATATAGCAGTTTCCGAAACAACATATAAGCGGTTTCACAGAAATTGCTCTCTTTTGATTCTCTCGCTGTGTTAATTTGATATCTTTCGTCGACCCTCCCGGTTTTTATCTCTACTTCTTTCTCTATACTCTCTCTCTGTCGCTCTCTGAATAAAATATCACAACATATATATGTTTACTCGAAATTTGTAAATGTATATATGTTTACATTCACACATATAATTTTTATGAAACATGCATGCCCCAAACATAATATATTCTAACATATTAACATATGTGTTCCAAACATTTAGTGTTAGTTTGAGAACATTACATGTTTGCACTTAAATATATAGTGTTTAAAAATTGTGCCCGAAACACAGTTTATTTATATCGAAACATATGAAAAACATATTTTTCTAACAGTGTATAAAACGTACCTCTTGTGCAAAATTTAAATCCAATCAGTGCAAAACTCTGACTTTTGAAGCCATATAAGTGCAAATCGGATGAAATATGGGAGCTATATCTAAATCTGAACCGATTTCAACCAAATTTGGCAAAATTAACGATACTATCAAACGTACTCCTTGTGCAACATATGAAGCATGTCAGGGCAATACTCTGGTTTTTGGGGTCATCTAAGTTCAAATCGGACTAAAGATATATATGGGAGCTATATCTAAATCCGAACCGATTTCAACCTAATTTGGCACACATAAGATACCACCAAACGTACCTCTCGTGCAAAATTGAAGCAAATCACGGCAAAACTCTGGCTTTTGAGGCAATATAAGTGCAAATCGGGCGAAAGATATATATGAGAGCTATATCTAAATCTGAACCGATTTCAACCAAATTTGGTACACTTACCGATACTATTAAACGTACTTCTGGTGCAAAATTTGAAGCAAGTCAGGGCAAAACTCTGGCTTTTGATGCCATATAAGTGCAAATCGCACGAAAGATATATATGGGAGCTATATCTAAATCTGAACCGACTTAAATCATATTTACCAAGCATTGGTGGAATATCAATACTGTTCTCTATGCAAAATTTCACGAAAATCGGCAGTAAATTTTGGCCTCTGTGGTCGGTTGATAAACACGCCAACCAGACCAGACCAGATCGGGTATAAATATATATGGCAGCTATATCTGAACTGATTTTTTCCAAAATCAATAGCGATTGTCTTTGTCTCAAAAAACGACCCTATGCCAAATTTGAGGACGATCGGACTTAAGCTGTGACCAGCACTTTGCACACAAAAATACATAAACAGACAGACAGACGGACATCGCCAAATGGACTCAGAATTTAATTTTAAAACCATTGGTATACTAAACGATGGGTCTCAGACTTTTCCTTCTTGGCGTTACATACAAATTCACAAATTTATTATACCCTGTACCATAGGGGTGGTGAAGGGTATAAAAAAAAAACAAAACAAAAACGATGTATAACATAAAAAAATATGTTTTTCGAAAAATATTTAATAAAAAATTGCCGCTAGTGAGATTTGAACTAGCGTTCTATATTTTTTCATTCATAATAATATGGAACATCTCAGGAAGTAGTTAGAATGTCATGCCGTTGTGTTCATTTTAGGTTCATATCATAAACATTTTGATGCATCGTGTTCAATGACGTTTGTGACTGAGCGTGCTAAGGCGTTCTGTTATGGGGTCAACAGACACAGGTTCAACCCCCTGTGGAAGATTTAAATTAAATTAAAGATTAGATAATAAGAAAATAAAAGTGTAACAAGAAATACTGATGAAAATAAAAAGTGAAATTGGAAAAGAATACATTAAAAGATACATTAAAATATGAATTAAATACACAAAAAAAAAAACTAAATCCGTCATGAATGAAAATGTAGGTTTATTTTAGAAAATATTAACTAAAATAGTTCTCTAATTGCAACAAATTCCAAATAAGTTCATACATTTTGTCAAAATGAAGAAAATTTATTAAACATAATAATTTTTTTCACTTGTTTCAGAAAAAATCATATGTTGAAAGAAAAAATTTAAACAATGTTAAAAGTTCAAGACAGGTACAAGTTTAATAAAACTTACTCATTTGAGAGACTTATGAACTCAATTTAAGGAAACTATGAACTATTTTATTTCTTTAGTAATATTGTGTACTATATTTTAACACAATTTTGTTCTTATTTTTAATTCACGTCATTAAAGTAAGCAAACAACTATTCAAATTAGGAACATTTATTCATATCGAGCAACATTTAACTAAAATCAACAAATGAACTAAAATAAAGTTCAGTTGGCACTGAGTGTATTAGAAAATTATAAAACTAAGACTTTTGAAATGAAATAGCGAGCTTATTTCACAAGTACTAGACACAAGGGCTGAACTTCTCTCTTAGTACTGAGTGCTGCCCGATTCCTTGTTAAGCTCAATGACAAGGGACCTCCTCTTTATATCCGAGTCCGAACGGCGTTCCGCATTGCAGTGAAACCACTTAGAGAAGCTTTGAAACACTCAGAAATGTCACCTGCATTACTGAGGTGTGATAATCCACCGCTGAAAAACTTTTTTTGGTGTTCGGTCGAAGCAGGAATCGAACCCACGACTTTGTGTATGCACGGCGCGATGCTAACCATTGCACCACGGTGACTCCACTTCTTTCAGTGTACGTTTCGGTCATTCCAACCACAATGTTTATACATACATATTCTCTTCAAGTATTCCCTAAAGGGGTATGTGGGAAATTTCCTCCTACACCAATGAGTAAAGCTTGTTTCTATTTTAGTGCCAACGCGAATAGAACCCCGATTTGGTTGCAATTTCTAAAGCAAATTTAAACTGTCATAAATTCGTCGTAGTTCATGCAAAATTCTAACTATATTATTGCAAAACTAAACGAATGTATTTATATTTGGATTCCTATTAACTTCGTTTACTTTAGAAATCCTCACAGCTCACATCGAGATTTGGCGTGAATAATTTGCAAAGAGCGCAACAATGCACCATCATGCTTACCCGCACTCACACCATGAATCATGAATACTCAGAATACCCAGCACCGACCACGACAATATAGATGTTCGGATTGTATTGTGGTTGATGACACCGCCTCCACACTGAAAGAAAGCGAACCCAATATTTTTGGATACTCTTGGGATACACAAGCAAAGAAGAAAAAAAAAAACAAGTATATACGGCCGTAAGTTCGGCCAGGCCGAATCTTATGTACCCTCCACCATGGATTGTGTGGAAACTGTTATCCACAATCGAATTACTTGGGTTGCGGTAACACTTGCCGATGGCAAGGTATCCTAAAACTTCTTAACACCGTCTTCTAAATTGTATGTTAGTCCATACGGGGTATATATTAAACAAAAAACAGGCCGATAAAATACCTATATAATTCAGTTTGACAAAATTTTCCATAGAAATAAATTTTGACAAAATTTTTTATAGAAATAAAATTTTGACA
This sequence comes from Haematobia irritans, assembly GCF_050003625.1. Taxonomy (NCBI): domain Eukaryota; kingdom Metazoa; phylum Arthropoda; class Insecta; order Diptera; family Muscidae; genus Haematobia; species Haematobia irritans. Next base: position 49,104,390 of record NC_134400.1, read on the forward strand.
AATTTTTCTATAGAAGTAAAATTTTGACAAAATTTTCTATAGAAATAAAATTTGGCAAAATTGTCCAAAGAAATAAAATTTTGACAAAATTTTTTATAGAAATAAATTTTGACAAAATTTTCTATAGAAATAAAATGTTGACAAAATTTGCTATAGAACTAAAATTTTTTATTTCTGATTGATTATCGTTGACATTTTTATTTTATTTTTAAGCAATACTTATCATAGTTTCGGCTATAGGTCGATTAAAAAACATTGATAGATTTATGTTTTTTATTTAAATTTTATTTCTGATTTATTTAAGTGAAACAAAAAACAGAAATTTTCAAATTTAATTACAAAAATCACCAAACCCAACAATAAATTTTGTAACTACTAATGCTATTTACATAGTAATTGACAAAAATTTCTATAGATATAAAATTTTGGTAGATTATTTTTGGCTCGAGTGGCAACCATGAATATGAACCGATATGGACAAATTTTTGTGTGATTGCGGATCGGCTATATATAACTATGGCCCGATATGGACCAATTTTGGCATGGTTGTTAGCGCCCATATACTAGCGCAATGTACCAAATTTCAACCGCATCGAATGAATTATGCTCCTCCAAGAGGTTCCGGAGGTCAAATTTGGGGATCGGTTTGTATGGGGCTATATATAATTATGGACCGATATGGACCAATTTTTGCATGGTTGTTAGAGACATTATACTAACACCACGTACTGGATCGGATACATTTTGCTCCTCCAAGGGGCTCCAGAGGTCAAATCTGTGGATCGGTTTATATGGGGGCTATATATAATTATGGACCGATATGGACCAATTTTCCCATCCAAGTTTCAACCGGGTCGGATGAGATTTGCTTCTCTAAGAAGCTCCGCAAGCCAAATCTGGGGGTCGGTTTATATGGGGGCTATACGAAAAAGTGGTCTGATATGGCCCATTTGCAATACCATCCGACCTACATCAATAACAACTACTTATGCCAAGTTTAATGCTGATAGCTTGTTTCGTTCGGAAGTTAGCGTGATTTCACCAGACGGACGGACGGACATGCTTAGATCGACTCAGAATTTCACCACGACCCAGAATGTATATACTTTATGGGGTCTTTCATCCGATCCGGCTGAAATTTGGTACGTGGTGTTAATATATGGTCTTAAACTCCCATGTAAGAATTGGTCGAAATCGGTCCATAATTATATATAGCCCCCATATAAACCGATCCCCAGATTTGACCTCCAGAGCCCCTTGGAAGAGCAAAATTCTTCCCATTCGGTTGAAATTTGGTACGTGATGTTAGTATATGGTATCCAACAACCATGCAGGAATTGGTTCCTATCAGCCCACAATTATATATAGCTCCCATATAAACCGATCCCCAGATATGACCTCCGGTGCCTTTTGGAGAAGCAAAATTCATCCGATCTGCTTGAAATTTGGTACGTGGTGATCGTATATGATATTTAACAACCATGCCAAAAGTGGTCCATATCAGTCCATAATCATATATAGCCCCATATAAACCGATCCCGAGATTTGGTTTTGGAGCCTCTTGGAGGAGCAAATTTCATCCGAATGAGTTGAAATTTGGTACATTGTGCTAGTATATGGTCGTTAACAACCATGCCTAACTAGGTCCATATCGGTCTATAGTTATATATATCCCTCAGATAAATCGATTTCCAATCACACAAAAATTGGTCCATATCAAGTTCATAATTGTATATAGCCCCCATATAAGCGACCCTCATATTTCAATTCTGGCTCTCTACGTACCGTGCAAAAAGTCCATATCGATTCGTAATTATTTGTAGACAAAACTATACATAACTTTTTTTGTCTAATATATACCACGTATGGACTAAATAACTCACAATTTAGAAAACGATGTTAAGAAGTTTTAAGATACCACAACCCAAGTATTTCGATTGTGGATGACAGTCTTTCGTAGAAGTTTCTACGCAATCCATGGTGGAGGGTACATAAGATTCAGCCTGGCCGAACTTACGGCCGTATGTACTTGTTTTTTTTTTAATTTCTTCGAAAATTTTAAACTTTTGTCACCAAAATATTCGTTTATTGCAAAATTTTTGTTTGTTCAATAAAAAAATTATTTTTGAACCAACAACACAGTCCATTTCTTTTCTGACCTTAAGTCTTTAATAAGACACATTTTACAGTTTCATATGAAAAATTTAATATGGGAGTATCTAATGTTGAACATCTTTTTCGGAATCTTCCGAACATATCTTGAATATATGTCAAAAAAAAAAAAAAATCAAGTATACATATACGGCCGTAAGTTCGGCCAGGCTGAATCTTATGTACCCTCCACCATGGATTGCGTAGAAACTTCTACGAAAAAATGTCGTCCACAATCGAATTGGTTGTGGTATCTTAAAACTTCTTAACAACGTTTTCTAAATTGTGAGTTAGCCCATACGTGGTATATATTAGACAAAAAAGGCATGTATAGATAAGTCTACAAATAATTACGAATCGATATGGACTTTTGCACGATACGTAGACAGCTAGAATTGAAATATGGGGGTCGCTTATGTGGGGGCTATATACAATTATGAACTTGATATGGACCAATTTTTTTGTGATTGGGGATCGATTTATCTGAGGGATATAACTATAGGCCGATATGGACCTAGCTTGGCGTGGTTGTTAACGGCCATATACTAGCACAATGTACAAAATTTCAACTGACTCGGATGAAATTTGCTTCTCCAAGAGGCTCCAAAACCAAATCTCGGGATCGGTTTATATGGGGCCTATATATGATTGTGGACTGATATGGACCACTTTTGGCATGGTTGTTAAATACCATATACTAACACACCGTACCAAATTTCGACCAGATCTGATGAATGTAGCTTCTCCATAAGGCACCGTAGGTCAAATCTGGGGATCGGTTTATATGGGAGCTATATATAATTATGAACTGATATGAACCAATTCCTGCATGGTTGTTGGATACAATATACTAACATCACGTACCAAATTTGAACCAAATCGGATGAATTTTGCTCTTCCAAGGGGCTCTGGAGGTCAAATCTGGGGATGGGTTTATATGGGGCCTCTATATAATTTTGAACCGATTTCGACCAATTTTTGCATGGTCATTAGAAACCATATACTTACACCATGTACCAAATTTCAGCCGGATCGGATTAAATTTGCTTCTCTTAGAGGCTCCGCAAGCCAAATCGGGGGATCGGTTTATATGGGGGCTATATATAATTATGGGGGATCGGTTTATATGGGGGCTATGTATAATTATGGACCGATGTGGACCAATTTTTACATGGTTGTTAGAGACAACATACTTACACCATGTACCAAATTTCAGCCGGTTCGGATGAAATTTGCTTCTCTTAGAGGCTCCACAAGCCAAATCTGGGGATCGGTTTATATGGGGGCTATATATAATTATGGACCGATGTGGACCAATTTTTGCACGGCTGTTAGAGACCATATTCTAACACCATGTACCAAATTTCAGCCATATCGGATGAAATTTGCTTCTCTTAGAGGATTCGGAAGCCAAAGTTGGGGGTCCGTTTATATGGTAGCTATACGTAAAGGTGGACCGATATTGCCGATTTGCAATATCGACCTACATCTATAACAACTACATGTGCCAAAATTCAAGTCGATAGCTTGTTCCGTTCGGAAGTTAGCGTGATTTCAACAGACGGACGGAGGGACATGCTCAGATCGACTCAGAATTTCACCACGACCCAGAATATATATACTTTATGGGTCTTAGAGCAATATTTCAATGTGTTACAAACGGAATGGGGGCTATATATAATTATGGACCGATGTGGACCAATTTTTGCATGGTTGTTAGAGACCACATACTTACGCCATGTACCAAATTTCAGCCGGTTCGGATGAAATTTGCTTCTCTTAGAGGCTCCACAAGCCAAATCTGGGGATCGGTTTATATGGGGGCTATATATAATTATGGGGGATCGGTTTATATGGGGGCTATATATAATTATGGGGGATCGGTTTATATGGGGGCTATATATAATTATGGACCGATGTGGACCAATTTTTGCATGGTTGTTAGAGACCATATACTTACGCCATGTAACAAATTTCAGCCGGTTCGGATGAAATTTGCTTCTCTTAGAGGTTCCACAAGCCAAATCTGGGGATCGGTTTATATGGGGGCTATATATAATTATGGGGGATCGGTTTATATGGGGGCTATATATAATTATGGGGGATCGGTTTATATGGGGGCTATATATAATTATGGACCGATGTGGACCAATTTTTGCATGGTTGTTAGAGACCATATACTTATACCCTGTACCATATTTCAGCAGGATCGGATGAAATTTGCTCCTCTTAGAGGCTCCGTAAGCCAAATCGGGGGATCGGTTTATATGGGGGCTATATATAATTATGGGGGATCGGTTTATATGGAGGCTATATATAATTATGGACCGATTTGCATGGTTGTTAGAGACCATATACTTCACCATGTACCATATTTCAGCCGGATCGGATGAAATTAGCTTCTCTTAGAGGCTCCGAAAGCCAAATCTGGGGATCGGTTTATATCGGGGGCTATATATAATTATGAACCATTGTGGACCAATTTTTGCATGATTGTTAGAGACCATATACTTGCACCATGTGCCAAATTTCAACCAGACCGGATGAATTTTGCTCCTCCAAGAGGCTCCGCAAGCCAAATCAGAGCGTCGGTTTATATGGGGGCTATACGTAAAAGTGGTCCGATATGGCCCATTTGCAACTCATCCGACCTACATCAATAACAACTGCTTGTGCCAAGTTTCAAGTCGATAGCTTGTTCCGTTCGGAAGTTAGCGTGATTATTATTCAACATAGTTCCCTTCAAGAGCGATACAACGATTATAACGTCCTTCCAATTTTTTGATACCATTTTGGTAGTACTCCTTCTGTTTTGCCTCAAAATAGGCCTCAGTTTCGGCGATCACCCCTTCATTGCAGCCAAATTTTTTCCTGCGAGCATCCTTTTGAGGTCTGAGAACAAGAAAAAGTCGCTGGGGGCCAGATCTGGAGAATACGCTGGGTGGAGAAGCAATTCGAAGCCCAATTCATGAATTTTTGCCATCGTTCTCAATGACTTGTGGCACGGTGCGTTGTCTTGGTGGAACAACACTTTTTTCTTCTCCATATGGGGCCGTTTTGCCGCGATTTCGACCTTCAAACGCTCCAATAACGCCATATAATAGTCACTGTTGATGGTTTTTCCCTTCTCAAGATAATCGATAAAAATTAATCTATGCGCATCCCAAAAAAACAGAGGCCATTACTTTGCCAGCGGTCTTTTGAGTCTTTCCACGCTTCGGAGACGGTTCACCGGTCGCTGTCCACTCAGCCGACTGTCGATTGGACTCAGGAGTGTAGTGTTTCATCCATTGTCACATATCGACAGAAAAACTCGGGTGTATTACGAGTTAACAGCTGCAAACATCGCTCAGAATCATCAACACGTTGTTGTTTTTGGTCAAATGTGAGCTCGCATGGCACCCATTTTGCACAGAGCTTCCGCATATCCAAATATTGATGAATGATATGACCAACACGTTCCTTTGATATCTTTAAGGCCTCTGCTATCTCGATCAACTTCATTTTACGGTCATTCAAAATCATTTTGTGGATTTTTTGATGTTTTCGTCGTATCCACCTCTTTCGGGCGTCCACTGCGTTCACCGTCCTCCGTGCTCATTTCACCACGCTTGAATTTTGCATACCAATCAATTACTGTTGATTTCCCTGGGGCAGAGTCCGGAAACTCATTATCAAGCCAAGTTTTTGCTTCCACCGTATTTTTATACCCTCCACCATAGGATGGATGTCATTCCGTTTGTAACACATCGAAATATTGCTCTAAGACCCCATAAAGTATATATATATTCTGGGTCGTGGTGAAATTCTGAGTCGATCTAAGCATGTCCGTCCGTCTGTCCGTCCGTCCGTCTGTCCGCCTGTCCGTCCGTCTGTGGAAATCACGCTAACTTCCGAACGAAACAAGCTATCGACTTGAAACTTGGCACAAGTAGTTGTTATTGATGTAGGTCGGATGGTATTGAAAATGGGCCATATCGGACCACGTTTACGTATAGCCCCCATATAAACCGATCCCCAAATTTGGCTTGGGGAGCCTCCCGGAGCAGTAAAATTCATCCGATCCGGTTGAAATTTGGTACGTGGTCTTAGTATACGGTCTCTAACAACCATGCAAAAATTGGTCCATATCGATCCATAATTATATATAGCCCCCATATAAACCGATCCCCAGATTTGACCTCCGGAGCCTCTGGGAGGGGCAAAATTCATCCGATCCGATTGAAATTTGGTACCTGATGTTAGTATATGGTCTCTAACAACCATGCAAAAATTGGTCCATATCGGACCATAATTATATATAGCCCCCATATAAACCGATCCCCAGATTTGACCTCCGGAGACTTTTGGAGGGGCCAAATTCATCCGATCCGGTTGAAATTTGGTACCTGATGTTAGTATACGGCGTCTAACAACCATGCAAAAATTGGTCCATATCGGTCCATAATTATATATAGCTCCCATATAAACCGATCCCCAGATTTGACCACCGGAGCCTCTTGGAGGAGCAAAATTCATCCGATCCGGTTGAAATTTAGTACGTGGTCTTAGTATACGGTTTTTAACAACCATGCAAAAATTGGTCCATATCGGTCCATAATTATATATAGCCCCCATATAAACCGATCCCCAGATTTGAACTCCGGAGCCTCTTGGAGGGGCAAAATTCATCCGATCCGGTTGAAATTTGGTACCTGATGTTAGTTTACGGCCTCTAATAACCATGCAAAAATTGGTCGATATCGGTCCATAATTATATATAGCCCCCATATAAACCGATCCCCAGATTTGACCTCCGGAGCCTCTTGGAAGAGCAAAATTCATCCGATCCAGTTGAAATTTGGTACATGGTGTTAGTATACAACCATGCAAAAATTGGTCCATATCGGTCCATAATTATATATAGTTCCCATATAAACCGTCCCCAGATTTGACGTCCGGAACCTCTTGGAGGAGCAAAAGTCATCCGATACGGTTGAAATTTGGTACATTTTGTCAATATATGGCCTCTAACAGCCATGTAAAAATTGGTCCATATCGGTCTTTAGTTATATATAGCCGATGACTTATTACACAAAAATTGGTCCATATCGCCAAAAATAATCTACCAATCCTTTATTTCCATAGAAAATTTTGTCAAATTTTATTACTATAGAAAGTCTTGTCAAAATTTCATTTCTATAGAAAGTTTTGTCAAAAGTTTATTTCTATACAAATGTTTGTCAAAATTTTATTTCCATAGAAAATTTTGTCAAAATTTTATTTCTATAGAAAATTTTGTAATCTACCAAAACTTTATTTCCATAGAAAATTTTGTCAAATTTTATTACTATATAAAGTTTTGTTAAAATTTCATTTCTATAGAAAGTTTTGTCAAAAGTTTATTTCTATAGAAATGTTTGTCAAAATTTTATTTCTATAGAAAATTTTGTAAAAAATTTATTTCTGTAGAAAATTTTGTCAACATTTTATTTCTATACAAAATTTTGTCAAAATTTTATTTCTATACAAAATTTTGTCAACATTTTATTTCTATAGAAATTTTTGTCACAATTGTATTGCTATAGAAAATTTTGTCAACATTTTACTTCCATAGAAAATTTTGTCAACATTTTATTTCTATAGAAAATTTTGTCAAGTTTTTATTTCTATAGAAAATTTTGTCAAATTTGTATTTCTATAGAAAATTTTCTCAAAATTTTAATTCTATAGAAAATTTTGTCAAGGTTTCATTTCTATAGAAAATTTTGTCAAAATTTTATTTCTATAGAAAATTTTGTCAAACTAGATTATATACGTATTTAATCGGCCTTTTTATACCCTTCACCACTACTGTGGTACAGGGTATAATAAGTTTGTGCATTTGTATGTAACGCCAAGAAGGAGTAATCATAGACCAACCTTTTAGTATACGGATCGGCTTAGAATTAAATTCTGAGTCGATTTAGCGATGTCCGTCTGTCTGTCTGTCCGTCTGTCTGTCCGTCTGTCTGTCTGTCTGTCTGTCTGTCTGTTGATGTATTTTTGTGTGCAAAGTACAGCTCGCAGTTTTAGTCCGATTGTCCTAAAATTTGGTATAGGGTCCTGTTTCGGCTCAAAGACGATCCCTATTGATTTTGGAAAAAATCGGTTCAGATTTAGATATAGCTGCCATATATATTTTTCACCGATCTGGTCATAATTGGCGTGTATATCAACCGATCTTCCTCAAATTCCGTACATCCGAATATTTTATGAGTCTCGAAAAACTTGCAAAATATGAGCAAAATCGGTTCAGATTTAGATATAGCTCCCATATATAGCTTTCGCCCGATTTACACTCATTTGCCCACAGAGGCCAATTTTTTGCTCCGATTTAGTTGAAAATTTGCATAGGGAGTAGAATTAGCGTTGTAACTGTGCGTGCCAAATTTGCTTGAAATCGGTTCAGATTTGGATATATCTCCCATATAAAGCTTTCGCTCGATTTACACTCATATGACCACAGAGGCCAATTTTTAACTCCGATTTAGTTGAAATTTTGCACAGGGAGTAGAATTAGCATTGTAGCTATGCGTGCCAAATTTGGTTGAAATCGGTTCAGATTTAGATATAGCTCCCATATATATGTTTTTCTGATTTCGACAAAAATGGTCAAAATACCAACATTTTCCTTGTAAAATCGCCACTGCTTAGTCGAAAAGTTGTAAAAATGACTCTAATTTTCCTAAACTTCTAATACATATATATCGAGCGATAAATCATAAGTAAACTTTTGCGAAGTTTCCTTAAAATTGCTTCAGATTTAAACGTTTCCCATATTTATACCCTTCACCACTACTGTGGTACAGGGTATAATAAGTTTGTGCATTTGTATGTAACGCCAAGAAGGAGTAATCATAGACCAACCTTTTAGTATACGGATCGGCTTAGAATTAAATTCTGAGTCGATTTAGCGATGTCCGTCTGTCTGTCTGTCCGTCTGTCTGTCCGTCTGTCTGTCCGTCTGTCTGTCTGTCTGTTGATGTATTTTTGTGTGCAAAGTACAGCTCGCAGTTTTAGTCCGATTGTCCTAAAATTTGGTATAGGGTCCTGTTTCGGCTCAAAGACGATCCCTATTGATTTTGGAAAAAAACGGTTCAGATTTAGATATAGCTGCCATATATATTTTTCACCGATCTGGTCATAATTGGCGTGTATATCAACCGATCTTCCTCAAATTCCGTACATCCGAATATTTTATGAGTCTCGAAAAACTTGCAAAATATCAGCAAAATCGGTTCAGATTTAGATATAGCTCCCATATATAGCTTTCGCCCGATTTACACTCATTTGCCCACAGAGGCCAATTTTTTGCTCCGATTTAGTTGAAAATTTGCATAGGGAGTAGAATTAGCGTTGTAACTGTGCGTGCCAAATTTGCTTGAAATCGGTTCAGATTTGGATATATCTCCCATATAAAGCTTTCGCCCGATTTACACTCATATGACCACAGAGGCCAATTTTTAACTCCGATTTAGTTGAAATTTTGCACAGGGAGTAGAATTAGCATTGTAGCTATGCGTGCCAAATTTGCTTGAAATCGGTTCAGATTTAGATATAGCTCCCATATATATGTTTTTCTGATTTCGACAAAAATGGTCAAAATACCAACATTTTCCTTGTAAAATCGCCACTGCTTAGTCGAAAAGTTGTAAAAATGACTCTAATTTTCCTAAACTTCTAATACATATATATCGAGCGATAAATCATAAGTAAACTTTTGCGAAGTTTCCTTAAAATTGCTTCAGATTTAAACGTTTCCCATATTTATACCCTTCACCACTACTGTGGTACAGGGTATAATAAGTTTGTGCATTTGTATGTAACGCCAAGAAGGAGTAATCATAGACCAACCTTTTAGTATACGGATCGGCTTAGAATTAAATTCTGAGTCGATTTAGCGATGTCCGTCTGTCTGTCTGTCCGTCTGTCTGTCCGTCTGTCTGTCCGTCTGTCTGTCTGTCTGTTGATGTATTTTTGTGTGCAAAGTACAGCTCGCAGTTTTAGTCCGATTGTCCTAAAATTTGGTATAGGGTCCTGTTTCGGCTCAAAGACGATCCCTATTGATTTTGGAAAAAAACGGTTCAGATTTAGATATAGCTGCCATATATATTTTTCACCGATCTGGTCATAATTGGCGTGTATATCAACCGATCTTCCTCAAATTCCGTACATCCGAATATTTTATGAGTCTCGAAAAACTTGCAAAATATCAGCAAAATCGGTTCAGATTTAGATATAGCTCCCATATATAGCTTTCGCCCGATTTACACTCATTTGCCCACAGAGGCCAATTTTTTGCTCCGATTTAGTTGAAAATTTGCATAGGGAGTAGAATTAGCGTTGTAACTGTGCGTGCCAAATTTGCTTGAAATCGGTTCAGATTTGGATATATCTCCCATATAAAGCTTTCGCCCGATTTACACTCATATGACCACAGAGGCCAATTTTTAACTCCGATTTAGTTGAAATTTTGCACAGGGAGTAGAATTAGCATTGTAGCTATGCGTGCCAAATTTGCTTGAAATCGGTTCAGATTTAGATATAGCTCCCATATATATGTTTTTCTGATTTCGACAAAAATGGTCAAAATACCAACATTTTCCTTGTAAAATCGCCACTGCTTAGTCGAAAAGTTGTAAAAATGACTCTAATTTTCCTAAACTTCTAATACATATATATCGAGCGATAAATCATAAGTAAACTTTTGCGAAGTTTCCTTAAAATTGCTTCAGATTTAAACGTTTCCCATATTTATACCCTTCACCACTACTGTGGTACAGGGTATAATAAGTTTGTGCATTTGTATGTAACGCCAAGAAGGAGTAATCATAGACCAACCTTTTAGTATACGGATCGGCTTAGAATTAAATTCTGAGTCGATTTAGCGATGTCCGTCTGTCTGTCTGTCCGTCTGTCTGTCCGTCTGTCTGTCCGTCTGTCTGTCTGTCTGTTGATGTATTTTTGTGTGCAAAGTACAGCTCGCAGTTTTAGTCCGATTGTCCTAAAATTTGGTATAGGGTCCTGTTTCGGCTCAAAGACGATCCCTATTGATTTTGGAAAAAAACGGTTCAGATTTAGATATAGCTGCCATATATATTTTTCACCGATCTGGTCATAATTGGCGTGTATATCAACCGATCTTCCTCAAATTCCGTACATCCGAATATTTTATGAGTCTCGAAAAACTTGCAAAATATCAGCAAAATCGGTTCAGATTTAGATATAGCTCCCATATATAGCTTTCGCCCGATTTACACTCATTTGCCCACAGAGGCCAATTTTTTGCTCCGATTTAGTTGAAAATTTGCATAGGGAGTAGAATTAGCGTTGTAACTGTGCGTGCCAAATTTGCTTGAAATCGGTTCAGATTTGGATATATCTCCCATATAAAGCTTTCGCCCGATTTACACTCATATGACCACAGAGGCCAATTTTTAACTCCGATTTAGTTGAAATTTTGCACAGGGAGTAGAATTAGCATTGTAGCTATGCGTGCCAAATTTGCTTGAAATCGGTTCAGATTTAGATATAGCTCCCATATATATGTTTTTCTGATTTCGACAAAAATGGTCAAAATACCAACATTTTCCTTGTAAAATCGCCACTGCTTAGTCGAAAAGTTGTAAAAATGACTCTAATTTTCCTAAACTTCTAATACATATATATCGAGCGATAAATCATAAGTAAACTTTTGCGAAGTTTCCTTAACATTGCTTCAGATTTAAACGTTTCCCATATTTATACCCTTCACCACTACTGTGGTACAGGGTATAATAAGTTTGTGCATTTGTATGTAACGCCAAGAAGGAGTAATCATAGACCAACCTTTTAGTATACGGATCGGCTTAGAATTAAATTCTGAGTCGATTTAGCGATGTCCGTCTGTCTGTCTGTCCGTCTGTCTGTCCGTCTGTCTGTCTGTCTGTCTGTCTGTCTGTTGATGTATTTTTGTGTGCAAAGTACAGCTCGCAGTTTTAGTCCGATTGTCCTAAAATTTGGTATAGGGTCCTGTTTCGGCTCAAAGACGATCCCTATTGATTTTGGAAAAAATCGGTTCAGATTTAGATATAGCTGCCATATATATTTTTCACCGATCTGGTCATAATTGGCGTGTATATCAACCGATCTTCCTCAAATTCCGTACATCCGAATATTTTATGAGTCTCGAAAAACTTGCAAAATATGAGCAAAATCGGTTCAGATTTAGATATAGCTCCCATATATAGCTTTCGCCCGATTTACACTCATTTGCCCACAGAGGCCAATTTTTTGCTCCGATTTAGTTGAAAATTTGCATAGGGAGTAGAATTAGCGTTGTAACTGTGCGTGCCAAATTTGCTTGAAATCGGTTCAGATTTGGATATATCTCCCATATAAAGCTTTCGCTCGATTTACACTCATATGACCACAGAGGCCAATTTTTAACTCCGATTTAGTTGAAATTTTGCACAGGGAGTAGAATTAGCATTGTAGCTATGCGTGCCAAATTTGGTTGAAATCGGTTCAGATTTAGATATAGCTCCCATATATATGTTTTTCTGATTTCGACAAAAATGGTCAAAATACCAACATTTTCCTTGTAAAATCGCCACTGCTTAGTCGAAAAGTTGTAAAAATGACTCTAATTTTCCTAAACTTCTAATACATATATATCGAGCGATAAATCATAAGTAAACTTTTGCGAAGTTTCCTTAAAATTGCTTCAGATTTAAACGTTTCCCATATTTATACCCTTCACCACTACTGTGGTACAGGGTATAATAAGTTTGTGCATTTGTATGTAACGCCAAGAAGGAGTAATCATAGACCAACCTTTTAGTATACGGATCGGCTTAGAATTAAATTCTGAGTCGATTTAGCGATGTCCGTCTGTCTGTCTGTCCGTCTGTCTGTCCGTCTGTCTGTCCGTCTGTCTGTCTGTCTGTTGATGTATTTTTGTGTGCAAAGTACAGCTCGCAGTTTTAGTCCGATTGTCCTAAAATTTGGTATAGGGTCCTGTTTCGGCTCAAAGACGATCCCTATTGATTTTGGAAAAAAACGGTTCAGATTTAGATATAGCTGCCATATATATTTTTCACCGATCTGGTCATAATTGGCGTGTATATCAACCGATCTTCCTCAAATTCCGTACATCCGAATATTTTATGAGTCTCGAAAAACTTGCAAAATATCAGCAAAATCGGTTCAGATTTAGATATAGCTCCCATATATAGCTTTCGCCCGATTTACACTCATTTGCCCACAGAGGCCAATTTTTTGCTCCGATTTAGTTGAAAATTTGCATAGGGAGTAGAATTAGCGTTGTAACTGTGCGTGCCAAATTTGCTTGAAATCGGTTCAGATTTGGATATATCTCCCATATAAAGCTTTCGCCCGATTTACACTCATATGACCACAGAGGCCAATTTTTAACTCCGATTTAGTTGAAATTTTGCACAGGGAGTAGAATTAGCATTGTAGCTATGCGTGCCAAATTTGCTTGAAATCGGTTCAGATTTAGATATAGCTCCCATATATATGTTTTTCTGATTTCGACAAAAATGGTCAAAATACCAACATTTTCCTTGTAAAATCGCCACTGCTTAGTCGAAAAGTTGTAAAAATGACTCTAATTTTCCTAAACTTCTAATACATATATATCGAGCGATAAATCATAAGTAAACTTTTGCGAAGTTTCCTTAAAATTGCTTCAGATTTAAACGTTTCCCATATTTATACCCTTCACCACTACTGTGGTACAGGGTATAATAAGTTTGTGCATTTGTATGTAACGCCAAGAAGGAGTAATCATAGACCAACCTTTTAGTATACGGATCGGCTTAGAATTAAATTCTGAGTCGATTTAGCGATGTCCGTCTGTCTGTCTGTCCGTCTGTCTGTCCGTCTGTCTGTCCGTCTGTCTGTCTGTCTGTTGATGTATTTTTGTGTGCAAAGTACAGCTCGCAGTTTTAGTCCGATTGTCCTAAAATTTGGTATAGGGTCCTGTTTCGGCTCAAAGACGATCCCTATTGATTTTGGAAAAAAACGGTTCAGATTTAGATATAGCTGCCATATATATTTTTCACCGATCTGGTCATAATTGGCGTGTATATCAACCGATCTTCCTCAAATTCCGTACATCCGAATATTTTATGAGTCTCGAAAAACTTGCAAAATATCAGCAAAATCGGTTCAGATTTAGATATAGCTCCCATATATAGCTTTCGCCCGATTTACACTCATTTGCCCACAGAGGCCAATTTTTTGCTCCGATTTAGTTGAAAATTTGCATAGGGAGTAGAATTAGCGTTGTAACTGTGCGTGCCAAATTTGCTTGAAATCGGTTCAGATTTGGATATATCTCCCATATAAAGCTTTCGCCCGATTTACACTCATATGACCACAGAGGCCAATTTTTAACTCCGATTTAGTTGAAATTTTGCACAGGGAGTAGAATTAGCATTGTAGCTATGCGTGCCAAATTTGCTTGAAATCGGTTCAGATTTAGATATAGCTCCCATATATATGTTTTTCTGATTTCGACAAAAATGGTCAAAATACCAACATTTTCCTTGTAAAATCGCCACTGCTTAGTCGAAAAGTTGTAAAAATGACTCTAATTTTCCTAAACTTCTAATACATATATATCGAGCGATAAATCATAAGTAAACTTTTGCGAAGTTTCCTTAAAATTGCTTCAGATTTAAACGTTTCCCATATTTATACCCTTCACCACTACTGTGGTACAGGGTATAATAAGTTTGTGCATTTGTATGTAACGCCAAGAAGGAGTAATCATAGACCAACCTTTTAGTATACGGATCGGCTTAGAATTAAATTCTGAGTCGATTTAGCGATGTCCGTCTGTCTGTCTGTCCGTCTGTCTGTCCGTCTGTCTGTCCGTCTGTCTGTCTGTCTGTTGATGTATTTTTGTGTGCAAAGTACAGCTCGCAGTTTTAGTCCGATTGTCCTAAAATTTGGTATAGGGTCCTGTTTCGGCTCAAAGACGATCCCTATTGATTTTGGAAAAAAACGGTTCAGATTTAGATATAGCTGCCATATATATTTTTCACCGATCTGGTCATAATTGGCGTGTATATCAACCGATCTTCCTCAAATTCCGTACATCCGAATATTTTATGAGTCTCGAAAAACTTGCAAAATATCAGCAAAATCGGTTCAGATTTAGATATAGCTCCCATATATAGCTTTCGCCCGATTTACACTCATTTGCCCACAGAGGCCAATTTTTTGCTCCGATTTAGTTGAAAATTTGCATAGGGAGTAGAATTAGCGTTGTAACTGTGCGTGCCAAATTTGCTTGAAATCGGTTCAGATTTGGATATATCTCCCATATAAAGCTTTCGCCCGATTTACACTCATATGACCACAGAGGCCAATTTTTAACTCCGATTTAGTTGAAATTTTGCACAGGGAGTAGAATTAGCATTGTAGCTATGCGTGCCAAATTTGCTTGAAATCGGTTCAGATTTAGATATAGCTCCCATATATATGTTTTTCTGATTTCGACAAAAATGGTCAAAATACCAACATTTTCCTTGTAAAATCGCCACTGCTTAGTCGAAAAGTTGTAAAAATGACTCTAATTTTCCTAAACTTCTAATACATATATATCGAGCGATAAATCATAAGTAAACTTTTGCGAAGTTTCCTTAACATTGCTTCAGATTTAAACGTTTCCCATATTTTTTTACTAACATTGTGTTCCACCCTAGTGCATTAGCCGACTTAAATTTTGAGTCTATAGATTTTGTAGAAGTCTATCAAATTCTTCCAGATCGATTGATATTTAAATGTATGTATTTGGGACAAACCTTTATATATAGCCCCCAACACATTTGACGGATGTGATATGGCATCGAAAATTTAGATCTACAAAGTGGTGCAGGGTATAATATAGTCGGCCCCGCCCGACTTTAGACTTTCCTTACTGGTTTTTTACTAACATTGTGTTCCACCCTAGTGCATTAGCCGACTTAAATTTTGAGTCTATAGATTTTGTAGAAGTCTATCAAATTCTTCCAGATCGATTGATATTTAAATGTATGTATTTGGGACAAACCTTTATATATAGCCCCCAACACATTTGACGGATGTGATATGGCATCGAAAATTTAGATCTACAAAGTGGTGCAGGGTATAATATAGTCGGCCCCGCCCGACTTTAGACTTTCCTTACTGGTTTTTGTTTAATATATACCCCGTATGGGCTAACTTACAATTTAGAAGACAGTGTTAAAAAGTTTTACGATACCTTGCCATCGGCAAGTGTTATCGCAACCCAAGTAATTCGATTGTGGATGACAGCCTTTAGTAGAAGTTCCTACGCAATCCATGGTGGAGGGTACATAAGATTCGGCCTGGCCGAACTTACGGCCGTATATACTTGTTTCCCTTCAGAAAACAGTATTTTATCAAAACACGAATTTCCTTTTTTCCATTTTTTTCACAATAACAAAAGTTGATTCACAAAAGACGCTCTATCTCACAAACTAATTGGCTTACAGACGTCAAATATTGACACGAATCATTTGAAGGTTGGTACTATATAAAAACAAGTAAGTAAAGTAGAAAGTCGGGCGGGGCCGACTATATCATACTCTAAACCACCATTACAGAATTAGTAATCATAAGCATTTGTGGGGTAACATATAGGTCTGGGAGATAAACCGCAGTTGCATATTTAAGAAAATTAAGGGGGACAAGTCTATGGGTGCTTTGTGTCAATCTGACTATAGCTCATAGTCAATGTTGCCAGGGAAAATGTTCGGTTTACCCTACAAGGACAAAAAAGTTCCCTACTTTCCTATACATTCCCAAACAATTTTCCCTACTATATTTTTCGTTAAATTTAAAAAATTTTACAAAACAAAAATGGTTCTAAGTACTTTATTATCTTAAAACATGAATATGCGACAAATAACTTAGAATATAAATTTGCATTACGACCATGGTTGCCATAGTTGGTAGAATTCTACCCAAATTAGTAATCTTTTTTGTTAAATCTTTATAAAAATAAAATTTTGGAAAAAGTTTCTATGAACAAATTTTTGTGAGAAATTTTTCTATAGAAATAAAATTTTGAGACAAAATTCCACAGAAATAAAATTTTGAGAAAATGTTTTATAGAAATAATATTTAGAAAAAAATTTCTATAGAAATACAATTTTGACAAAATGTTCTATAGAAATAAAATGTTGACATAATTTTCTACAGGAATAAAGTTTACCACACATTGTTAAAGATCAAGCCTTGCCGGCTTCTAATTTCCTCCTCTAGAGCCACCAAAATGTAAAAATTATTACAAATTGTGTTGAGTGAAAATGTCCTACAGTGTGGCCCTACGTTCCTACAACACGCTAAATATTAGAAAAACCCTACATATAGGGAATTTCCCCTACTTCTAGCAACACTGGCTGTGTTGATATTGCACCTACGGAGTTAGTATGCCACTAATAATGAGCCCATTATTAAAAAAGAGAAAATCGTTAAATTAGTGTGGGTAATAAATACAAATTTGTAAACATCGAGCAATATTCTTATGTAAGAGCTACAAGTACGTATAAGTACGATCGGCTAGTACATCAAAATTTGAAATTTGAGTAACATTGTTTAATAAGTAAGAGTACTATGGCCAAATTTGGGAAAATCGAGCGATGCATATATATGGAAGCTATATCTAAATCTGAACCAATTTGCATAACCTACATTTTGATGTTAATACCACAAAAGGTTACCTTGTGCAAGATTTGAGTAAGATCAGTTAAGAAATGAGGCCTGTATGGTCAAACATAAGGTTATTAGGGACGAATTTTTCAAAATCGGATGATACATATATGGGAGCTATATCTACATCTCAACCGATTTCGATGAAATTTTTCACATATAGTTAGTACTATAGAAGACTACATTTAGCCAAACTTGAGTATGATCGGTTAATAAATAAGGGTTCTATGGCCAAATTTGGGAAAATCGGGCTATACATATATATGGGAGCTATATCTAAATCTGAACCGATTTCGATGATTTTTTGCACATATAGTTAGTGCTATAGAAGACTACATTTAGCTAAACTTGAGTAAGATTGGTTGATAAATAAGGGTTTTATGGCCAAATTTAGAAAAATCGGGCGATACGTATATATGAGAGCTATATCTAAATCTGAACCGATTTGCAGACTAGAAGGGCGATGGAAAAGATTAGCTTTTGCCAAATTTGGTGACGATCCGTTTGAAAAAAAGCGCAACGTGACCCCATTTGTCGAAATCGGGCGATACATATATATGGGAGCTATATCTAAATTTGATCCGATTTCTTCCAAATTCAATAGCGTTCGTCTTTGTGCCCAAAAAACTCCCTGTACCAAATTTCATCAAAATTGGTTAATAATTGCGACCGGAATCCTGTGAACAACTAATACATGGACGGACGGACGGACACCAAGCGCTAGATCGACTCAGGAGGTGATTCTGAGTCGATCGGTATATATTTTATGGGGTCTAAAATCAATATTTCTGGTAGGCACATTTTTTGGCCGATCAAACTTATTATACCCTGACCACTATGTGGTTTAGGGTATAAAAATGTGCATTTAATACTAGCAACAGCATCTCAATATGTGTCAGACCGGGGACTCATCAGCCAACCTGTTATACTTTATGGGGTCTTAGAACTATATTTCGATGTGTTACAAAGGGAATGACAAAAATATGCCCCCCATCCTATGGAAGTAGAGAGATGTGAGGAAAAATGAATTTAACCAGAAAAGATTGTTTCTCTTTATGAAATTGTATTTACATCCTGGAAAAGAATAAACGTTTATCACAAATATTATATACTTTTTCTTCCAAATAAACTTCCTCACAGCGAAAAGCAAATGATAATCTTTGAGATCTTTGTTTGTCAATTGGGAGGAAAGAATTATGTTTTTTTTTTATTTTTCTACCCTCCACCATAAGACGGGGGTATACTAACTAATTATTATAAATTATTATATATAATCCCCATAAACTGCCTTCCAAGATTTCACTACTGAAGCGTCATGAAGGAACAAATTTTCCTACGAATCGGTTGAATTGGTTGATATCGGTCCATAATTATTTTTAGACTTCTCTATATAAACCGATAAAGAACTAGGGAATCTTTGTTCACCATGCCTCACAGTTGTGTATTAGTGTTTCAAATTTCTTGTCGAAAAGCCGTTTCGCCCGAGAGTTTGACACACCTGGCATAATTTTGAGGACCGAACTGTGAAGGTGCTGATCACTGCGATAGCTCACAGTTTAGTTTAATGTCCATGCTACGCCACTGATTGTATTCGTAATTTAAGGACAACAAATTTCTGTGTTCCCGATAATATTTTTTTCAGTGCAAACCAACTTCATACACGCAAAGAAAAAAAACGTTTGGAAAACGTGTACCAAAAACGTTTTTCTTTTGTTAGAGTTTTTTGAATTGCTTCGAAAATTTTAAACTTTTATCACCAAAAAAATTCGTTTGTTACAAAATTTTTATTTTTTCAATAAAAAAAGTTATTTTTGAAATAACAACACAGTCCATTTCGTTTATATCAAATACTGTTCTTTTCTGACTTTAGGTCTTTAATAAGACACATTTTACAGTTCAAAATTTAATATAGTACAATGTAATGTTGAACATTTTTTCGGAATCTTCCGAATATATCTGGAATATATGTAAAAAAAAACAAAAGCAAAAAAAAAAAAACTTTGGCCGAAGCAGGGATCGAACCCACGACCCTTGGCATGAGAGTCGGACGTAGCTACCACTGCTCCACGGTGCCAAACTAAATGTTTGTTTCTGTTAAATAAACTTTGTTTATTCGGTTCGTGGGCGCCGCAAGCTATGCTATATAAATATAACTTATATTGATATTTATCTATTGATGACCATAACAGGTACATAGCTCAGTGGTTAGTGTGTTGGCTTACAATGTGCATGGTCCGCGGTTCGATTCTCCGTCCAGGCGAAAGGTAAAAAAAATTTTAAAAATTTATAAAATCGTATAATTTCTTCTACATTGTTGGTATTACAGGAAAAGGTGTTAAGAACTAAAAATCCTCGTGGATGTGAGAAAGATGTGAGGGACAATGCAATTAGCAAGAAAATAATGTTTTTTTGAGCTAGTCTTTATGAAATTGTTTTTACATCCTGGAAAAGAATAAACGTTTATCACAAAAAGTATATACTTTTCTTCCAAATACACTTCCTTACAGCGAAAAGCAAATGAGAAACGAACTTTGTTTGTCTAAAATTTCGTTTGGGAGGAAAGAATTATTTTTTTGCGTGTACATTGGGCAAATCTGCACATTACCACATTTGGAGCTACAACAACAAAAGCTCTTTAGCCCAGAAAACAAAAAAAAATAAATAAATAAATAAAAATGCAAATTTAAACAAATGCTAAGTCCCTCCTGTGAGGTTTTGCATTTGAAATGTTGCAATGTTCATCGTAACATAGTTAGTCCACAGCACCCGATGGTTGTGCCACAGAGCGTATGAATCGGGTAGTAATGCTGGCGTTGCAAATTCAAGTGTGATACCCAAATCTGCATAATCATTTCAAACTGTCATATCCGAATGTCAGCCGACTTAACAACATAAACACACTCCTGATACAAACGCACTGCACACAATCATGATGTTGGCAGTTTTGCGTTCCTGCCACCATGACTTCACCCTCCGATTGCGTTATGCTATTTAGGAATGGATGGACATGGATTTCTATCGTGAAGTGTGTATGTATTTCAAATTCTGATGAATGTGGGAAGGGAGGGATGGAGATGGTAAGCATATCTTTATAATACATCGTTTCCTTTTTCCTAAGGCCTGTTAGAGACTAGTAATCATACTTTTGGGGAAATGCGACCATATTTGTGGGGAAACAGCAAAGGTCTTCCAAGAAGAAATTAAACTATTTTGAGGGAAATATTTATTTATACGTCATACAACTTTGGAGGTTTTAAGTGCGTTCGTTGATCTTTAGCTGGGTAATAAGTACAATGAATGAGCCTGACATATCGGGATGCCACTATACTTAACCTGTCCTAGTTCCTGTATTGGGGAGTTTTCCCCAAATTGGGGATATTTTCATCGATAGAAATTAAAGTTTTTAGTTAGCAACTTTGGGACTTTCCACAAATTTTGGGAATTTTGAGGGGATTTTCTCGGAATTCTTCTTCAAAGACATTATTTTGGAATAATTTCTTTACTAAAAAATAAGCACAGGAATTTAAATTAAAGATTCCTGTCTAAAATATTTTCCTAACACCGTGAATTTTTTTCTTCGTCAATGACATTATTTTTGCATTTTTATAGCTTAGAAAATTATAATGACCTAAAATAAGATAAATTAAACGCACAAATTGAGCACTAAAAGAATAACGTTTAGTTCATTGAATAATTTTGTCATAAATTGATCGGCATAGCCCTGTTATGCTCTATTTTTTCAATAATTCGATAAAATGGTCTACAAAAAGTATAATTAGCATAATACAAAGCAAATTATGGACGATTTTAAAGCTGGTGTATGGGAAAAAGGAAAAGTACAAAGTCCAAAAATTAATCGTGTCCCGAATTGTAAATAGTGAATGTTTGAAATCTGTGCACAGGGGTGGAATAAACGTAAGACTATGCCACAAGAAGATCATAAGATCATAAAAGAACTGTACAACAATTCCTTCAAATATCATATAAATAAATCAAAAATTCACTTCAACTGGATATATCAACCATAACGATCAGACATAGAGCTTTAGAAGTCGGTGTGACATCATACAAAAACTAAAAAAAATATTTTTAAGAACAAGTATATACGGCCGTAAGTTCGGCCAGGCCGAATCTTATGTACCCTCCACCATGTATTGCGTAGAAACTTCTACTAAAGACTGTCATTCACAATAGAATTACTCGGGTATCTTAAAACTTCCTAACACCGTATTCTAAATTGTATGGTAGTCCATACGTGCACCCTCAAAAAAATCGCTTCTTAACATATGTTCCAAACATATTTTGCAGGAAGCACATATATTATTGCATACTGCCGAAACATTAATATGTTTGTTTTATGTGAACATATTATATGTTTGGAAGCATTTTGAGCCAAAAATATTATATGCTTGGAAGAATTTTTCCCAAGCACGATTGTGCTCATTCCCTAACATACTCGTAATTTTCACATCCACGAAATTTTTTAGTTATTGGAACCTTTCTCTGTAATACAAATAATGTTGAAGAAATTATTCACTTTTATAAATTTTTTAAATTTTACCTTTCGCCTGCACGGAGAATCGAACCGAGGACCATACAGTTTGTAAGCCAACACACTATCCACTGGGCTACGTAGCTGTTATAGTCACCAGTATATAATTATCGTTTTAAGTTACATTTATATAGCATAGTTTGCAGCGCCCACGAGCCCATGCAAACATAACATTATTTAAAAGAAACATACATTTGTTTGCCACGTGGAGCAGTGGTTAGCATGTCTGCCTTGCATGCAAAGGGTCGTGGGTTCAATCCCTGCTCCGACCGAACATTTTTTTTTGTTTTTTTTTGTTTTTAATTTACACGTTTATATTTATACTATATTAATTTTTTTTAAATGAAACTTCGAAATGTGTGTTATTAAAGATTTATAGTCAGTAACAGTGCTTGATATAAACGAAATTGACTGATTTTTGGATAAAATATTATTTTTTATTGCAAAATAACAATCTTGTAATAAAAAACTGTTTTTGTACAAAACTTTAAAATTTGGAAGGAATTCAAAAACTAACAAAAGAAGAACGTGGAGTCGAGTATAAACATACATACATAATTTTATAATATAAACATAAATTTATTTAGGAGTGAACAGTTTTTTACTAGCATTTAACACCATCGCTCTAAAATTCCTTTTATTTTTCTTTAATAATTCATTTTAAAGAAAATAAACTTTTTAAATTGTTTTAGCTGTAAAACTCGAACTTAATGCCCGCTTTTATATTTGATGGTGTCCGTCAACTCCTCGTGGACTACTTTTTAATAAAGAGGAACTAAAGTTTGTTTTTTTACATTTTACTGTGTAATTTTTCACTATTTCCTCTTTATTTCATTTTACTGTCCCAACTCTAAAAAGAGTATAGTGCCCTTTCGTTATTTTTATGAAGACCCCTGATTTCTTTTAACGAACCAAGAAAAAAATTGTGCCCATAATGCTAAAATGATAAACAAAACACATGTCCACACATACATAAAATGCTGCTCTCAAGGCGAAAACATAAGCTGTTTGTTTTTCAAATGTCTATTCTCTTGGTTCAGAATGTATATTCTCTTTATTCAAATTAAATAATATTTAGACTTAAACATATCAAATTTTTGACCTTATCATAAAACAGTTTTCCGAAACAACATACAAGCGGTTTCACAGAAATTGTTCTCTTTTGACTCTTTTGCTGTGTTATATTGATATCTTTCGTCAACTCTCCCGGTTTCCATCTCTATTTCTCTCTATACTCTCTCTGTCGCTTTGAATAAAATATCACAACATATGTATGTTTAGTCGAAATTTGTAAATTTATATATGTTTGTATTCACACATATGATTTTTATGAAACATTGATGCCCCAAACATAATATATTCTAACATATTAACATAGATGTCCCAAACATTTAGTGTTAGTTTAGGAACATTACATATGAAAAACATATTTTTCTAACAGTGTGGTATATATCAAACTAAAAAAAGCCGATTAAATACGTATATAATTTAGTTTGACAAAATTTTCTATATAAATAAAATGTAGATAAAATTTTATATAGAAATAAAATTTTGACAAAATTTTCTATCGAAATAAAATGTTGACAAAACTTTCTATAGAAATAACATTTTGACAAAAATTGCTATAGCAATAAAATCTTGACAAAGTTTTCTACAGAAATAAAATTTTTATTCAATTTGCTATAGTAATAAAATTTTTACTATAGACATACAATTTTGGTAGATTATGAACCGATATGGACCAATTTGTGTGATTGGAAATCGGCTATATATAACTATATACCAATATGGACCAATTTGTGTGATTGGAAATCGGCTATATATAACTATATACCAATATGGACCAATTTTGGCATGGTTGTTAGAGACTGAATTTTACTTCTCTAAGAGGCCCCGCAAGCCAAATCTGGGGGTCGGTTTATATGGGGGCTATAAGTATTAGTGATCCAAATGTGGCCCATTTGCAATACCATCCGACCTACATCAATAACAACTACTTATGCCAAGTTTCAAGTCGATAGCTTGTTTCGTTCGGAAGTTAGCGTGATTTCAAAAGACGGACGGACGGACATGCTTAGATATATTTCATGGGGACTTAGAGCAATATTTCGATGACAAAGTTAATATGCCCCCATCCTATGGCGGAGGGTATAAAAATATTTTGAAGAAAAAAAGGTTACTGAGCCTTCACCCACGCCCACGTCTAAAGGTGGGTATTAAGTTCGAGTTTAGCCGTTTTGCACGATTTTAAGGAATAAAAACTTTGTGAAAATTTGCTTTGGGCTATTCCCCATCAAGTTATAATGAAATCTGCAACAAATATGTATAATGTTATGCCTTTTTTTACTGATTTAGTTTTCACTTTAGTGAAAAATTACAATTTTAGCGGCTAAACTCGAACTTAATACTCACATTAAGGTGGTAAAGCAATGGATTTCCGATGAAAAATTGCATGTGCTTTACTGGCCCGTTTAGTCGCCTAATCTGAACTTCATAGAGAACTATTTTTTCTGAACTTCATAGAGAACTTTTTTCTGAACTTCATAGAGAACTTTTGAAAAATTGCAAAACGAAAAATTCAAAATAATATTTTTAAAAAGTCTGATTGATCATTATGTGAACCTGAAACAAAGAATATCAGGGACTATTTAATTCTGTCAGTGCTAAAAAGATGCGCAGAAGTTATTGCGCATTATTACGCTTGAATTCCATCGCGAATAACTTTATTTCTCTATGCAATAGATCAAAGTGCTTTTGTAAGCATGTAAGTAATACACCGAAAAAATGTTGTCGTGAGACCAAAGATTTCAAGTCCTTAAAATACGAATGCTAATTTTGCTTAGCATAAATTAGGTTAGGTTAAACTGGCGATTTAGTTTCAGACTTACTTAGAATATTCAGCCCATTGTGATAGCATAGAAGACGCATTTCTCTGAATCAAGGTTTTTTCCTTGCCCAAAAGTTGGTAAACTTTTCAATGAAGTTGTTTTGTCCTTATAGTTAAGTGATTCGAAAAATGATTCGACTAAAGTCAACTTGGCTTTAAAACGTCTGAAAAATTCTTTAAATTATTGAAATTGTCTTTAAATTTGTTGACTTTTTTTGGGCTTGACTACAAAGTGAAAAAGCATTAAAAAATACGAGATGATTTTCATCGCTTTATTTTAAAGACATTTTTTGTTTGAAATCTAACTTAATTTCTATCGCAAGTGGAGTCAGAATTTGTGGAAATTAAGGTTGTCGTAAACATGTGTTTAAAGGATGAAGAAAACAAACATTTTGTTCCTACACCCATAGAAAAAATCATGAACGGCGTTGTCATTTCAAAACGTTTCGTTCATGAAAGTGAATCAACACACATGTGTTGTCAAACTGAGAACAGACGGGGTCAATCTGACAACGTTAAAATGACACCATCCGTTGTCAAAACAACAACGAGTGTTCATGATCTGAATACGTAATGGTTACGAATTTATAAACAAAATTAAAAAAATAAGATTTCCGCTACCGTGACTCGAACCTGTGTTGTGTGCACCATACGCGTTAACAGTCGCTTTAGCTCATTGCACCACCGGCGGAGTTGCCATAACAACGTCTAACGATTATTTTAAGAATTTTCATGGAAAAAGAAAAACGAATGCCGTTCATGAAATCGTGAACATTTCGTTTTGATTTTTTGTGAACGTTTCCGTTTCATTTTGTCACCGTCCGTTCACGATTGTGGAACGCAATTTTTCTATTAGTGTAGAGTCACGAACACAAGACTCAAATTTAAAAGAAAATTGTGTCTTAAGTATGTCCTTCCTTCAATTATCCGCTCCTATGGCTTGGAGTGAATACAAAATCATTAGTGTAAGACCAAATTTTTGGAACGGGGCATATTTATTGTACACTGAAAAAATTTATTTATTTAAATTTATAAAATATTAAGCACAAATTTCTTTAAATTATGACATTTTAATTTCTTTTTGTAGAATTCTTTTTTATACTCTCCACCCTAGGATGGGAGGTATATAAACTTTGTCATTACGTTTGTAACACATCGAAATATTGCTCTAAGACACCATAAAGTATATATATTCTGGGTCGTGGTGAAGTTCTGAGTCGATCTGAGCATATCCGTCCGTCCGTCTGTTGAAATCACGCTAACTTCCGAACGGAACAAGCTATCGACTTGAAACTTGGCACAAGTAGTTGTTATTGATGTAGGTCGGATGGTATTGCAATAGGCCATATCGGTCCACTTTTACGTATAGGCCCCATATAAACGGACCCCCAAATTTGGCTTGCGAATCCTCTAAGAGAAGCAAATTTCATCCGATCCGGCTGAAATTTGGTACAAGATGTTAGTATATGGTCTCTAATAATCGTGCAAAAATTGGTCCACATCGGTCCATAATTATATATAGCCCCCATATAAACCGATCCCCCGATTTGGCTTGCGGAGCCTCTAAGAGAAGTAAATTTCATCCGATCCGGCTGAAATTTGGTACATGGTGGAAGTACACCCTCAAAAAAAAATCGCATCTGTAACATATACTCCCAAACATATTTTGCTTCAAGCATATACATTTTTGGGTATTTCCCAAACATTTATATGTTTGATTTCTTCCAATATATAATATGTTTGAAAGCCTATTGGTCTAAACAATATAATAAGTTTGGGTAGTCTGAGTTCCAAACATTTTGTATTTTTCCATCCAAATTCAATAATGTTGTCTTCCAAAAAACTATAGGCATTTTGGAGGCATGCTGAGAAGAATTTTTTTTCTGCCTAATTGTATATTGCCTCACATTTTTTTCACTTCCATGACTTTTTTTAGTTCTTAGCGCCTTTTTCTGTAATACAAACATTGTAGAAGAAATTATTAAATTTTATAATTTTTTTTTTCAGTTTTACCTTTTGTCGGACAGGGATTCGAACAGCTGACCACACAGCTTGTAAGCCAGCACACTAACCACTGGGCTACGTAGTTGTTATGGTCATCAAAAGATAATTATCGTTATAAGTTATATTTATATAGCATAGCTTGCGGCGCCCACGAGCCGATGCAAACATAACATTGTTTAACAACGTAGCATTGTTAAACATACATTTGTTGGCAGCGTGGAGCAGTGGTTGGTCGTCCGCCTTGCGTGACAGGGGTCCTGTGTTCGATCCCTGCTTCGACCAACACCATTTTTTTTTAATATATTTTTTAACATATATTCCAGATTCGTTCGGAAGTTCCCGAAAATGTGTTCAGCATTACATACTATTATATTAAATTTTTACTACGAAATTGTAAAGTGTGTTTTATAAAAGACTTAAAGTCAGAAAAGAAAAATGCTTGATATAAACGAAATGGACTGAGTTCAAATCAGATATTATTTTTTTATTGCAAAAATAAAAATTGTGTAACAAATAAAGGTTTTTGTATACAAGTTTAAAATTTTCGAAGAAATTCAAAAACTCTTACAAAAGAAGAACGTGAATTCGAGTATATAAAAATATTTTTCCATCGAATCCTAAGGTTAACGATAACCATTCAAAAGCACATTATATTTAAATTCTAAACAGTAATTTTACAACAGCACATACATTTATTTTGGTGTGAACAATTGTTTGCTAGCATGTTACACCATTAGTTTAGAAATACAAATAAATATGAATTTTTATTAACGAATAATTTTGTACATAATTTAATTCTTAAGGCCGGTATAAATTGGTATTATCGCGTTAAAATGGCCAGGTTTACCCTTTTACTGTTCTTTAATAATTTCTTTTAAAGAAAATAAACTTATTCAATTGTTGCTTTGGATCTTTCCCCACCATGTTATAATACAATTTACCGGAAAAAGTTGTCATGTTATTCTGGTTTTGCCGCTAAAATGAGAAATAATTTTAGCGGCAAAACTCGAACTCAATGCCCGCTTTTATTTTCGAAAAAAATCCGTCAACTCCTCTTGGACTACTCATTAATAAAGAGGAACTAATATTTGTTTTTATAGATCTTACTGTTTAATTTTTCACTGTTTTGCCCTGTTTTCATTTTACTTTCACAACTCTAAAAAGAGTGCACTGAAAAAATATTGTCGTGAGGCCAAAGAGTTCATGTCCTTAAAATAAGAATACAAATTTTGCTTAGCTTAGAAGACGCATTTCTCTAATATAAAGTTTTTTCCATGTTCAAAGGTCGATACTTTCAATGAAGTCGTGTTGTCGTTATAATTAAGTGATTTGACTTAAAAATGGGTATCATAACATGAAAGAACAAATTTTTGGACTAAGGTCAACTTGACTTTAATAATTCAGAAAAATTCTTTAAAATTAATGAAACTGTCTTTAAATTTGTTGCATTTTTGCATATTGACTGCAAGGCAAAATTCATTAAAAAATAGGATATGTTTTTCAATACTTTATTTTAAAGACATTTTTTACTTGAAACATAGCATAATTTCTACTGGAAGTCTTGTTTTTAACGGACATTTTATAGCATATGAAAAAAGCTGAAAAAGCGAAAAATTGAAATGTGCTTCGTAGAGTCAAGTACGCAAAACCCCATTTAAAAGATAATTGTGTCCTAAAAGCATCCTTACTTGTATTCTCCGCTTCTTTGGTTCGGAATCAATACCGAAATTGTTAAAGTGGAGACACAATCTTTGGAACCGGACATGCTTTTTGTTCAGTGTATTGTGCCCTTTCGTTAGTTTTTATGAAAATCCCTTTAATTACCTTTGTTTGAATATTTTGACTTACTCGTCCCACGTTCCGATTTGTTTTGACGAAACAAAAAAATTGTGCCCGTAATGCGAAAATGATAAACAAAAATCATGCTCTTTTTTTCAAATATATCTTATCTTGGTTCCGAATGAATTTTCTCTCCGAACACTCATTTTAATATTTTACTTAAGCATATACAATTTTTGGCGAAGTCTTATATCACAACATATATATGTTTACTCATAATATGTAAATTTATACTTGTTTATATTCACACGTAGTATTTTTCCTATATTTAATGAAATTTTTTTTGTGTATATATATTTGTAATGCGCCAATTGGATACTTTCATTATTTTACTTCCAGCATACACTTTGTCTCTCTTTGTAAACACATATATGTTTATGGGCTATTTCTAAATTAATATATGTTTGAATCCAAGCATATTATATTTACAAACATTTTATGTCCCAAACATAATATGTTCTAACATATTAACATATATGTCCCAAACATATTATGCTAGTTTATGAACATTATATGTTTGCAATCAAAAATATTGTGTTTAAATATTTGAGTTCCAAACATATAATGTTTATACCCAAACATATGAAAAACAGTCTTTTTCGTCCGTGTATATGGTAGCTAATGACCATGCAAAAATTGGTCAACATTGGTCCATAATTATATATAGCCGCCATATAAACCGATCACCAGATTTGACCTTCGGAGCCTCTTGGAAGACCAAAATTCATCTGATTCAGTTAAAATGTTGCACGTGGTGTTAATATATGGCCTCAAACTACCATGCAAAATTGGTCGGAATCGGTCCATAATATTATATAGGCCCCATATAAACCGATCCCCAGATTTGGTCTCCGGAGCCCCTTGGAAGAGAAAAATTCATACGCTTCGGTTGAAATTTGGTACGTGATGTTAGTATATTGTATCTAACAACCATGCAGGAATTGGTTCATATCAGTCCATAATTATATATAGCTCCCTTATAAACCGATCCCCAGATGTGACCTCCGGTGCCTTATGGAGATGCAAAATTCATCCGATCTGGTTGAAATTTGGTACGTGCTGGTAGTATATGATATTTTAACAACCATATAGCCCCCACATAAGCGACCACCATGTTTCAATTCTGGCTCTCTACGTATCTTGCAAAAAGTCCATATCGATTCGTAATTATTTGTAGACTTACCTATACATAACTTTTTTGTCTAACATATACCATGTAGGGTTTCCATATGGATTTTTTTTTGAAATACAATACATAAAGAGCACTGTTGGACATAAAAATACGGCACCAAAAAAAGAGAGTGAACAAAAAGATACGAACACATAAAGAGAACATGTTCTCTTTAAAAGAGATGTAATGGACAGCCTAGGACTAACTCACAATTTAGAAAACGATGTTAAGAAGTTTTAAGATACCACCACCCAAGTAATTCGATTGTGGATGACATTCTTTCGTAGAAGTTTCTACGCAATCCATGGTGGAGGGTACATAAGATTCGGCCTGGCCGAACTTACGGCCGTATATACTTGTTTTGTCTAATATACACCACAAATTGACTAACTTAAATTTTAGAAGACGGTGTTAAGAAGTGTTAAGATACCTAGCCATCGGTAAGCTTTTCCACAATAACAACCTTTAGTAGAAGTTTCTTCGAACTCCATGGTGGAGGGTACATAAGCTTCGGACTGGCCGAACTTACGGCCTTATATACTTGTAGCTAGAATGTTCAGTACAATCAGACTTACACATTTGAATACATACAATTTACTGAAAATAAAATTGGAAGTTTTTCTGAAGGTCCAACTTTAAAAACCCTTCAAAAATTATTTCTTTAAATTTGTAAATTTTACTACAAATGCTGCCATCTTGAACTTCATATGGCACTAAAGACATTCTTGCAAGTTTGAACTCATTTTTTTTTCAAACTACAAAATTTTCTTTAACAACTGAAGAAAAAAACAATTATGTCTAAAAAATTGTTTTGACTTTGTCGAAAAACATATACTTATTTTAGTGATATAGGCGTGATGTCAGTGCTTGTAATACTGTTTAGTTAAAATTTTTATATCCTCCACCATAGGATGGGGGGTATATTAACTTTGTCATTCCGTTTGTAACACACCGAAATATTGCTCGTGGTGAAATTCTGAGTCGATCTGAGTATGTCCGTCCGTCCGTCTGTTGAAATCACGCTAACTTCCGAACGAAACAAGCTATCGACTTGAAACTTGGCACAAGTAGTCGGATGGTATTGCAAATGGGCCATATCGGTCCACTTTTACGTATAGCACCCACATAAACGGACCCCCAAATTTGGCTTGAGGGGACTCTAAGAGAAGCAAATTTCATCCGATCCGGCTGAAATTTAGTACATGGTGTAAGTATATGGTCTCTAACAACCATGCAAAAATTGGTCCATATCGGTCCACTTTTACGTATAGCCCCCATATAATGGGACCCTCAGATTTGGCTTGTGTACATGGTGTTGGTATATGGTCTCTAACAACCACGCAAAAATTGGTCCACATCGGTCCATAATTATATATAGCCCCCATATAAACCGAATCACAGACTTGAATTGCGGAGCCTCAAAGTGAAGCAAATTTCATCAGATCCTGCTGAAATTTGGTACATAATGTTGGTATATGGTCTCTAACAACCATGCAAAAATTGGTCCACATCGGTTCATAATTATATATGGCCCCCATATAAACCGATGCCTAGATTTGGCTGGTGGAGCCTCTAACAGAAGCATATTTCATCCGATCCGGCTGAAATTTGGTACATGGTGTTGGTATATGGTCTCTAACTACCATGCCAAAATTTGTCCACATCGGTCCATAATTACATATAGCCCCCATATAAACCGATCCCCAGATTTGGCTTGCGGAGCCTCAAAGAGAACCAAATTTCATCCGATCCGGCGGAAATTTGGTACATGATGTTGGTATATGGTCTCTAACAACCATGCAAAAATTGGTCCACATCGGTATATAATTATGTATAGCCCTCATATAAACCGATCCCCAAATTTGGCTGGCGGAGCCTTAAAGAGAAGCAAATTTCATTCGATTTGCCTGAAAATTGATACATAATCTTGGTATATGGTCTCTAATAACCATGCACAAATTAGTCCACATCGGTCCATAATTATATATAGTCCCCATATAAAACGTTCTCCAGATTTGACCTCCGGAGCCTCTTGGAGGAGCAAAATTCATCCGATCCGGTTCAAATTTGGAATTTGGTGTTAGTATATGGCCGCTACAAACCATATCAAAATTGGTCCATATCGGTCTATAGTTATATATAGCCGATCTCCAATCACACAAAAATTGGTCCACATCGGTTCATAATCATGATTTCCACTCGAGTAAAAATAATTTACCAAAATTTTATTTCTATAGAAAATTTTGTTAAAATTTTATTCGGTTCATAATCATGGTTGCCACTCGAGCCAAGAATAATTTACCAAAATTTTATTTCTATAGAAAATTTTGTCAAAATTTTATTGCTATAGAAAATTTTGTCAAATTTTATTTCAATAGAAAATTTTGTTCAAATTTTATTTCTATAGAAAATTTTTGTTATTTTTTTTTCTATAGAAAATTTTGTCAAAATTTTATTTTTATAGAAATTTTTTTTTATTATTTTATTTCTATAGAAAAGTTTGTTAAAATTTTATTTCTGTAGAAAATTTTGTCAAAATTTTCTTTCTATAGAAAATTTTGTGAAAATTTTATTTGTATAGAAAATTTTGTTAAAATTTTATTTCTATAGAAAATTTTATCAAAATTTTATTTAAGGTAATTGATTTAAGGTAACCACGTATGGACTTACATACAATTTAGAAGACGGTGTTAGGAGGTTTTAAGATACCTTGCCATCGGCAAGCGTTACCGCAACTTAAGTAATTCGATTTTGGATGGCAGTGTTTAGAAGAAGTTTCTACGCAATCCATGGTGGAGGGTAATAAGCTTCGGCCTGGCCGAACTTACGGCCGTACATACTTGTTATATATAACCCCAATATAAACCGATCCCCAGATTTGGCTTGCGCAGGCTCTTAGAAAAGAAAATTTCATCCGATCCGGCTGAAATTTGGTACATGGTGTTAGTATATGGTCTCTAACAACTATGCAAAAATTGGTCCACATCGGTGCATTATTATATATAGCCCCATATAAACCGGTCGCCAGGTTTGACCTCCGGAGTCTCTTGGAAGACCAAAATTCATCTTATTCAGTTGATATTAGGTACGTGGTGTTAATTTATGGCCTCAAACACCCATGCAAAAATTGGTCGAAATCGGTCCATAATTATATATAGCCCGCATATAAACCGATCACCAGATTTGACCTCCGGAGCCTCTTGGAAGAGCAAACTTCATCGGATTCGGTTGAAATTTGGTAGGTGATGTTAGTATATGGTATCCAACAACCATGCATGAATTGGTTCATATCAGTTTATAAATTTATATAACCCCCATATAAACCGATCCCCAGATTTGACCTCCGGTGCCTTGTGGAGAAGCAAAATTCATCTGGTCTGGTTGCAATTTGGTACGTGGTGGTAGTATATGATATTTAACAACCATGCCAAAATTGGTCCATATCAGTCCATAATCATATATAGCCCCCATATAAATCGATCCCGAGATTTGGTTTTGGATCCTCTTGGAGGAGTAAATTTCATCCGAGTCAGTTGAAATTTGGTACATTGTGCTAGTATATGGCCGTTAACAACCATGCCTAACTAGGTCCATATCGGTATATAGTTATATAGAGCCCGCAGATAAATCGATCCCCAATCACACATAAATTGGTCCATATCAAGTTCATAATTGTGTATAGCCGCCATATAAGCGACCCCCATATTTCAACTCTTGCTCCCTACGTACCGTGCAAAAGTCCATATCGATTCGTAATTATTTGTAGACTTACATACCTTTTTGTCTAATATATACCACGCATGGACTAAGTCACAATTTAGAAAACGATTTAAGATACCACAACCCAAGTAATTCGATTGTGGATGACAGTCCTTCGTAGAAGTTTCTACGCAATCCATGGTGGAGGGTACATAAGATTCGGCCTGGCCGAACTTACGGCCTTATATAGTTGTTTAAAAATAATTTAGTTAAATAAATTTAAATTTTCTTCCTGTTTTTTTCAGTGTACACAGGAGGTTCTTTTGATTAAATTTTTTATAACTCGCTCTCTTCATATATTTAATGAGTAATTTTAATTTGTTTTGTTTCAAATAGTTTAAAAACAGAGTAAAAATTAACAAGTAAGTAAAGTCTAAAGTCGATCGGAGCCGACTATATTATACCCTTCACCACTATGTATATCAATAGTTTTGATTTGTTAGGAACTATATAAAGGTTTATATTTCCATATACAAATATTTAAATATGAACCGATTTGGACAAAATTTTTTAAACTTTTACAAAATGTCTGGACTTAAAATTTAAATTGGTTGATGACCGGGACGGACCACAATGTTAGTAAAAAATATCGGAAATATTTTTAAATTGCATAAAATTTAGCAAATCTGCATTTATGAAATTTGAATCATTTTTGCGAGTTTTCGACTTAACAGTGACGATTTTACAAGAAAAATGTGGGTATTTTGGCCATATTTGCTAAAATCGGAAGAATATATATATGGGGGCTTTGTCTAATTCTGAGACGACTTTGATAAAATTTGGCACACATTGCTAACATTTTAATTGAACGCTCAGTGCAAAACTTCAAAATTTTCGAAATGAAACTTTGGCCACCGTGGTCATATCAATCTAAATCGGGCGAAAGATATATATGGGAGTTATATCTAAATCTGAACCGATTTCAACCAAATTTGGCATGTGTTGCAAGAATGTTAGTCCTACTCTCTGTACAAAACTCCAAGTAAATCGGCGTGAAATTTTGACCTCTGAGGCCATATAAGTTCGTATCGGACGAAAGATATATATGACAGCTATATCAAAATCTGAACCAATTTCAACTAAATTTGGCATGCATAGTAAAAATATTATTTCCATTTCCTGTGCACAATTTTAAGTATAACGGAGGAAAATGTTGATCGACGGTGGTCATATCTGTAAATCGGACGACAGATATATATGGGAGCTATATCTAAATCCGAACCAATTTCAACTAAGGTTAGGTTAGGTTAGGTTAGGTGGCAGCCCGATGTATCAGGCTCACTTAGACTATTCAGTCCATTGTGATACCACATTGGTGAACTTCTCTCTTGTCACTGAGTGCTGCACGATTCGATGTTAAGCTCAATGACAAGGGACCTCCTTTTTATAGCCGAGCCCGAACGGCGTTCCACATTTCAGTGAAACCACTTAGAGAAGCTTTGAAACCCTCAGAAATGTCACCAAAATTACTGAGGTGGGATAATCCACCGCTGAAAAACTTTTTGGTGTTCGGTCGAAGCAGGAATCGAACCCACGACCTTGTGTATGCAAGGCGGGCATGCTAACCATTGCACCACGGTGGCTCCCTAAATTCGGTATGCATATTTATAATGTTAATTCTACTCCCTCTGCAAAATTTCACGTAAGTCGGAGTAAACATTTGGCCTCTGGCGTCATAGGAGTGTAATTCGGGCGAAAGCTCTATATGGGAGCTATATCTAAATCTGAACAGATTTCAACCAAATTCGGTGGGCATATTTATAATATTATTTTACTCCCTGTGCAAAATTTTACGTAACTCGGGGTAAAACTTTGGCCTCTGGGGCCATAGGAGTGTAAATCGGGCGAAAGCTATATATGGGAGCTATATCTAAATCTGAACCGCTTTCAACCAAATTCGGTGTGGACATTTTTAATGTTAATACTACTCCCTGTGCAAAATTTCACGTAAATCGGAACAAAACATTTGCTTCTGAGGCCATAGGAGGGTAAATCGGGCGAAAGCTATATATGAGAGCTATATCTACATATGAACCGATTTCAATCAAATTTACCAAGCATTGGTAGAATGCCAACTCTACTCTCTGTGCAAAATTTCACGAAAATCGGTAGTAAACTTTGGCCTCTGTTGCCATATGAGTCTAAATCGGACGAAAGATATATATGGGAGCTATATCTAAATCTGAACCGATTTGGCTGATATTTTGAAAGTTTTTCGAGACTCATAAAATATTCGGATGTACTGAATTTGAAGAACATAGGTTGATAAACACGCCAATTATGACCAGATCGGGGATAAATATATATGACAGCTATATCTAAATCTGAACCTATTTTTTCCAAAATCAATAGCGATTGTCTTTGTTCCAAAAAACGACCCTATGCCAAATTTGAAGACGATCGGACTTAAACTGCGACCTGTACTTTGCGCACAAAAATACATGAACAGACAGACAGACGGACATCGATAAATCCACTCAGAATTTAATTCTAAGACGATCGGTATACTAAACGATGGGTCTCAGACTTTTCCTTCTTGGCGTTACATACAAATGCACAAACCCTGTACCACAGTAGTGGTGATGGGTCCAACTCATCGGCCAGTGGCTGTCACATCAGTGTACGTGTTGTTTCGTCCGTCTTTTTGTGTTGGAGGAGGTGCATCCCGGGGAACCTTCTCCGTTTGCTTTTGATCCTAGCCGGGATTAAACAGAACCCCGGACCATGGTACTGTTCGGTCTGCCGAAACCAAATTCAGTATAGTCATACTAATTACGTGGCAGAATGCTGTGCCCGCACAACAATATTTTCGCCGCAGCATCTAACACCGAATATTGTTGTACCAGTTCCGGAAAGTGCATCATTTTTGCAATTTAATTGCAACGGACTCCGAGGTAAGATTAGCGAAATAGTAGACTTTATGAATCGGAAGAGGATCAGGGTCGCGGCGATCCAAGGGACAAAGCTAAATGAGACCTGTAGCTTGCGCCATTGTGATGGGTACAATGTGCTGCGTAAGGATTGCACTAGGAATGGAGGTGGTGGCCTGGCTTTCATATTACACCGTTCTGTGCAGTATAGGCCTATCCCGCTTGTGCCAGACACTAGTTACCCCTACATGGAATGTATGGGGGTAGCAGTCAAGTCTGTGGCTGCCGAGATAGAGCTATACAATGTATATATACCGCCGGTTGGTAGCTGTGCTCCAGGTTGTAGCCCAAACATTGAGTGGCTGTTGTGCGGGCATAACCGATTGGTTCTACGAGCCTTTAATGCCCACCACGAACTTTGGCATTCTCTCTTGGGTAATGACCAGAGAGGCATAGCTTTAGCAGCAATTTAAGTATGTGTGGACATGCGTTTTGTTTATCATTTTGGCTTTATGGGCACATTTTTTTTTTGGTTCGTCAAAAAAACCGGAACGTACGACGAGTAATTCAAAATATTTAGGAAGAAAGGATATTAATAAAAAACAGTGGAAAATATATAAAAATTACAAAGGGATCTTCGACAAAACATAAGTATAGTTCCTCTTTATTAATAAGCAGGCCAAGATGACGACACTTTCAAAAATAAAAGCGGGCATTAAGTTGGAGTTTTGCCGCTAAAATTATTTTTCATCTCGAATCTCTAAAGAGAATAACATAACTTTTTTGGCAGAGAATAACATAACTTTTTTGGCAAATTGTTTTATAACTTGGGTGGGAATGATCCAAAGCAACAATTGAAAAAGTTTATTTTCATTAAAATGAATTATCAAAGAAAAGAAAACGTGAAAACATGGCCATTTTACAGTGATAATGCCATTTTAATACCGACCCTAAAGGTAAAAATAAAATTAAGTACTAAATTATTCGTTAATAAATATTCATATTTATTTGTATTTCAAAATACGAAAAATTTTAAATTCATTTAAAATGGTGTTAAATGCTAATAAAAAATAGTTCACGCCTAAATAAATTTATGTTTATATTGTACAATTATTTATGTTTATGCTCGATTCACGTTCTTCTTTTGTTAGAGTTTTTGAATTTCTTCGATTTCCATATTGCAGTCTATAGGGCTTTGCCCAAATAAATTTGACAAACATTCTTTTCCTCTGTTGGTTAAGCTACACTTGTAATTTAGTTTTAAGCTGCAATAAAAAAACAACAACAATGCTTAACGAACAAACCCAACAATAACAAAACAAAACGAATGGAAAAAGAAGAGGAAGCACGCTCAAAATAAACCCAGCCAACTGAACTCAAATTGATGATTTGACAGTGGCATAGGAAAAGAGATATGTTTGTTTCGAATTTATTTCGGCATAAGCCGGCTATCATACAAAACTTTTTTCGGAAGGTTCAAGTGTGGTTCATTGTTGTGTTTAATGAACTGCCTGAATTTATTCTGATAATTGGTTGATAGTTTTGCTGCAAGTAGAGGATGCTGATGAGGAATGTGGTAATTCCGAAACGTGCGTCCATCCAATCATCTTGCAGTCTATAGGGCTTTGCCCAAATAAATTTGACAAACATTCTTTTCCTCTGTTGGTTAAGCTACACATGTAGTTTAGTCAATGTATGGTTTTAAGCTGTAATAAAAAACAACAACAATTCTTCGAAAATTTCAAACTTTTATACCAAAAACATGTAACTGTAATTATAAGAATCTAATATTCTTGTTGTACATGTCATAAATAAAACCATCAATCAATATAGAAAACGTCAAAGTAACATATTTTGTAACAAAATTGTTACTTTTGCAATAAAAAAATAATATTTTATCCAAAACCTCAGTCCATTTCGTTTATAACAAGCACTGTTCCTTTCTGTCTGTAAATCTTTAATAACACACATTTCGAAGTTTCATTAAGGCTGTTTTCTTTTTGCACTGGATGCAACATTTGTATGGGCTATCCAGAACATCGTTGCACTGGTGTTCTATCCAGAACATTTCATCAGTGCAAGTCGCGCCGATGTTGCCAGATTATATTTTGATAAAGTGACGCTTCATCGATTCACAATAGCAATTTATCGTGACTATTTTTTGAAAAACATGAAATTCAAAGTGGTACAGTGTCATACATAATCGCAGCAGTAAATATTTATTACTAATTGGAGCATTTCATACATTAAAAATGCAAAATTTCACTTTTTTCTGTGATTGTTTTTAAACAGTTGATGACAGCGTTGCATATTTTTGGAGATATCCTGGATAAACGAGTACTCTGTTTTCGTTTAGTCCTTCACGGCTTAGCATATCCAGTGCTAAAAGAAAACAGCCCTATTGTTAAAGTTTTAATTTAGTAATATATAAATATAAATATATAAATTAAAAACAAGTATATACGACCGTAAGTTCGGCCAGGCCGAATCTTATGTACCCTCCACTATGGATTGCGTAGAAACTTCTATGAAAGACTGTCATTCACAATCGAATTACTTGGGTTGTGGTATCTTAAAACTTCTTAATATCGTTTTCTAAATTGTGAGTCAGTCCATACGTGGTATATATTAGACAAAAAAGTCTACAAATAATTACGAATCGATATGGACTTTTTGCACGGTACGTAGAGAGCCAGAATTGAAATACGGGGGATATAGACCTAGTTAGGCATGGTTGTTAACGGCCATATACTAGCACAATATACCAAATTTTAACTGACTCGGATGAAATTTGCCCCTCCAAGAGGCTCCTAAACCAAATCTGGGGATCGGTTTATATGGGGGCTATATATAAGTATGGACCGATTTCGACCAATTTTTGCATGGGTATTTGAGACCATATACTAACACCACGTACCAAATTTCAACTGAATCAGATGCATTTTGGTCTTCCAAGAGGCTCCGGAGGTCAAATCTGGTGATCGGTTTATATGGGGCTATATATAATTATGGACTGATATGAACCAATTTTTGCATGGTTGTGAGAGACTATATACTAACATTTGGCTTGCGAGGCCTCTAAGAGAAGGCTGAAATTGGTACATGGTGTGAGTATATGATCTCTAAATTTGGTACATGGTGTGAGTATATGATCTCTAACAACCATGCAAAAATTGGTTCACATCGGTCCATAATTATATATAGCCCCCATATAAACCGATCCCCCGATTTGGCTTGCGAGGCCTCTAAGATAAGCAAATTTCATCCGATCCGGCTGAAATTTGATACATGGTGTTAGGTTAGGTTAGGTTAGGTTATGTGGCAGCCCGATGTATCAGGCTCACTTAGACTATTCAGTCCATTGTGATACCACATTGGTGAAGAGAGAAGTTCACCAATGTGGTATCACAATGGACTGAATAGTCTAAGTGAGCCTGATACATCGGGCTGCCACATAACCTAACCTAACCTAACCTAACACCATGTATCAAATTTCAGCCGGATCGGATGAAATTTGCTTATCTTAGAGGCCTCGCAAGCCAAATCGGGGGATCGGTTTATATGGGGGCTATATATAATTATGGACCGATGTGAACCAATTTTTGCATGGTTGTTAGAGATCATATACTCACACCATGTACCAAATTTAGAGATCATATACTCACACCATGTACCAATTTCAGCCTTCTCTTAGAGGCCTCGCAAGCCAAATTTGGGGGTCCGTTTATATGGGGGCTATACGTAAAAGTGAACCGATATGGCCCATTTTCAATACCATCCGACCTACATCAGTAACAACTACTTGTGCCAAGTTTCAAGTCGATAGCTTGTTTCGTTCGGAAGTTAGCGTGATTTCAACAGACGGAGGGACGGACGGACATGCTCAGATCGACTCAGAATTTCACCACGACCCAGAATATATATACTTTATGGAGTCTTAGAGCAATATTTCGATGTGTTACAAATGGAATGACAAAGTTAATATACCCCCCATCCTATGGTGGAGGGTATAACAAAACAAAACGAATGGAAAAAGAAGAGGAAGCACGCTCAAAATAAACCCAGCCAACTGAACTCAAATCGATGATTTGACAGTGGCATAGGAAAAGAGATATGTTTGTTTCGAATTTATTTCGGCATAAGCCGGCTATCATACAAAACTTTTTTCGGAAGGTTCAAGTGTGGTTCATTGTTGGGTTTAATGAACTGCCTGAATTTATTCTGATAATTGGTTGATAGTTTTGCTGCAAGTAGAGGATGCTGATGAGGAATGTGGTAATTCCGAAACGTGCGTCCATCCAACCATCTTGCAGTCTATAGGGCTTTGCCCAAATAAATTTGACAAACATTCTTTTCCTCTGTTGGTTAAGCTACACATGTAGTTTAGTCAATGTATGGTTTTAAGCTGCAATAAAAAACAACAACAATTCTTCGAAAATTTCAAACTTTTATACCAAAAACGTCAAAGTAACATATTTTGTAACAAAATTGTTACTTTTGCAATAAAAAAATAATATTTAATCCAAAAGCTCAGTCCATTTCGTTTATACCAAGCACTGTTCCTTTCTGACTGTAAATCTTTAATAACACACATTTCGAAGTTTCATTAGGGATGCTTTCTTTTTGCACTGGATGCAACATTTTTACACCCTCAAAAAAAAAATCGCTTTTCTAACATATGTTCCAAACATATTTTGCAGGAATCACATATATTATTGGATACTGCCGAAACATTAATATGTTTGTTTTATGAGAACCTATTATACGTTTGGAAGCATTTTGAGCCCAAAAATATTATATGCTTGGAAGAATTTTCCCCAAAGAAGACTGTGCTCATTCCCTCACATAATTTTCACTTCCACAAAATTTTTTAGTTATTGGAACCTTTCTCTGTAATACAAATAATGTTGAAGAAATTA
This sequence comes from Haematobia irritans, assembly GCF_050003625.1. Lineage (NCBI taxonomy): Eukaryota > Metazoa > Arthropoda > Insecta > Diptera > Muscidae > Haematobia > Haematobia irritans. The sequence continues at coordinate 49,146,292 of NC_134400.1, forward strand.
TTCACTTTTATAAATTTTTTAAATTTTACCTTTCGCCTGCACGGAGAATCGAACCGAGGACCATACAGTTTGTAAGCCAACACACTATCCACTGGGCTACGTAGCAGTTATAGTCACCAGTAGACAATTATCGTTATAAGTTACATTTATATAACATAGTTTGCAGCGCCCACGAGCCCATGCAAACATAACATTATTTAAAAGAAACATACATTTGTTGGCCACGTGGAGCAGTGGTTAGCATGTCTGCCTTGCATGCAAAGGGTCGTGGGTTCAATCCCTGCTCCGACCGAACCAATTTTTTTTATTTTACAAATTTATATTTATACTACAAGTATATCAAATTTTTATAATGAATCTTCGAAATGTGGGTTATTAAAGATTTACAGTCAGAATCAGTGCTTGATATAAACGAAATGGACTGAGCTTTTGGATAAAATATAATTTTTTTTTTGCAAAAATAACAATTTGGTAACAAAAAACTGTTTTTGGTATAAAAGTTTGAAATTTTGGAAGGTATTCAAAAATTCTAACAAAATAAGAGCGCGGAGTCGAGTATAAACATACATAAATAATTTTATAATATACACATAAATTTATTTAGGCGTGAACAGTTTTTTACCAGCATTTAACATCATTTAAATGCATTTAAAACTTATGTTTTGTACCTAATTTAATTTTTACCTCTAAGGCCGGTATTAAGTTGGCATTTTCGCTCTAAAATTAACCTGTTTTGCCTTTTAATTTTCTTTAATAATTTATTTTAAAGAAAATAAACTTTTTCAATTGTTTTAGCTGCAAAACTCGAACTTAATGTCCGCTTTTATATTTTCCTTTCCTTTTTCATTTTACTGTCCCAACTCTAAAAAGAGTATAGTGCCCTTTCGTTCTTTTTATGTAGATCCCTTTGTAATTTTTGCATATTTTCCACCGTTTTTTATACCCACCACCATAGAATGGTGACGGGGGTATAATAAGTTTGTCATTTCGTTTGTAACACATCGAAATATCGATTTCCAACTATATAAAGTGTATATATTCTTGATCAGGGAAAAATTCTAAGACGATATAACGATGTCCGTCTGTCCGTCTGTCTGTCTATCTGTCTGTTGTAATCACGCTACAGTCTTCAATAATGAAGCAATCGTGCTGAAATTTTGCACAAACTAGTCTTTTGTCTGCAGGCAGGTCAAGTTCGAAGATGGGCTATATCGGTCCAGGTTTTGATATAGTCCCCATATAAACCGACCTCCCGATTTGGGGTCTTGGGCTTATAGAAATCGTAGTTTTTATCCAATTTGCCTGAAATTTGAAATCTAGAGGTATTTTATGACCATAAAGAGGTGTGCCAAAAATGGTGAGTATCGGTCCATGTTTTGGTATAGCCCCCATATAGACCAATCTCCCGATTTTACTTCTTGGGCTTATAGAAACCGCAGTTTTTATTCAATTTACCTGAAATTCGAAATCTAGAGGTATTGTATGACCACAAATACGTGTGCTAAAAATTGTGAGTATCGGTCCATATTTTGGTATAGCCCCCATATAGACCGATCTCCCATATAGACCGATCTTGGGCTTATAGAAACCGCAGTTTTTATTCAATTTACCTGAAATTGGAAATCTAGAGGTATTTTAGGACCATAAAGAGGTGTGCCGAAAATGGTGAGTATCGGTCCATATTTTGGTATAGCCCCCATATAGACCGATTTCCCGAATTTACTTCTTGGGCTTCTAGAATCCGAAGTTTTTATCCTATTTGCCTGAAATTGGAAATCTAGAGGCATTTTCGGGTCACAAAGAGGTGTGCCGAAAACGGTGAGTATCGGTCCATATATTAGTATAGCCCCATAAGAACGATCTCCCGATTTAACTCCTTGGGTTTCTAGAAATCGTAGTTTTTATCTGATTTGCCTGAAATTGTAAATATTCTGGTATTTTAGGCTCACAAAAACGTGTATCGGATTAAGTTTTTATCGGTCCATTTGGTAATGCCTCCATATAGACCGACTTCACTTCTTGAGGGTGTAGAAGGCGCACTGATCATGAAAATTGCTTGAAACTCAAGGTAAAATTTCCAGATTTTACTTCTACAGATTTAAGATTTCAAATCAAGACGTTATTTTATAATTTTCTTGCACACGTACAAGAGATGTTAATGATTCCTCTAAAACTCAAACAAAAATGGTTCTTATAAATCCAGAATCTGATATAGTCCTCATAGGTGAAATCTTTAAATTTATCTTCGGGAAGTGTCCTCAAGTCCTCCTGAAATTTCAAAGGAAACCCTAATATTTGGTTCATGGTGGTGGGTATTTAAGATTCGGCCCGGCCGAATTTAGTGCTGTATATACTTGTTATACCCTCCATCATAGGATGGGGGTATATTAACTTTGTCATTCCGTTTGTAACACATCGAAATATTGCTCTAAGACCCCATAAAGTATATATATTCTGGGTCGTGGTGAAATTCTGAGTCGATCTAAGCATGTCCGTCCGTCCGTCCGTCCGTTCGTCTGTTGAAATCACGCTTACTTCCGAACGAAACAAGCTATCGACTTGAAACTTTGCACAAGTAGTTGTTATCGATGTAGGTCGGATGGTATTGAAAATGGGCCATATCGGTCCACTTTTACGTATAGCCCCCATATAAAGGGACCCTCAGATTTGGCTTGTGGAGTCTCTAATAGAAGCATATTTCATCCGATCCGGCTGAAATTTGGTATATGGTGTTGGTATACGGTCTCTAACAACCATGCAAAAATTGGTCCACATCGGTCAATAATTATATATAGCCCCCATATAAACCGATCCCCAGATTTGGCTTGTGGAGCCTCTAACAGAAGCATATTTCATCCGATCCGGCTGAAATTTGGTACATGGTGTTGGTATTTGGTCTCTAACAACCATGCAAAAATTGGTCCATATCGGTCATTAATTATATATTGCCCCCATATAAACCGATCCCCAGATGTGGCTTGCGAAGCCTCAAAGAGAAGCAAATTGCATCCGATCCGGCTGAAATTTGGTACATGGTATTGATATATGGTCTATAACAACCGTGCACAAATTGGTCCACATCGGTTCATAATTATATATAGCGCCCATATAAACCGATCCCCAGATTTGGGTTGCGGAGCCTCAAAGAGAAGCAAATTTTATCCGATCCGGCTGAAATTTGGTATATGATGTTGGTATATGGTCTCTAACAACCATGCAAAAATTGGTTCACATCGGTCCATAATTATATATAGCCCCCATATAAACCGATCCCCAGATTTGGCTTGCGGAGCCTAAAAGAGAAGCAAATTTCATCCGATCCGGCTGAAATTTGGTACATGGTGTTGGTATATGGTCTCTAAACACCATGAAAAAATTGGTTCCCATCGGTCCATAATTATATATAGCCCCCATATAAACCGATCCCCAGATTTGGTTTGCGGAGCCTCAAAGAGAAGCAAATTTCATCCGATCCGGCTGAAATTTGGTATATGATGTTGGTATATGGTCTCTAACAACCATGCAAAAATTGTTCCACATCGGTCCATAATTATATATAGACCCCATATAAACCGATCTCCAGATTTGGCTTGCGAAGCCTCAAAGATAAGCAAATTGCATCCGATCCGGCTGAAATTTGGTACATGGTATTGGTATATGGTCTATAACAACCGTGCAAAAATTGGTCCGCATCGGTTCATAATTATATATAGCGCCCATATAAACCCATCCCCAGATTTGGATTGCGGAGCCTCAAAGAGAAGCAAATTTTATCCGATCAGCCTGAAATTTGGTACATGGTATTGGTATATGGTCTCTAACAACCGTGCAAAAATTGGTCTACATCGGTTCATAATTATATATAGCCCCCATATAAACCGATCCCCAGATTTGGCTTGCGAAGTCTCCAAGAGAAGCAAATTTCATCCAATCCGGTTGTAATTTGGAACATGGTCCATATCGGTCCATAATTATATATAGCCCCATATAAAACGTTCTCCAGATTTGACCTCCAGAGTCTCTTGGAGGAGCAAAATTCATCCGATCCGATTCAAAGTAGGAACGTGGTGTTAGTATATGGTCGCTAACAACCATACCAAAATTGGTCCAATCACACAAAAATTAGTCCATATCGGTTCATAATCATGGTTGCCACTAGAGCCAAAAATAATCTACCAAAATTTTATTTCTAGAGAAAATTTTGTTAAAATTTTATTCGGTTCATAATAAAATTGTCATCATTGTCAAAATTTTATTTCTATAGAAAATTTTGTCAAAATTTTATTTCTATAGAAAATTTTGTTCAAATTTTATTCGGTTCATAATCATAGTTGCCACTCGAGCCAATCGACCAAGATTTTATTTTATAGAAAATTTTATCAAAAGTTTATTTCTATAGAAAATTTTGTTAGAATTTTATTTCTGTAGAAATTTTTGTCAAAATTTTCTTTCTATAGAAAATTTTGTTAAAATTTTTATTTCTATAGAAAATTTTGTGAAAATTTTATTTCCATAGAAAATTTTTTAATATTTTTTTTTCTGTAGAAAATTTTGTCAAAATTTTATGTCTACTTTGTCAAACTGAATTATATACGTATTGGATCGATATTTTTTGATTTAATATATACCACGTATGGACATACAATTTAGAAGATGGTGTTAGGAGGTTTTAAGATACCTTGCCATCGGCAAGCGTTACCGCAACTTAAGTAATTCGATTGTGGATGGCAGTGTTTAGAAGAAGTTTCTACACAATCCATGATGGAGGGTACATAAGCTTCGGCCTGGCCGAACTTACGGCCGTATATACTTGTTTTTTTTTTTTGTGTAATGGGTAATTGTCCGCCGACGAATACACAAGTTTATAACGGCTCAGCCGTCAAGCTGACGCCGCCGGAGGCAAAAAATTAAAAAATTAAAATTCAGGGTGATAACTTCCGAACGAAATAACACCAAATAAAAAAATATTTACGTAATATTAAATATTACGCATCCTAAAATTTAGCATACGCAATTTAAAAAATATTACGGACAACTTTTTATAAATAAAGATATTTTAATTAATATAAATTTTATAATCTTTACTTCAATGTTGTTCCTTTAAATTTAGGACACAAATTTGGGAAATTTATGTCACTCCGTTAATATTGCATGGCTTTGAACTAAGGCAATTTTCCTTAAAGTAAAGAAACAAATTTTTTATTTAAAGAAATCACGCTTAAATTAACTGAACTATTGATTCTATAGTTTTAAGATAAGAACGCTTTAAATATAGGCTAAGACTTATTTTGAAGATTTAGCATCTTTGGTTTAAAGTTTTTTGGAAGTAAGAATTTTGCTTACTTTGATATCGTTTGTTTGATTTTAAATTGGCATTTGTTTTTATGTGAATGACTTTATTACTACACCGCGAGAAGAAAATGAAAATTCGATAAAAGAAATCTGTATCCTCATTTTAATTTTATTGATATTTAATTTAAAACGAGATAGTTCGCTAAAAATGGCTTTATTGTAAAGAAGTTGCCTCTTTTGCTCGGAATCAATATCAAAATCCTTAAGGGAAGGTCAACATCTTTGGATCCAAGTAAACTCTTGCAAATGGGCCATATAGCACGACTATAGCCCCCATATAAAGGGTACGGAGAAACAAAAAATGTATTCACATTTAACGATAGCTTCGTGTAGTTTTCCAGTCAAAATGTAAAGCAATCACACTGTCACGCTTGATAATAATTCTGAATGCAATAGATAAAAATGCTTTTGTAGGCTTATAAACAATACAATAACTGTCACTTGTAAACAATAAAATAACTGTCACTGTAGTAAATCAATCACAATGGACTGAATAGTCAAAGTGAGCCAGAAACTAAATCGGGCTGCCACTTTAACCTAAATCAATCAGTTTTCACACTAGAAGTGATAGAAACTTAAAGTTGGTTGCAACACATATCATTCACCTTGTATAGTAAGGCTAATAGAATAGATTTGTATATAGCTTTTTTCAGTGAGTCAATTAATCATCTTTGCCCAAAAAAGCTGGAATGATAATTATAACATAAAAATTACATATTTTTTCATAAATTTCGCAATGACATATTTCGCATATTTCCGGGGTCTTATTGTAACTAGAATGCAAGATCCAATACAACCAGACTTACACATTGGAATTCATTAAATTTTCAGTAAATGTTTAAATTATAATTTTTTGGCAAGCCATTCTTTTAGTTCATCCGTCTCCAGTTGCATGTTGCACAAAATTTTGTTTTTGTTTCCTTCGCTGACATGAATCCCATGTCAAAGTTAAATTTTTCGAATTTCAGTACTACTTTTGCGAGGTTTTGTGTCTATAGTTTCAGCGAATTCTAGTTTTTTTTTGTTTTTTTTTTTCTACCATTTTGATCGTACATAGATAAGAGGAGAGGTGGGTAGTTTTACCAAAGTTGTTAAAGCATAAATCATGGCATATATTGCATTTTAGTTCTTGTGTATGATTTATTATCAAATGAATTACGCTTGTCAGGCCTGGGCACAGAAGAGAAAAAATGTTTTTCTGTAGAAAGGAAGCACGAGGCGAAAAAAAGCAAAACGAAATGAAAATGATGACATAAGCAGGGCTCGAACTTTTTTTTGGCCTCAACGAAAATAAAATATTGTTGAACTACAGATATACCAAAAATTCCAATGGAATTTTCCCTGGGATGGAGGCCATTGTTACGCTTACGGAGAGTGTTTCCTCCGGATGATAGGAGCTGTGATATGCAAATCGAGCAAGCAAAAAAAAAAAAAAACAAAACAAAACAAAAAAGTCGAAAACAAAAAGAGCAGATGTCATCACATGGGCATAACTTGGGCTAAAATGAACTTTGCCAATCATCATTGTGACTGGTGAAATGAAATGGGGTGTTACTTCATAGCATATAAACGACGACGACTATTTATTGTTTCGAGAATTGGCAGGAATTTTATCAGACGTTAGTGTGAATTCAGGCAAAAACCATTAGCTCATCAAGATAAAAATGTGAAATATGAAATGTGCTTTAGCGACATTTATTTCGGGGGTCACATTAAAATATGGGCGATAATGTCGAAGAATAAAATGGAATTAAGAATTTGCAGATAATTTAGTTTTGATTCACATTGACTATTTGTCCGATTCAAGCCTCATACTCACAAGATGTTCAAATACAAATTCAAAATGGGTAATGACATTTATGGGACATTTTTGAGATAATGAACTGAGTGGAATTTGCTTAGAGTTAAGAGGGTTGTTTAGTTACGTTAATAGTTAAATTATGTTTTATATTAACAAATTAAAATTTTGTTTATTAAAATCCATTTCAGAGTACTCTCAATAGGTTTTGTGTTGACCTGAGGACCTTAAACTTAGCACAACATTTGGTTGTGCTAAATTTGTCCCTATTCGCAACTCAAGGGCATTTTGCTATTTGTTTTGCCCCTCCCGCTATGCAATGAGTCATTTGTTATCTTTGTTAAGGAAAGTTTGTACGTGAAGAATTGGCCCAACCAGAATCAAACTATTTTGATCTCAGTTTAGACCATCAACAAAGTTGGTCAAATGTTCACTTTCCTACAAAGCCATCTTCTATTTTTCTCCATTGGTCTTATGTAATCAAAGTACTCTGATATACACAGACAAAAAATTGTCTTGTAAATTTAAGGACCATTCTAACTTCCACATAGTTCAAAAAATTTACTGTAGTATAGTTCATTTTTTGTAACCACAACGAAAATTAACTTAGCTAAAGGAAAACTTATAAAATGTCAGTAAATGTTTTACGAAATGGGAAAGATTTTTACATAAATAAATTTCCAACACAGTATTTAATGCATTGTTGATTGTATTATAAAACAAGTAAGTAAAGTCTAAAGTCGGGCGGGACCGATTATATTATACCCTTCACCATTATGTAGACCAAAATTTGTGTTACAATCTCAACTCCTTCAAATTTGTTGGGAGTTATTATCAAGGTTTATATTCCCATATACAAATATTTATATCTGAAACGATTTGGAGAAAAATGTTTGTACTTCTACAAAATCGCTAGAATTAAAAATTAAATGGGCTAACACCCTGGGATGAAACACAATGTTAGAAAAAAACAAGTATGTAAAGTCTAATGTCGGGCGGGACCGACTATATTATACCCTTCACCACTATGAACACAAACATTTGTGTTACCATCTCAACTACTTCAAATTTGGTGGGAGCTATATAAAGGTTTGCGTTTTCAGATACAAATAATTTTAATGGAGACAATTTTTTGTATTTCTACAATCTCTAGAATTAAAATTTAAACCGAATAACGCCCTGGGATGAAACACAATGTTAGTAAAAAACAAGTATATACGGTCGTAAGTTCGGCCAGGCCGAATCTTATGTACCATCCACCATGGATTGCGTAGAAACTTCTACGAAAGACTGTCATCCACAATCGAATTACGTGGGTTGTGGTATCTTAAAACTTCTGAACATAGTTTTCTAAATTGTGAGTTAGTCCATACGTGGTATATATTAGACAAAAAAGTTATGTATAGGTAAGTCTACAAATAAATGCGAATCGACATGGACTTTTGAACGGTACGTAGAGAGCCAGAATTGAAATATGGGGGTCGCTTATATCGAGGCTATATAGAATTATGAACTTGATATGGACTGTGTTAGGCATGGTTGTTAACGGCCATATACTAGCACAATGTACGAAATTTCAACTGACTCGGATGAAATTTGCTCCTCCAAGAGGCTCCAAAACCAAATCTCGGGATCGGTTTATATGGGGACTATATATGATTATGGACTGATATGGACCACTTTTGGTATGGTTGTTAAATATCATATACTACAACCACGTACCTAATTTAAGGCAGATCGGATGAATTTTGCTTCTCCAAAAGGCACCAGAGGTCAAATCTGGGGATCGGTTTATATGGGAGCTATATATTATTATGGACTGATAGGAACCAATTCCTGCATGGTTGTTGGATACCATATACTAACATCACGTACCAAATTTCAACCGAATGGGAAGAATTTTGCTCTTCCAAGGGGCTCTGGAGATCAAATCTGGGATCGGTTTATATGGGGCATATATATAATTATGGACCGATATCGACCAGTTTTTGCATGGGAGTGTGAGGCCATATATTAACACCACGTACCAAATTTCAACTGAATCAGATGAATTTTGGTCTTCCAAGAGGCTCCGGAGGTCAAATCTTGTGATCGGTTTATATGGGGGCTATATATAATTATGGACCGATGTGGACCAAGTTTTGCATGGTTGTTAAAGACCATATACTAACATCACGTACCAAATTTCAGCCGGATCTGATGAAATTTGCATCTCTTAGCGGCCTCGAAAGCCAAATCGGGGGATCGGTTTATATGGGGGCTATATATAATTATGGACCGATGTGGACCAATTTTTGCATGGTTGCTAGAGACCATTTACTGACACCATGTACTAAATTTCAGCCGGATCGGATGAAATTTGCTTCTCTTAGAGGACTCGCAAGCCAAATGGGGGGATCGGTTTATATCGGGGCTATATATAATTATTGACCGATGTGGACCAATTTTTGCATGGTTGCTAGAGACCATATACTGACACCATGTACCAAATTTCAGCCGGATCGGATGAAATTTGCTTCTCTTAGAGGCCTCGCAAGCCAAATCGGGGGATCGGTTTATATGGGGGCTATATATAATTATGGACCGATGTGGACCAATTTTTGCATGGTTATTAGAGACCATATACTAACACCATGTACCAAATTTCAGCCGGATCGGATGAAATTTGCTTCTCTTAGAGCGATCGCAAGCCAAATTTTGGGGTCCGTTTATATGGGGGCTATACGTAAAAGTGAACCGATAAGGCCCATTTGTAATACCATCCGACCTACATCAATAACAACTACTTGTGCCAAGTTTCAAGTCGATAGCTTGTTTCGTTCGGAAGTTAGCGTGATTTCAACAGACGGACGGACGGACGGACAGACGGACATGCTCAGATCGACTCAGAATTTCACCACGACCCAGAATATATATACTTTATGGGGTCTTAGAGCAATATTTCGATGTGTTACAAACGGAATGACAAAGTTAATATACCCCCCATCCTATGGTGGAGGGTATAACAAGTAAAGAAAGTCTAAAGTCGGGCGGGGCCGACTATATTAAACCCTGCACCACTTTGTAGATCTAAATTTTCGATACCATATCACATCCGTCAAATGTATTGGGTGTTATATATAAATCTTTGTCCCAAATACATACATTTAAATATCACTCGATTTGGACAGAATTTGATAGACTTTTACAAAATCTATAGACTCAAAATTTATGTTGGCTAATGCACTAGGGTGGAACACAATTTTAGTAAAAAACCAGTAAGGAAAGTCTAAAGTCGGGCGGGGCCGACTATATTATACCCTGCACCACTTTGTAGATCTAAATTTTCGATGCCATATCACATCCGTCAAATGTGTTGGGGGCTATATATAAAGGTTTGTCCCAAATACATACATTTAAATATCAATCGATCTGGAAGAATTTGATAGACTTCTACAAAATCTATAGACTCAAAATTTAAGTCGGCTAATGCACTAGGGTGGAACACAATGTTAGTAAAAAAATATGGGAAACGTTTAAATCTGAAGCAATGTTAAGGAAACTTCGCAAAAGTTTACTTATGATTTATCGCTCGATATATATGTATTAGAAGTTTAGGAAAATTAGAGTCATTTTTACAACTTTTCGACTAAGCAGTGGCGATTTTACAAGGAAAATGTTGGTATTTTGACCATTTTTGTCGAAATCAGAAAAACATATATATGGGAGCTATATCTAAATCTGAACCGATTTCAAGCAAATTTGGCACGCATAGCTACAATGCTAATTCTACTCCCTGTGCAAAATTTCAACTAAATCGGAGTTAAAAATTGGCCTCTGTGGTCATATGAGTGTAAATCGGGCGAAAGCTTTATATGGGAGATATATCCAAATCTGAACCGATTTCAAGCAAATTTGGCACGCACAGTTACAACGCTAATTCTACTCCCTATGCAAATTTTCAACTAAATCGGAGCAAAAAATTGGCCTCTGTGGGCAAATGAGTGTAAATCGGGCGAAAGCTATATATGGGAGCTATATCTAAATCTGAACCGATTTTGCTGATATTTTGCAAGTTTTTCGAGACTCATAAAATATTCGGATGTACGGAATTTGAGGAAGATCGGTTGATATACACGCCAATTATGACCAGATCGGTGAAAAATATATATGGCAGCTATATCTAAATCTGAACCGTTTTTTTCCAAAATCAATAGGGATCGTCTTTGAGCCGAAACAGGACCCTATACCAAATTTTAGGACAATCGGACTAAAACTGCGAGCTGTACTTTGCACACAAAAATACATCAACAGACAGACAGACAGACGGACAGACAGACGGACAGACAGACGGACAGACAGACAGACGGACATCGCTAAATCGACTCAGAATTTAATTCTAAGCCGATCCGTATACTAAAAGGTTGGTCTATGATTACTCCTTCTTGGCGTTACATACAAATGCACAAACTTATTATACCCTGTACCACAGTAGTGGTGAAGGGTATAAATATGGGAAACGTTTAAATCTGAAGCAATTTTAAGGAAACTTCGCAAAAGTTTACTTATGATTTATCGCTCGATATATATGTATTAGAAGTTTAGGAAAATTAGAGTCATTTTTACAACTTTTCGACTAAGCAGTGGCGATTTTACAAGGAAAATGTTGGTATTTTGACCATTTTTGTCGAAATCAGAAAAACATATATATGGGAGCTATATCTAAATCTGAACCGATTTCAAGCAAATTTGGCACGCATAGCTACAATGCTAATTCTACTCCCTGTGCAAAATTTCAACTAAATCGGAGTTAAAAATTGGCCTCTGTGGTCATATGAGTGTAAATCGGGCGAAAGCTTTATATGGGAGATATATCCAAATCTGAACCGATTTCAAGCAAATTTGGCACGCACAGTTACAACGCTAATTCTACTCCCTATGCAAATTTTCAACTAAATCGGAGCAAAAAATTGGCCTCTGTGGGCAAATGAGTGTAAATCGGGCGAAAGCTATATATGGGAGCTATATCTAAATCTGAACCGATTTTGCTGATATTTTGCAAGTTTTTCGAGACTCATAAAATATTCGGATGTACGGAATTTGAGGAAGATCGGTTGATATACACGCCAATTATGACCAGATCGGTGAAAAATATATATGGCAGCTATATCTAAATCTGAACCGTTTTTTTCCAAAATCAATAGGGATCGTCTTTGAGCCGAAACAGGACCCTATACCAAATTTTAGGACAATCGGACTAAAACTGCGAGCTGTACTTTGCACACAAAAATACATCAACAGACAGACAGACAGACGGACAGACAGACGGACAGACAGACGGACAGACAGACAGACGGACATCGCTAAATCGACTCAGAATTTAATTCTAAGCCGATCCGTATACTAAAAGGTTGGTCTATGATTACTCCTTCTTGGCGTTACATACAAATGCACAAACTTATTATACCCTGTACCACAGTAGTGGTGAAGGGTATAAATATGGGAAACGTTTAAATCTGAAGCAATTTTAAGGAAACTTCGCAAAAGTTTACTTATGATTTATCGCTCGATATATATGTATTAGAAGTTTAGGAAAATTAGAGTCATTTTTACAACTTTTCGACTAAGCAGTGGCGATTTTACAAGGAAAATGTTGGTATTTTGACCATTTTTGTCGAAATCAGAAAAACATATATATGGGAGCTATATCTAAATCTGAACCGATTTCAACCAAATTTGGCACGCATAGCTACAATGCTAATTCTACTCCCTGTGCAAAATTTCAACTAAATCGGAGTTAAAAATTGGCCTCTGTGGTCATATGAGTGTAAATCGAGCGAAAGCTTTATATGGGAGATATATCCAAATCTGAACCGATTTCAAGCAAATTTGGCACGCACAGTTACAACGCTAATTCTACTCCCTATGCAAATTTTCAACTAAATCGGAGCAAAAAATTGGCCTCTGTGGGCAAATGAGTGTAAATCGGGCGAAAGCTATATATGGGAGCTATATCTAAATCTGAACCGATTTTGCTCATATTTTGCAAGTTTTTCGAGACTCATAAAATATTCGGATGTACGGAATTTGAGGAAGATCGGTTGATATACACGCCAATTATGACCAGATCGGTGAAAAATATATATGGCAGCTATATCTAAATCTGAACCGATTTTTTCCAAAATCAATAGGGATCGTCTTTGAGCCGAAACAGGACCCTATACCAAATTTTAGGACAATCGGACTAAAACTGCGAGCTGTACTTTGCACACAAAAATACATCAACAGACAGACAGACAGACAGACAGACAGACGGACAGACAGACGGACAGACAGACAGACGGACATCGCTAAATCGACTCAGAATTTAATTCTAAGCCGATCCGTATACTAAAAGGTTGGTCTATGATTACTCCTTCTTGGCGTTACATACAAATGCACAAACTTATTATACCCTGTACCACAGTAGTGGTGAAGGGTATAAATATGGGAAACGTTTAAATCTGAAGCAATGTTAAGGAAACTTCGCAAAAGTTTACTTATGATTTATCGCTCGATATATATGTATTAGAAGTTTAGGAAAATTAGAGTCATTTTTACAACTTTTCGACTAAGCAGTGGCGATTTTACAAGGAAAATGTTGGTATTTTGACCATTTTTGTCGAAATCAGAAAAACATATATATGGGAGCTATATCTAAATCTGAACCGATTTCAAGCAAATTTGGCACGCATAGCTACAATGCTAATTCTACTCCCTGTGCAAAATTTCAACTAAATCGGAGTTAAAAATTGGCCTCTGTGGTCATATGAGTGTAAATCGGGCGAAAGCTTTATATGGGAGATATATCCAAATCTGAACCGATTTCAAGCAAATTTGGCACGCACAGTTACAACGCTAATTCTACTCCCTATGCAAATTTTCAACTAAATCGGAGCAAAAAATTGGCCTCTGTGGGCAAATGAGTGTAAATCGGGCGAAAGCTATATATGGGAGCTATATCTAAATCTGAACCGATTTTGCTGATATTTTGCAAGTTTTTCGAGACTCATAAAATATTCGGATGTACGGAATTTGAGGAAGATCGGTTGATATATACGCCAATTATGACCAGATCGGTGAAAAATATATATGGCAGCTATATCTAAATCTGAACCGTTTTTTTCCAAAATCAATAGGGATCGTCTTTGAGCCGAAACAGGACCCTATACCAAATTTTAGGACAATCGGACTAAAACTGCGAGCTGTACTTTGCACACAAAAATACATCAACAGACAGACAGACAGACGGACAGACAGACGGACAGACAGACGGACAGACAGACAGACGGACATCGCTAAATCGACTCAGAATTTAATTCTAAGCCGATCCGTATACTAAAAGGTTGGTCTATGATTACTCCTTCTTGGCGTTACATACAAATGCACAAACTTATTATACCCTGTACCACAGTAGTGGTGAAGGGTATAAATATGGGAAACGTTTAAATCTGAAGCAATTTTAAGGAAACTTCGCAAAAGTTTACTTATGATTTATCGCTCGATATATATGTATTAGAAGTTTAGGAAAATTAGAGTCATTTTTACAACTTTTCGACTAAGCAGTGGCGATTTTACAAGGAAAATGTTGGTATTTTGACCATTTTTGTCGAAATCAGAAAAACATATATATGGGAGCTATATCTAAATCTGAACCGATTTCAAGCAAATTTGGCACGCATAGCTACAATGCTAATTCTACTCCCTGTGCAAAATTTCAACTAAATCGGAGTTAAAAATTGGCCTCTGTGGTCATATGAGTGTAAATCGGGCGAAAGCTTTATATGGGAGATATATCCAAATCTGAACCGATTTCAAGCAAATTTGGCACGCACAGTTACAACGCTAATTCTACTCCCTATGCAAATTTTCAACTAAATCGGAGCAAAAAATTGGCCTCTGTGGGCAAATGAGTGTAAATCGGGCGAAAGCTATATATGGGAGCTATATCTAAATCTGAACCGATTTTGCTGATATTTTGCAAGTTTTTCGAGACTCATAAAATATTCGGATGTACGGAATTTGAGGAAGATCGGTTGATATACACGCCAATTATGACCAGATCGGTGAAAAATATATATGGCAGCTATATCTAAATCTGAACCGTTTTTTTCCAAAATCAATAGGGATCGTCTTTGAGCCGAAACAGGACCCTATACCAAATTTTAGGACAATCGGACTAAAACTGCGAGCTGTACTTTGCACACAAAAATACATCAACAGACAGACAGACAGACGGACAGACAGACGGACAGACAGACGGACAGACAGACAGACGGACATCGCTAAATCGACTCAGAATTTAATTCTAAGCCGATCCGTATACTAAAAGGTTGGTCTATGATTACTCCTTCTTGGCGTTACATACAAATGCACAAACTTATTATACCCTGTACCACAGTAGTGGTGAAGGGTATAAATATGGGAAACGTTTAAATCTGAAGCAATTTTAAGGAAACTTCGCAAAAGTTTACTTATGATTTATCGCTCGATATATATGTATTAGAAGTTTAGGAAAATTAGAGTCATTTTTACAACTTTTCGACTAAGCAGTGGCGATTTTACAAGGAAAATGTTGGTATTTTGACCATTTTTGTCGAAATCAGAAAAACATATATATGGGAGCTATATCTAAATCTGAACCGATTTCAACCAAATTTGGCACGCATAGCTACAATGCTAATTCTACTCCCTGTGCAAAATTTCAACTAAATCGGAGTTAAAAATTGGCCTCTGTGGTCATATGAGTGTAAATCGAGCGAAAGCTTTATATGGGAGATATATCCAAATCTGAACCGATTTCAAGCAAATTTGGCACGCACAGTTACAACGCTAATTCTACTCCCTATGCAAATTTTCAACTAAATCGGAGCAAAAAATTGGCCTCTGTGGGCAAATGAGTGTAAATCGGGCGAAAGCTATATATGGGAGCTATATCTAAATCTGAACCGATTTTGCTCATATTTTGCAAGTTTTTCGAGACTCATAAAATATTCGGATGTACGGAATTTGAGGAAGATCGGTTGATATACACGCCAATTATGACCAGATCGGTGAAAAATATATATGGCAGCTATATCTAAATCTGAACCAATTTTTTCCAAAATCAATAGGGATCGTCTTTGAGCCGAAACAGGACCCTATACCAAATTTTAGGACAATCGGACTAAAACTGCGAGCTGTACTTTGCACACAAAAATACATCAACAGACAGACAGACAGACAGACAGACAGACGGACAGACGGACGGACAGACAGACAGACGGACATCGCTAAATCGACTCAGAATTTAATTCTAAGCCGATCCGTATACTAAAAGGTTGGTCTATGATTACTCCTTCTTGGCGTTACATACAAATGCACAAACTTATTATACCCTGTACCACAGTAGTGGTGAAGGGTATAAATATGGGAAACGTTTAAATCTGAAGCAATGTTAAGGAAACTTCGCAAAAGTTTACTTATGATTTATCGCTCGATATATATGTATTAGAAGTTTAGGAAAATTAGAGTCATTTTTACAACTTTTCGACTAAGCAGTGGCGATTTTACAAGGAAAATGTTGGTATTTTGACCATTTTTGTCGAAATCAGAAAAACATATATATGGGAGCTATATCTAAATCTGAACCGATTTCAAGCAAATTTGGCACGCATAGCTACAATGCTAATTCTACTCCCTGTGCAAAATTTCAACTAAATCGGAGTTAAAAATTGGCCTCTGTGGTCATATGAGTGTAAATCGGGCGAAAGCTTTATATGGGAGATATATCCAAATCTGAACCGATTTCAAGCAAATTTGGCACGCACAGTTACAACGCTAATTCTACTCCCTATGCAAATTTTCAACTAAATCGGAGCAAAAAATTGGCCTCTGTGGGCAAATGAGTGTAAATCGGGCGAAAGCTATATATGGGAGCTATATCTAAATCTGAACCGATTTTGCTGATATTTTGCAAGTTTTTCGAGACTCATAAAATATTCGGATGTACGGAATTTGAGGAAGATCGGTTGATATACACGCCAATTATGACCAGATCGGTGAAAAATATATATGGCAGCTATATCTAAATCTGAACCGTTTTTTTCCAAAATCAATAGGGATCGTCTTTGAGCCGAAACAGGACCCTATACCAAATTTTAGGACAATCGGACTAAAACTGCGAGCTGTACTTTGCACACAAAAATACATCAACAGACAGACAGACAGACGGACAGACAGACGGACAGACAGACGGACAGACAGACAGACGGACATCGCTAAATCGACTCAGAATTTAATTCTAAGCCGATCCGTATACTAAAAGGTTGGTCTATGATTACTCCTTCTTGGCGTTACATACAAATGCACAAACTTATTATACCCTGTACCACAGTAGTGGTGAAGGGTATAAATATGGGAAACGTTTAAATCTGAAGCAATTTTAAGGAAACTTCGCAAAAGTTTACTTATGATTTATCGCTCGATATATATGTATTAGAAGTTTAGGAAAATTAGAGTCATTTTTACAACTTTTCGACTAAGCAGTGGCGATTTTACAAGGAAAATGTTGGTATTTTGACCATTTTTGTCGAAATCAGAAAAACATATATATGGGAGCTATATCTAAATCTGAACCGATTTCAAGCAAATTTGGCACGCATAGCTACAATGCTAATTCTACTCCCTGTGCAAAATTTCAACTAAATCGGAGTTAAAAATTGGCCTCTGTGGTCATATGAGTGTAAATCGGGCGAAAGCTTTATATGGGAGATATATCCAAATCTGAACCGATTTCAAGCAAATTTGGCACGCACAGTTACAACGCTAATTCTACTCCCTATGCAAATTTTCAACTAAATCGGAGCAAAAAATTGGCCTCTGTGGGCAAATGAGTGTAAATCGGGCGAAAGCTATATATGGGAGCTATATCTAAATCTGAACCGATTTTGCTGATATTTTGCAAGTTTTTCGAGACTCATAAAATATTCGGATGTACGGAATTTGAGGAAGATCGGTTGATATACACGCCAATTATGACCAGATCGGTGAAAAATATATATGGCAGCTATATCTAAATCTGAACCGTTTTTTTCCAAAATCAATAGGGATCGTCTTTGAGCCGAAACAGGACCCTATACCAAATTTTAGGACAATCGGACTAAAACTGCGAGCTGTACTTTGCACACAAAAATACATCAACAGACAGACAGACAGACGGACAGACAGACGGACAGACAGACGGACAGACAGACAGACGGACATCGCTAAATCGACTCAGAATTTAATTCTAAGCCGATCCGTATACTAAAAGGTTGGTCTATGATTACTCCTTCTTGGCGTTACATACAAATGCACAAACTTATTATACCCTGTACCACAGTAGTGGTGAAGGGTATAAATATGGGAAACGTTTAAATCTGAAGCAATTTTAAGGAAACTTCGCAAAAGTTTACTTATGATTTATCGCTCGATATATATGTATTAGAAGTTTAGGAAAATTAGAGTCATTTTTACAACTTTTCGACTAAGCAGTGGCGATTTTACAAGGAAAATGTTGGTATTTTGACCATTTTTGTCGAAATCAGAAAAACATATATATGGGAGCTATATCTAAATCTGAACCGATTTCAACCAAATTTGGCACGCATAGCTACAATGCTAATTCTACTCCCTGTGCAAAATTTCAACTAAATCGGAGTTAAAAATTGGCCTCTGTGGTCATATGAGTGTAAATCGAGCGAAAGCTTTATATGGGAGATATATCCAAATCTGAACCGATTTCAAGCAAATTTGGCACGCACAGTTACAACGCTAATTCTACTCCCTATGCAAATTTTCAACTAAATCGGAGCAAAAAATTGGCCTCTGTGGGCAAATGAGTGTAAATCGGGCGAAAGCTATATATGGGAGCTATATCTAAATCTGAACCGATTTTGCTCATATTTTGCAAGTTTTTCGAGACTCATAAAATATTCGGATGTACGGAATTTGAGGAAGATCGGTTGATATACACGCCAATTATGACCAGATCGGTGAAAAATATATATGGCAGCTATATCTAAATCTGAACCGATTTTTTCCAAAATCAATAGGGATCGTCTTTGAGCCGAAACAGGACCCTATACCAAATTTTAGGACAATCGGACTAAAACTGCGAGCTGTACTTTGCACACAAAAATACATCAACAGACAGACAGACAGACAGACAGACAGACGGACAGACGGACGGACAGACAGACAGACGGACATCGCTAAATCGACTCAGAATTTAATTCTAAGCCGATCCGTATACTAAAAGGTTGGTCTATGATTACTCCTTCTTGGCGTTACATACAAATGCACAAACTTATTATACCCTGTACCACAGTAGTGGTGAAGGGTATAAATATGGGAAACGTTTAAATCTGAAGCAATGTTAAGGAAACTTCGCAAAAGTTTACTTATGATTTATCGCTCGATATATATGTATTAGAAGTTTAGGAAAATTAGAGTCATTTTTACAACTTTTCGACTAAGCAGTGGCGATTTTACAAGGAAAATGTTGGTATTTTGACCATTTTTGTCGAAATCAGAAAAACATATATATGGGAGCTATATCTAAATCTGAACCGATTTCAAGCAAATTTGGCACGCATAGCTACAATGCTAATTCTACTCCCTGTGCAAAATTTCAACTAAATCGGAGTTAAAAATTGGCCTCTGTGGTCATATGAGTGTAAATCGGGCGAAAGCTTTATATGGGAGATATATCCAAATCTGAACCGATTTCAAGCAAATTTGGCACGCACAGTTACAACGCTAATTCTACTCCCTATGCAAATTTTCAACTAAATCGGAGCAAAAAATTGGCCTCTGTGGGCAAATGAGTGTAAATCGGGCGAAAGCTATATATGGGAGCTATATCTAAATCTGAACCGATTTTGCTGATATTTTGCAAGTTTTTCGAGACTCATAAAATATTCGGATGTACGGAATTTGAGGAAGATCGGTTGATATACACGCCAATTATGACCAGATCGGTGAAAAATATATATGGCAGCTATATCTAAATCTGAACCGTTTTTTTCCAAAATCAATAGGGATCGTCTTTGAGCCGAAACAGGACCCTATACCAAATTTTAGGACAATCGGACTAAAACTGCGAGCTGTACTTTGCACACAAAAATACATCAACAGACAGACAGACAGACGGACAGACAGACGGACAGACAGACGGACAGACAGACAGACGGACATCGCTAAATCGACTCAGAATTTAATTCTAAGCCGATCCGTATACTAAAAGGTTGGTCTATGATTACTCCTTCTTGGCGTTACATACAAATGCACAAACTTATTATACCCTGTACCACAGTAGTGGTGAAGGGTATAAATATGGGAAACGTTTAAATCTGAAGCAATTTTAAGGAAACTTCGCAAAAGTTTACTTATGATTTATCGCTCGATATATATGTATTAGAAGTTTAGGAAAATTAGAGTCATTTTTACAACTTTTCGACTAAGCAGTGGCGATTTTACAAGGAAAATGTTGGTATTTTGACCATTTTTGTCGAAATCAGAAAAACATATATATGGGAGCTATATCTAAATCTGAACCGATTTCAACCAAATTTGGCACGCATAGCTACAATGCTAATTCTACTCCCTGTGCAAAATTTCAACTAAATCGGAGTTAAAAATTGGCCTCTGTGGTCATATGAGTGTAAATCGGGCGAAAGCTTTATATGGGAGATATATCCAAATCTGAACCGATTTCAAGCAAATTTGGCACGCACAGTTACAACGCTAATTCTACTCCCTATGCAAATTTTCAACTAAATCGGAGCAAAAAATTGGCCTCTGTGGGCAAATGAGTGTAAATCGGGCGAAAGCTATATATGGGAGCTATATCTAAATCTGAACCGATTTTGCTCATATTTTGCAAGTTTTTCGAGACTCATAAAATATTCGGATGTACGGAATTTGAGGAAGATCGGTTGATATACACGCCAATTATGACCAGATCGGTGAAAAATATATATGGCAGCTATATCTAAATCTGAACCGATTTTTTCCAAAATCAATAGGGATCGTCTTTGAGCCGAAACAGGACCCTATACCAAATTTTAGGACAATCGGACTAAAACTGCGAGCTGTACTTTGCACACAAAAATACATCAACAGACAGACAGACAGACAGACAGACAGACAGACGGACAGACAGACGGACAGACAGACAGACGGACATCGCTAAATCGACTCAGAATTTAATTCTAAGCCGATCCGTATACTAAAAGGTTGGTCTATGATTACTCCTTCTTGGCGTTACATACAAATGCACAAACTTATTATACCCTGTACCACAGTAGTGGTGAAGGGTATAACCAGTAAGGAAAGTCTAAAGTCGGGCGGGGCCGACTATATTATACCCTGCACCACTTTGTAGATCTAAATTTTCGATACCATATCACATCCGTCAAATGTGTTGGGGGCTATATATAAAGGTTTGTCCCATATACATACATTTAAATATCACTCGATCTGGAAGAATTTTATAGACTTCTACAAAATCTATAGACTCAAAATTTAAGTCGGCTAATGCACTAGGGTGGAACACAATGTTAGTAAAAACAAGTAAGGAAAGTCTAAAGTCGGGCGGGGCCGACTATAGTATACCCTGCACCACTTTGTAGATCAAAATTTTCGGTACCATATCACATCCGTCAAATGTGTTGGGGGCCATATATAAACGTTTGTCCCAAATACATACATTTAAATATCACTCGATCTGGACAGAATTTGATAGACTTCAACAAAATCTATAGACTCAAAATTTAAGCTAATGCACTACGGTGGAACACAATGTTAGTAAAAAAACAAGTCGGGCGGGTCCGACTATATTATACCCTGCACCACTTGGTAGATATCATACCATATCATATCCGTTAAATGTGTTGGGGGCTATATATAAAGGTTTATCCCAAATACATACATTTAAATATCACTCGATCAGGACAGAATTTGAGTTCTACAAAACCTATAGACTCAAAATTTAAGTCGGCTAATGGACTAGGGTGGAACACAATGTTAGTAAAAAACAAGTAAGGAAAGTCTAAAGTCGGGCGGTGCCGACTATATTATACCCTGCTCCACTTTGTAGATCTAAATTTTCGATACCATATCACATCCGTCAAATGTGTTGGGGGCTATATATAAAGGTTTGTCCCAAATACATACATTTAAATATCACTCGATCTGGAATAATTTGATAGACTTCTACAAAATCTATAGACTCAAAATTTAAGTCGGCTAATGCATTAGGGTGGAACACAATGTTAGTAAGAAAATATTGGAAACGTTTAAATCTGAAGCAATTTTAAGGAAACTTGGGAAAAGTTTATTTATGATTTATCGCTCGATATATATGTATTAGAAGTTTAGGAAAATTAGAGTCATTTTTACAACTTTTCGACGAAGCAGTGGCGATTTTACAAGGAAAATGTTGGTATTTTGACCATTTTTGTCGAAATCAAGAGAACATATATATGGGAGCTATATCTAAATCTGAACCGATTTCAACCAAATTTGTCACGCATAGCTAGAATGCTAATTCTACTCCCTGTGCAAAATTTCAACTAAATCGGAGTTAAAAATTGGCCTCTGTGGTCATATGAGTGTAAATCGGGCGAAAGCTTTATATGGGAGATATATCCAAATCTGAACCGATTTTGCTGATATTTTGCAAGTTTTTCGAGACTCATAAAATATTCGGATGTACGGAATTTGAGGAAGATCGGTTGATATACACGCCAATTATGACCAGATCGGTGAAAAATATATATGGCAGCTATATCTAAATCTGAACCGATTTTGAACCAAAATCAATAGGGATCGTCTTTGAGCCGAAACAGGACCCTATACCAAATTTTAGGACAATCGGACTAAAACTGCGAGCTGTACTTTGCACACAAAAATACATCAAAAGACAGACAGACAGACAGACAGACGGACAGACAGACAGGCGGACATCGCTAAATCGACTCAGAATTTAATTCTAAGCCGATCCGTATACTAAAAGGTTGGTCTATGATTACTCCTTCTTGGCGTTACATACAAATGCACAAACTTATTATACCCTGTACCACAGTAGTGGTGAAGGGTATAAATATGGGAAACGTTTAAATCTGAAGCAATTTTAAGGAAACTTCGAAAAAGTTTATTTATGATTTATCGCTCGATATATATGTATTAGAAGTTTAGGAAAATTATAGTCATTTTTACAACTTTTCGACTAAGCAGTGGCGATTTTACAAGGAAAATGTTGGTATTTTGACCATTTTTGTCGAAATCAGAAAAACATATATATGGGAGCTATATCTAAATCTGAACCGATTTCAACCAAATTTGGCACACATAGTTACAACGCTAATTCTACTCCCTATGCAAAATTTCAACTAAATCGGAAAAAAAATTGGCCTTTGTGGGCAAATGAGTGTAAATCGGGCGAAAGCTATATATGGGAGCTATATCTAAATCTGAACCGATTTTGCTGATATTTTGCAAGTTTTTCGAGACTCATAAAATATTCGGATGTACGGAATTTGAGGAAGATCGGTTGATATACATGCCAATTATGACCAGATCGGTGAAAAATATATATGGCAGCTATATCTAAATCTGAACCGATTTTTTCCAAAATCAATAGGGATCGTCTTTGAGCCGAAACAGGACCCTATACCAAATTTTAGGACAATCGGACTAAAACTGCGAGCTGTACTTTGCACACAAAAATACATCAACAGACAGACAGACGGACAGACAGACAGACGGCCATCGCTAAATCGACTCAGAATTTAATTCTAAGCCGATCCGTATACTAAAAGGTTGGTCTATGATTACTCCTTCTTGGCGTTACATACAAATGCACAAACTTATTATACCCTGTACCACAGTAGTGGTGAAGGGTATAAAAATATGGGAAACGCTTAAATCTGAAGCAATTTTAAGGAAACTTCGAAAAAGTTTATTTATGATTTATCGCTCGATATATATGTATTAGAAGTTTAATAAAATTATAGTCATTTTTACAACTTTTCGACTAAGCAGTGGCGATTTTACGAGGAAAATGTTGGTATTTTGACCATTTTTGTCGAAATCAGAAAAACATATATATGGAAGCTATATCTAAATCTGAACCGATTTCAACCAAATTTTGGGGTCCGTTTATATGGGGGCTATACGTAAAAGTGAACCGATAAGGCCCATTTGTAATACCATCCGACCTACATCAATAACAACTACTTGTGCCAAGTTTCAATTCGATAGCTTGTTTCGTTCGGAAGTTAGCGTGATTTCAACAGACGGACGGACGGACGGACGGACAGACGGACAGACGGACATGCTCAGATCGACTCAGAATTTCACCACGACCCAGAATATATATACTTTATGGGGTCTTAGAGCAATATTTCGATGTGTTACAAACGGAATGACAAAGTTAATATACCCCCCATCCTATGGTGGATGGTATAACAAGTAAAGAAAGTCTAAAGTCGGGCGGGGCCGACGATATTAAACCCTGCACCACTTTGTAGATCTAAATTTTCGATACCATATCACATCCGTCAAATGTGTTGGGTGCTATATATAAAGCTTTGTCCCAAATACATACATTTAAATATCACTCGATTTGGACAGAATTTGATAAACTTTTACAAAATCTATAGACTCAAAATTTAAGTTGGCTAATGCACTAGGGTGGAACACAATTTTAGTAAAAAACCAGTAAGGAAAGTCTAAAGTCGGGCGGGGCCGACTATATTATACCCTGCACCACTTTGTAGATCTAAATTTTCGATACCATATCACATCCGTCAAATGTGTTGGGGGCTATATATAAAGGTTTGTCCCATATACATACATTTAAATATCACTCGATCTGGAAGAATTTGATAAACTTCTACAAAATCTATAGACTCAAAATTTAAGTCGGCTAATGCACTAGGGTGGAACACAATGTTAGTAAAAAAAATATGGGAAACGTTTAAATCTGAAGCAATTTTAAGGAAACTTCAAAAAAGCTTATTTATGATATATATGTATTAGAAGTTTAGGAAAATTAGAGTCATTTTTACTACCTTTCGACTAAGCAGTGGCGATTTTACAAGGAAAATGTTGGTATTTTGACCATTTTTGTCGAAATCAGAAAAACATATATATGGAAGCTATATCTAAATCTGAACCGATTTCAACCAAATTTGGCACACATAGCTACAATGCTAATTCTACTCCCTGTGCAAAATTTCAACAAAATCGGAGTTAAAAATTGGCCTTTGTGGTCAAATGAGTGTAAATCGGGCGAAAGCTATATATGGGAGCTATATCTAAATCTGAACCGATTTTGCTGATATTTTGCAAGTTTTTCGAGACTCATAAAATATTCGGATGTACGGAATTTGATGAAGATCGGTTGATATACACGCCAATTATGACCAGATCGGTGAAAAATATATATGGCAGCTATATCTAAATCTGAACCGATTTTTTCCAAAATCAATAGGGATCGTCTTTGAGCCGAAACAGGACCCTATACCAAATTTTAGGACAATCGGACTAAAACTGCGAGCTGCACTTTGCACACAAAAATACATCAACAGACAGACAGACAGACAGACAGACAGACAGACAGACAGACAGACAGACGGACAGACAGACGGACATCGCTAAATCGACTCAGAATTTAATTCTAAGCCGATCCGTATACTAAAATGTTGGTCTATGATTACTCCTTCTTGGCGTTACATACAAATGTACAAACTTATTATACCTTGTACCACAGTAGTGGTGAAGGGTATAAATATAGGAAACATTTAAATCTGAAGCAATTTTAAGGAAACTTCGCAAAAGTTTATTTATGATTTATCGCTCGATATATATGTATTAGAAGTTTAGGAAAATTAGAGTCATTTTTACAACTTTTCGACTAAGCAGTGGCGATTTAACAAGAAAAATATTGGTATTTTGACCATTTTTGTCGAAATCAGAAAAACATATATATGGGAGCTATATCTAAATCAAATTTGGCACACATGACTATATTACTAATAGTACTCCTAGTGCAAAATTTCAACCAAATTGGGCCAAACCTCTGGCTTCTGGATATAAGTCCATATCGGGCGAAAAATATATATGGAATCTATATCTAAATCTGAACCGATTTCAATCAAATGTGGCACACATGCCTATACTACCAATTGTACTCCTTGTGCAAAATTTCAAGCTAATCGGGATAAACTCTGGCTTTTGGGGCCATATAAGTCCATATCGGGCGAAAGATATATATGGGAGCTACAACTAAATCTGAACCGATTTCAATCAAATTTTTCACACTTGACTATACTACTAATTGTACTCCTAGTGCAAAATTTCAACCAAATTCGGCCAAAAATCTGGCTTCTGGGGCCATATAAGTCCATATCGGGCGAAATATATATATGGGAGATATATCTAAATCTGAACCGATTTCTTCCAAAATCAATAGGGTTCTATTCTGTCTCAAATAAGGAACATGTGCCAAATTTGAAGGCAATTGGACTTAAATTGCGACCTAGACTTTGATCACAAAAATATGTTCACAGACAGGCGGACGGACAGACGGACAGACAGACAGACGGACATGGTTATATTTACCGATGAAGACTATATCAGATGGATTTATAAGAACAATTTTTTTATACCCTCCACCATAGGATGGGGGGTATATTAACTTTATCATTCCGTTTGTAACACATCGAAATATTGCTCTAAGACCCCATAAAGTATATATATTCTGGGTCGTGGTGAAATTCTGAGTCGATCTGAGCATGTCCGTCCGTCCGTCCGTCTGTTGAAATCACGCTAACCTCCGAACAAAACAAGCTATCGACTTGAACTTGGCACAAGTAGTTGTTATTTATGTAGGTCGGATGGTATTGCAAATGGGTCATATCGGTCCACTTTTACATGTAGCCCCATATAAAGGGAACCTCAGATTTGGCTTGTGGAGCCTATAAGAGAAGCAAATTTCATCCGATCCGGCTGAAATTTGGTACATGGTGTTGGTATATGGTCTCTAACAACCATTGGTCCATATCGGTTAATAATTATATATAGTCCCCATATAAACCGATCCGCCGATTTGGCTTGTTGAGCCTCAAAGAGAAGCAAATTTCATCCAATCCGGCTGAAATTTGGCATATGGTGTTAGTATATAGTCCTTAGCATTCTTGCAAAAATTGGTTCACATCGGTCCATAATTATATATAGCCCCCATATAAACCGATCCCCAGATTTGGCTTGCGAAGCCTCAAAGAGAAGCAAATTTCGTCCGATACGGCTGAAATTTGGTACATGGTATAAGTATATGGTCTCTAACAACCATGCAAAAATTGGTCCATATCGGTCCATAATTATATAACCCCCATATAAACCGATCCCCACACAGATAAAAATAAGTTTGAGAACCAATAACTTTTGTTGGAAAACCAATAACAAAATTTGTTAATTTTCCTGCAACAAACTAATTTGTACTTTTAATAACCATTATTACAAAAAAGTTGTTACCAATCGTTACCATCAGAAGGCAACAAATAATTTGTGTTCTCAATAACATAATTTGTAAGTTATTTGTTGAGATCCAACAGTACAAAATATTTGTTGTTGAACGTTACGTTTAATCCTCAACAAATATTTTTGAATTTGAACGAAAAAAATTGTATGTGGTTTGTTGGAGTTTATCAATGACCTGCAACAAATTTATTGGTGTATTGACAAAAAATTAAATTGAAATTAAAATTGACAGAATTATGCTATGAATTGCACCCAAATTGCAAAAATGCCGTAAATAATTTGGAGATATTTTGTTAAGTACACACAGAGAAGGAATATGACCAAAATGTTATTTTTGGACGGGGAACATGTAACATTTTTGTGTCGAAAATCCTATACTCAGTTTTGTAAATGTATGACGATTTTAAATTTTGTGTAGTCCAGTATCTAGCAAGCATTTTGACAACTATTTGCCCAGTGCTATATATTCTAGTTAATTAGAATTGTACTAACTCTAATCCGGATATTAATATGGTTTTATTAATTATCTCATACAACAAACACATTTAAGAAACTACCAGATTGAAAAATATAAATTTTTTGCAAACATTTATACATGCTTCTCTGTATTCTCTGATGAGTGAGCTCTTTGCTTGCTATCATGCACGTGCATGTGATCGTACTCATTTTGTTCTATCGGTATTCTTCGCATACTTCTTTTAGCTTTCGTACATATTTCAGGCGATGGGCGCGTAACCAGTCTTGTATTTTTGTTTTTGTTTTCATATCGATAGCAGTCAACTAATTTCGCAACAAACCAATTTGTTGAAAATTCAGAATATTTCTATTATTTCCTCTGTCAAGCATCTACAAACACATTTCAACAACAAATGCCTCATATTCAATAGACAAATTTGTTGAGCATCAGCAGATTTTACATACAAATAAAGTTGTTAATATTTATTTGCAGTTATTTTTTTGTGTGCAGATTTGAACTCCGGAGCCTCTTAGAGGAGCAAAATTCATCTGATCCGGTTGAAATTTGGTACGTGGTGTTAGTATATGGTCTCTAACAACCATGTAAAAATTGGTCCATATTGGTCCATAATTATATATAGCCCCCATATAAAACGATTCCCAGATTTGGTTTGCGGATCCTCTAAGAGAAGCAAATTTCATCCGATCCGGCTGAAATTTGGTACATGGTATTAGTATATAGTCTCTAACAACTATTCAAAAATTTGTCCATATTAGTCCATAATTATATATAGCCCCCATATAAACCAGATTTGAACTCCGGAGCCTCTTGGAGGAGCAAAATTCATCCGATCCGGTTCAAATTTGCAACGTGGTGTTAGTATATGGCCGCTAAAAAATTGGTCCATATCGGTTCATAATCATGGTTGCCATTCGAGTCAAAAATCATCTAGCAAAATTTTATTTCTATAGAAAATTTTGTCAAAATTCCTATAGAAAATTTTGTCAAATTTTATTTCTATAGAAAATTTTTGCAAAATTTTATTTCTATAGAAAATGTTGTCAAAGTTTTAATTCTATAGAGAATATTGTCAAAATTGAAAATTTTTGTCAAAATTGAAAATTTTGTCAAAATTTTATTTCTATAGAAAATTTTGTCAAAATGTTATTTCTATAGAAAATTTTGTTAAAATCGTATTTCTACAGAAAATTTTGTCAAACTTAACTATATATGTATTTACCCAAGTAATTCGATTGTGGATGACAGTCTTCAGTAGAAGTTTCTACGCAATCCATGGTTGAGGGTACATAAGCTTCGGCCTGGCCGACCTTACGGCCGTATATACTTGTTTCATGTTAGCCTGATACCGAAACAGGCAATTAACGTCCAAATGCATTATATCTAATTTTACAATTAAATCGAGCTTTATGCACAGATTTAGATTAAGGAACATGATTAATAGAGTCATTGAAAAGAAAACGCCAGATACAAATCTATACACGACTGGACTGTACATGTTTCGATTCGGGCGAATGAATCATTCCACAGCCTTTAGTATAGATCTGGCTGGGACAGATAACTCAATTTTGGGCTCTTTATGCTAACTCCTTATGGAGAAAATATTTGGGAAATTTCCTCTTACAAATTGAGTCATCTTTTCTCTCACTGTACATCGTCTTTTCATATAACTACAAGTCCCTTAATCTTATTTTTTATTTCGTTTTGTTACACAGTAATGCAACAACACGAATTTTTTTTTTATTTTTAGAAAGCTAAGTGGTGAACAATCGAACAATGCTTTTTGTTTCTACAGTCAACAACAACAACATGTGACTTAAAAAATAAGATTATATATACCGTATACTGCTTTATGTTTTATTTAGTATTGAGATTTTTCGACACATATTTCACAGAAAATTGTATTTCATCAATATGAAGATTCTTTCATCGTATTGATGAAAACTAGCATCCTTAATACATCATGGAAATAAAACACTTAAAACTTTTGTCCAACTTATATTAAAATGTGGAATTCATATAATGGGACTTCATATAAACGAAATAAATTTAAATCAAATGTTAATTTTGGTTAACTTTCCCTGCATCGGGAAGAAAATGATTTCGTCTCGTAGACGAAACTAGATCTTCAATGTGACGAACTATGAAAAGAACAAAAATTGACCTTGATGATTGATTTCGTCACGTGGACTACCGAAATACTCATATGGACGAAACTTTTCATCGCATAGACGAAAACGCATTGATGAAAATGAATCGTCAATGTTACGAACGCTTCTTCTTTCGCTTTTAAATGGGCAGTAGCCCATTTAAATTTGAAGCATAGACATCAAATTTTCAAATAACTCTAGAATATTTTGTCCAAATCGGTTCAGTTTTAAATGTATGTATATGCGAACATAAACCGGTACCATTTGAAGGGTTTCCATTTATTTAAGCAATTCAAAGCCTTTAGAGGGCAAATTTAACGAATTACAATGTACTACTCTAATGGTATCGAAATGAGAATCTACATTTAGAGAATTAGAGAATCTACAAATTGGTGCAAGGTATCTACAAATTGGTGCAAGGTATAACATAGTCGGTCCCGCCCGACTTTAGCCTTTCTTTAGTTGTTTTTATACCCTCCACCATAGGATGGGGGTATATTAACTTTGTCATTCCGTTTATAATACATCGAAATATTGCTCTAAGACCCCATAAAATATATATATATATATATATATATATATATATATATATATATATATATATATATATATATATATATATATATATATATATATATATATATATATATATATATATATATATATATATATATATATATATATATATATATATATATATATATATATATATATATATATATATATATATATATATATATATATATATATATATATATATATATATATATATATATATATATATATATTCTGGGTCGTGGTGAATTTCTGAGTCGATCTGAGCATGTCCGTCCATCCGTCTGTTGAAATCACGCTAGCTTTCGAACGAAACAAGCTATCGACTTGAAACTTAGCACAAGTAGTTGTTATTGATGTAGGTTGGATGGTATTGCAAATGGGCCATATCGGTCGACTTTTACGTATAGCCCCCATATAAACCGATCCCCCGATTTGGCTTGCGGAGCCTCTAAGAGAAGCAAATTTCTTCTGATCCGGCTGAAATTTGGTACATGGTGTTAGTATATGGTCTCTAATGACCATGCAAAAAATGGTCCACATCGGTCCATAATTATATATAGCCCCCATATAAACCGATCCCCAGATTTTACCTCCGGTGCTTTTGGGGAAGCAAAATTCATCCGATCTGGTTGAAATTTGGTATGTGGTGGTGTATATGATATTTAACAGCCATGCCAAAATTGGTCCATATCAGTCCAAAATCATATATATCCCCCATATAAAGCGATCCCGAGATTTGACTTTGGAGCCTCTTGGAGGAGCAAATTTCATCCGAGTCAGTTGAAATTTGGTAATATATGGCCGTTAACAACCATGCCTAACTACACGCAGAGAAGGAATATGATCACCTCAAACATGTTTCAAGAGCAAAATGTTATTTTTGTATGGTGACCATGTAACATGTTTGTCAATAAAATGTTATTTTCTCGTCAAATATAACCTGCTTGTCGAAATCAGATACATGATTTCCGAGAAAATAACATGGTTGCGAAAACCATGTTACATGGTCACCACCCAAAAATAACATTTTGCTCTTAAAACATGTTTGAGGTGATCATATTCCTTCTCTGGGTGTAGGTCCATATCGGTCTATAGTTACCCAGCAAAAAAATTTGGAAGTTCTTCCAAAGGCACAACTTTAAAAGCACTTCCAAAATATGCACTTCCAATGATGTTCTTTATTTTAACTACCCAGGAAGTTCTTTTGATAACATTTTTTATAACTTGATTTTTTTATACTTTTAATGGGTAATTTTAGCTTTTTTTGTTCAAATAGGTTAAAAAGAGAATAAAATTCATAAAATGGTACAAATCTTTTAAATTTTGTCGAAAAAAATGCTAAACACAATCTGAAGAAATTGTGAATTTTTGAAATTATTTGAGGTCAAACGTTTAGAATCCAATAAAAATTGTAAAAAATTATAAAAATTGTCTATTTGAGAAAATATCACAGAATTTTTTAATTTATATCCAAAACATTGAATTCGGATCACACCTAAGGAAGTGATGCAAATTCAGTACAATGGCTGTTGAAATGGAGGACTTCCGTCCCATGAAAAGCCCATGTTAAATTCATCGCTTCTGCGTCAATTTTGCACCACTTCCGGATCCAAAAAGAACATTTTCGCCAAAAAATGGCGACGCTTTTTTTGCTGGGTATATATAGCCCTCAAATAAATCGATCCCCAAACACACAAAAATTTGTCCATATCAAGTTCATAATTCCAATTTAACATAACTTCTTTATGAAATCAAATAAATAAACTACTAAAATCGTACTTCTCACAAATAGCTCATTATTTCTTTAAATTTGTAAATCTTACTTATCTTAAACTACGTGTGGCTCTAAAGAAGTTCTTGTAATTTTGAACTCCAATTTTTTCCTTTAAACTGCAAAATTGTCTTTAACAAGTGAAAAAATTAATTATATCTTATAAATTTTCTGGAATTTGCCCAAAAATATTTACTTATTTTTGTGATATCGGCAGCGTTTGTAATACTGTTTAGTTAAAATTTTCTACAAATAATCAAAAATGTTCTTCCTAGTGGATTCACAGTGTTTTTCAGTTCATGCCTAGTTGAACCATGGCCCACGACAAAAATAAACTATTTATAGAATAAATAACTAATGAAAGTCTATAGTCGGTCCGACTACCACACCCCAAGGAATCGTCTCATATTCTATCCTAAACGGTGATTTACTTGGTATTATGGTTACAAATTAAATCTGCCTAAATAAGCTATATAAAACCCTAAAACGGTTGGGTTCATTTTTCGAAGTGTTGAAAGCCTTCACAATGCACTCAAAAAAATGTACATCGATCCAAAGACTTTGACTCTTAAAGATGCGGCTTCTTTAAAATAAAAACAGTTTTGAGAGATTTATTTGTCTTTAAAATTGGGAATACAGACCTATCATTTTTATTTTGCAATATATAAACAAAGTTATTCATACACAAATAAAAAAAGTTGAAAATCTTTTCTTAATTTTAAAATAACTTTAACCAGATTTTTGCATTTCTTAATAAAAGTCTTACAAAAATAAAAAAGTTGAACATCTTTTCATAATTTTAAAATAACTTTAACCAGATTTTTGCATTTCTTAATAAAAGTCACACTAGGCAAATTTTTGACAGAAATCAAAAAAGAATTTATCGTCACAGTCAAACTAGTTAACTCTTTTTAAAGCTCCAATTTGATGTATAACATAACGATAGGAGTATTTTCCAAAAGCGGTATCCAGATATTTCGATAATGGTCCTGGAAAAAGTTTGACACTTATTTTGGTCCAATATTTGTCTAGTGTACCCTTATGGCGATT
This sequence comes from Haematobia irritans, assembly GCF_050003625.1. NCBI lineage: Eukaryota > Metazoa > Arthropoda > Insecta > Diptera > Muscidae > Haematobia > Haematobia irritans. Next base: position 49,180,032 of record NC_134400.1, read on the forward strand.
TCGATTGGGGAAAAATGTGCAACATTCTCGAAATTGATTGCCACATATGAAGGACACTGTCATAGATTTTGAATCCTGTATCCCTCAAAATGTTATGAATTAATAATAACTTTGGAATGACACTATCATTTGGGCGAAAATACAATGAGGGAAAAAGTAGTGTAACACCAAGGCAACATATTTTTGCGAAACGAAAACGCCCTTAGACTATATTTGAAGATTTGTTTATCTTTAATCCAAAAACACAATATCTTAGTTAATTAAAGGTTTATTTCGTTAAAACAAAAATGTTTTTCTTTAATTTAAGGAAAATTTGTCGCACTTCAAGGACATGCGACTTTGACAGAGGGATTTGTGTTCTAAATTTAAAGAAGGAAATTTTTAAAGCAAAGATTATAAAAAAAAACGTGCGTTAAATGTTTAAACCAGTGTTGCCAAAAAACATACTACCCTTTACTTGTATCGAGTTTCAAGCCGAAGTGTGTTTCTATCGCTAGACCGACTCAGAATTTCAGAACGAGTTCAATATTTCGATGCGTTACAAACGGAAAGACAAAGTTAATATAGTACACCACCATGCTATGGTGGAGTCTATAAAAATTGCGATTAAAAAGCCTTGCTCATGCACTTCGTTCCGTGCCAAATTGAGACTTTAACCGAAGCACAGACAGACAGATATAATCGGATCATCAGCCTATATAGGTGAATAATTATTCGATCAGAAATTGTTATTGAATATTTCCTCCCGTTCCCTATCGATATACTCAAGCTATTAAGCTGTCCAGATGAAATATTTCTGATTGACTGTATTTGGCAGATGTTGCCTATAATTTAAGTTTCAATCGTATAATCTTCTCTGGTGATGCTCTATATCGTCGTCGTTCTTTCGAGATGTGGAAAAAGGCCAAAAACAATCACAATAAGCCTACCTGAAGTTATTTTACAAATAGGTTGTCCAAATGTTGAACACGTTTTACTTGCCTTCTTGTTTTGTTTGTATTTGGGTTTTTTTCACTTCGGTGTTTGTTTTGTGCCTAGATGTGGTTGGGGGAGGGGGGTGAGAGTCCACATGTGTTCACTCTCAGGTACCACTAACTGAGATATTTCAAATTCAAAACCATTGGATTTTTCCTTCAGGGTGTGTTCTTTGTGCTGTGGGTTTTAAGGAAATTTCTACCACGTGTGGCACGTGATACGAATCAGCAACAATGATATTCAGGCGCATGAAGTGTTTATGAAAATTTTCCAAAAAAAATTGCAAAAATAACTAAAATCCCAAAGATAAATAAAAAACCCAAGAAAACTGGCTAAACAAATGAAATAGGAAATGTTGCTTAACACATGTGTTTTATGAATCTACCAATGTTCCAACATGTAGAAGGAGATGTACAAGGTGTTTTACCAGAGATGGAATACCAAAAAGACCAAACAATTTCGTATAAGTTTGCTACATCCGTTTATAGTATACACAACTCCCTGAACAAGATTCTATAATATGCTCCAAAGAAAATTTAGAAATAGGAGGCAATCTATATTGGAAATTTATTGTGTTGTTGAAGAATGAATACTAACGTCACGTGTCGAGAGCTGGGATTAAAATCTGTTTCGAAGACGTTCAAAAATCCAAATCTAAAGATCGGTTTATATGATGTCCATATAAATTACCAACCGAAATAGACCACTGAATCTCGTATCAAGTTTCAACCGGATCGGAAGAAGTTTATTGTCCCAGGATCCTCACAAAATTAAATCTGTGGATCAGTTTAAATGGGGTCAACATATAATTATAGATATAAAGAGTCATGTATTCGATCCCAGTTTCAAGCGAACACCAAAAAATCTTTTTCAGCGGTGGATTATATTGCGGTTTTTGTGGGGGGCTGTGTATAAAAAAGGCCCATTTGCAAGATCAGCTAAACTACATCCATAGTAACCAATCATGCCGGTAATTTATTTCATGTGGTAGCTAACGTTATTTTAGTAGACGGACGGATGGACGGACATGGCTGGATCGATTTAGAATTTCATCACGACCAAGAATATATATATACTCTATGGGTCTTAGACCGATATTTCAACGCGTTAGAAACGTGATGGAAAATACCACCCATCCTATGGTGGTGGGTTGCGCCGCTGATTTCAGTCGCCGCCGACCATATTTTGCCAGTCGACGCCGCCGCCGACTATGTCGACTCATATTTAGCCGCCAATTAATCAAAAATATCGATTTAAATCAGAAAAATGTATTAATAATTGTCATAGGTTTTCCCAAAATTTCGACCCTTCCACCCACTATCAATAATAGATTTGCAAAGTTTTGCTCAGAAAATTTTAACGAAATGTAAATTTGATTGTAAGATTGGTTGTATAACTAATCTCAATACACCGAAAAAAAGTTTACTATTGTTTACGAAAAATGAACTAACCCATAGTAAGAATGACCATGATTTGGCGCCAAAGATTTTTTTCATCTAGATAAGTTCATGATTTTCTTATAAATAAGTTTATGTATTGCATCGTATTTTAGTTCATTCTTACTACGCTGTGGGAAGAATGTACTTACACTCATTCAAAATATTCCTGCTATCCGGAAAAATGAACAAGTTTTTGGGAATCCTATATTTAGAAATTGGTTTCAAATAAACTGTTTATCAGTATAATTTTCAAAGAAGTAAATAAATTGAGGAATTAAAGGTACAACAAGCGTGTATACAACTAAGAAATTTTTCGTACAATATAAGACAATTTTTCATAACTACCAGTATTTTATTTCAAAAAATTATTATTATATTACATAAAACTATGGCTTATGATATACAATAAAAGAAATGTTTTTATTCGTACGCTGTATGCTGTTACTTTTCGGTAGTTAGTAATTGCTTCTTCAAAAGAGTAATATTCTATGTTAGTAGAATGAAACTAATTAATATCAATTTCCATTTTTTATCCATATGAAAGATATATGCCATAAGTTGCTATTTTCATTTCATTTTTGTCCAATTTCACCGATTTCGCTAGTTTTTGTTGTGTGGATTTGCGTCATAAGCCTCTGAAGTTAAAAAGGTACATAAAATATAAAAATATTATCAAATTCTATGGTATTTTGATCTTTAACTTACAAGAGAATTTTCTTAGAGCAAATAGGGATATCAGCTTAGTTAGCATTAAACAGTAAGAAGATTCCAAAAAATACCATTAGATTTGCTGTCATCCTGCAAATTAAAATTATTTTTAATAAATAGAAATTTTGGCTTTATTACAAATGGACGAAAAACTTACCACATTGAAAAAAATCATCCAATTACTACATTAGTGGAATCATATCCATGCACAAATGGGACATTTTTGAAATCCTTCTCAGAATATAAATGAAATAAAAATATTATAAAATTAGATATAATTTCCACTTGTCAATATAGCATTTAGTATTTATGGTGGATATTAAGTTCGAGTTTAGTGGCTAAAATCCCAATTTTTCATGATTAGTTTTCTTTATAAATACATGGGAACAAAATTGAACCGTTTTTGTGTTCATTTAAAATTTATATCAAATTTTTAGTAATTTGAGGTCGCTGAATCCAAATTTACACTTATTTTTTTAAGAGCTCGACTTTTTGAGATATACGGTTATGTTCAAAATTAAGGCACTTCCGCTATATATATTGGAATAACTTGAAAACGATTCATCATATTAAATTAAAAACCAGTAAGCAAAGTCTAAAGTCGGGCGGGGCCGACTATATTATACCCTGCACCACTTTGTAGATCTAAATTTTCGATACCATATCACATCCGTCAAATGTGTTGGGAGCTATATATAAAGGTTTGTCCCAAATACATAAATTTAAATATCACTCGATCTGGAAGAATTTGATAGACTTCTACAAAATCTATAGACTCAAAATTTAAGTCGGCTAATGCACTAGGGTGGAACACAATGTTAGTAAAAAATAAATATGGGAAACGTTTAAATCTGAAGCAATTTTAAGGAAACTTCGCAAAAGTTTACTTATGATTTATCGCTCGATATATATGTATTAGAAGTTTAGGAAAATTAGAGTCATTTTTACAACTTTTCGACTAAGCAGTGGCGATTTTACAAGGAAAATGTTGGTATTTTGACCATTTTTTTCGAAATCAGAAAAACATATATATGGGAGCTATATCTAAATCTGAACCGATTTCAACCAAATTTGGCACGCATAGCTACAATGCTAATTCTACTCCCTGTGCAAAATTTCAACTAAATCGGAGTTAAAAATTGGCCTCTGTGGTCATATGAGTGTAAATCGGGCGAAAGCTTTATATGGGAGATATATCCAAATCTGAACCGATTTCAAGCAAATTTGGCACGCACAGTTACAACGCTAATTCTACTCCCTATGCAAAATTTCAACTAAATCGGAGCAAAAATTGGCCTCTGTGGGCAAATGAGTGTAAATCGGGCGAAAGCTATATATGGGAGCTATATCTAAATCTGAACCGATTTTGCTGATATTTTGCAAGTTTTTCGAGACTCATAAAATATTCGGATGTACGGAATTTGAGGAAGATCGGTTGATATACACGCCAATTATGACCAGATCGGTGAAAAATATATATGGCAGCTATATCTAAATCTGAACCGATTTTTTCCAAAATCAATAGGGATCGTCTTTGAGCCGAAACAGGACCCTATACCAAATTTTAGGACAATCGGACTAAAACTGCGAGCTGTACTTTGCACACAAAAATACATCAACAGACAGAGAGACAGACAGACAGACGGACAGACAGACAGACGGACATTGCTAAATCGACTCAGAATTTAATTCTAAGCCGATCCGTATACTAAAAGGTTGGTCTATGATTACTCCTTCTTGGCGTTACATACAAATGCACAAACTTATTATACCCTGTACCACAGTAGTGGTGAAGGGTATTAAAACAGCGTTCTACATAAGCTTAAAAACGATTTTCTGTTCTTAATCGTGTAATCCATTTAAAGAATATAAACTTAATAAAAAACTTGTTTCGAGCTATTCTCCATCAAGTTATATTTAAATTTGCATCGAAGGGGTATAATTTTATACTTTTCTTACTGATTTATTTCTGATTTTAGCACCTAAACTCGAACTTAGTACACACCTTAAGGACTCGCTATAACATAAAAATATAGACTCAAAAAATTGTATTGTGATCCAGATGTAGAGTAAATATAGATCATTTTATTACCACTCATTATGAATATTTTTATGTAAACCAATTTAAAACCGCACTGATTTTAAATTATTAATAGAAATATACAGTTTCTTAATATGTGATTTATTTTAGAGTTATTTATTTTTTTATCAATATAAAGTGTTTTTGTTTTCTCTTACATCGCACCATTCACTTATCAGTTTCTAAAATGTTACGAAATAAATGTATTTTTATTAATAAACACAAATACCGCACGCAAGCCCACCACGTGTGCGCTTCATAAATGCATCAACAGAACTGAATGCACCAATAAAACTCAAAGACACAAATAGTCATAAAGGACACATATGTAAAGAAAAACAACTCCACACACACACATGATCCCTTTCTGATCTCGCTATTGCAACAAAACAACTATCACCACAAAAGATACCAACAACACACATTCCATAACATCATCGCAATAACAAACACAAACAAAAAAAAAGATGATGCAATAATTTCATAATTTCTTCTCACTTCAATTTCCAGTATCACGTTTATTGATTAGTTGGTATTCTATCTATAGGATAAGGTAAAATATATTCAAAATTTACGAGGAATCCATAAAAAATTATATACACCCGTCAAGGATTAAATTAACTACTTTTTATTCTACCCAGCAAAAACTAGGTAACCACATCTCATTACAATTGGCATTACCAGGAGTAAAGCTGTCATTACACGTTGCATTACATTGCGGTGTGTTATAATGACTTACTTGTAATGACAAAAATAAATATAATGCCTAATAATTTTCGAATTGTTATTCTCAAATTTTTAGGCAGTTGGCTTAATAAAATAGAATTGAAAGGATTGAATACTTCTTAGTACGAATGAACTGAAATATTTTTCTATGCTAAGTGTTATTCGCATGTATGATAAGCTTTCTATAATAAAGGAAGTCAGAGTTATCATTTTATATGAAATTTTACTAAATTTGGTTTTAGTTTTAGTTCGGTTTTTGTTCATTTTTACGAATGCTTTGTTATCAGTGAATAAAATTTTCTTGTTCAGTAGTAAATTCGTATACCCCGCGAAGAAAACAGTATTAGTAAAATGCCATGCCTTATTCTAGTTAATGAACTATTCCTAACTGCTTTCAGTTTAGGATTTTTTTACTGAAGCAAGTAAATTTTATTATTTCACACAATAACACTAGTTTACAAAAAAATAAAAAAATCATATACACTTAATGAAAGGCAACTTTTCTTATGTATTTTGATCTGCTGTATTCGATTTTTTTTATGGAACGACATTTTTCGGTCGTTTTTCTTCTAATTGATCTTATTACTTACGTTAGAGTATCATCTATACGATCATGAACTTCTCTTCCAGACGTTTTTTCAATGGTTTATTCTTTTCTGGCGGAAAAGGTCCTTTGTAAATTTTTTGAAAATTTGGCTTTTCGCATCGAAAATTTTGAACCACTTAACTTATCACAGATCCAATTATACACGATTATTCGTTATTAATTAATAGCTTTCATTTAAGTACCAACGACGATATAATCGGACATTTTCAACTCGAGATATAATTTGTTTAGAGAGAAAAGAGCGAAAAATAAAAATAACAGGATATCTCAAAAACTGTTCCATAAAAAAATTTTAAACATTTTTTTTCGAATTCAGCAGATCAAAATACATAAGAAAAGTCGACTCTCATCAAGTGTACATTTTCAGTGTAAACTAGTGTAATTTAACTTAATGCAAAAAATAAAATGGCTAATATAAATTGATGAATATTTTTTCCTTTAGTTTCGAAGGCACTTTTTTCTGGGTGTAGTGCTCCTATTACAGCATTACTCGCCATATTTTGATCCATTGTAATCGGCGATAGAAATCAATATTTTCGAGATTTGGTTGCCTGAGACAATAAGTGGCTATTTTCCAAGCTTTGGTGTATCTACGAATAAGTGATTTTACATATTAGGTTATTATATGCTTTAAAAGCACTACTTATTTCATGGCCGAAAGTATGCCTGGGGAGAAGTACTTTCCTCCTAGGACATGCGTATGTAAATGTAATCCGGAGCGATGCCAATTAATAAGTGGTTATTATCTTTTAAAACGGCTTACCTACAAGATTACCGGGTAATGAGAGTTTTTGCTGGGTACTTTATCTAAAATTTTCAATGTGAGGAAATATACTCCAACTTATAGTAAAAACCGAAATAAGCTGTAGGAAGCCGCCATACGAATCGGTACTGTGGTTAAGTTAATTTTTACTACAAAAATTTTTTTCCATACAAAAATTTTTCTTAGTAAATTTTCCACATTTCGTAGTAAGATTTTTATATTGCCTATGTCTTTTTATAATACAATCAACGATGCATTAACTATTGTATTGGAAATTTATTTAAGGAAAAATCCGTCCCATTTCGTAGTTAGTGAACTAAAAAACATTTACTGAAGTTTTATAAGTTTTCCTTTAGCTAAGTTAATTTTCGCAGTGGTTACGAAAAATGAACTATATTACAGTAAATTTTTTGAACTATGTGGAAGTTAAACTGGTCCTAAAATTAACAAGACACCATTTTTTCTGTGTACCATTCGAATGACTTAAAATGTGATTTTATAATGAATAATTGTCCGCCGCCGAATGGACAAATTTTTATCGCCTTAGCCGTCAAGCCGCCTCCGCCAGAGGCAAAAACTTAGTGTCAGCCGTCGCCGACAAAAATGGGTCGGCTTCATTCTCTGTTGGTAGGTTTAAAAATGAAAAAATGGAAAATAACATACACTGAGAACAAATTATTTTTAATAAAAATTTGTGTTATAAATTCATTAGGTTAATGCTTAATCATCTATTACAATATATACCGCAAAAAGCATGGCCATTCCAAATATTTTAAAAATGAAAAAAAAATGGAAAATAACATACACTGAGAACAAATTATTTTTAATAAAAATTTGTGTTATATATATAGAACACCATCAAGGATAGTGCTCATCTATTACAATATATACCGCAAAAAGCATGCCCGTTCCAAATATTTTGTCTTTACACTAATTTTGGTATTAATTCCAAGCCAAAGAAGCGGAAAATTTAAGTAAGGAAAACTTTAGGAAACAATTTGTAATTTGATTTTAGGTAACAATTTTTAATTTATTCGTCTTTTCGGTGTTTTTCTTCATGTGCACAATTGTTGTAGAGGTTATCCCATTTAAAAAATGTAAAGAAAAAATTAATTTAATAAGAATAAAAAAAAATATTTTACAAATAGAGGATTTCAGCAGGATTCGAATCCAAACCTCAAGATATGATTTTAATTACTGGTATTAATAAAAAGAATCACTTTTGGTTTACACAGGTAAGTTATTATTTTTAAATCCCAGGTAATACTAAAGGGTGATTCTTTTGAGGTTAGGATTTTCATGCATTAGTATTTGACAGATCACGTGGGATTTCAGACATGGTGTCAAAGAGAAAGATGCTCAGTATGCTTTGACATTTCATCATGAATAGACTTACGATCTGCCACAACGTCGAATTTTCAGTGAATGGGCCCTAGAAAAGTTGGCAGAAAATCCGCTTTTTTATCGACAAATTTTGTTCAGCGATGAGGCTCATTTCTGGTTGAATGGCTACGTAAATAAGCAAAATTGCCGCATTTGGAGTGAAGAGCAACCAGAAGCCGTTCAAGAACTGCCCATGCATCCCGAAAAATGCACTGTTTGGTGTGGTTTGTACGCTGGTGGAATCATTGGACCGTATTTTTTCAAAGATGCTATTGGACGCAACGTTACGGTGAATGGCGATCGCTATCGTTCGATGCTAACAAACTTTTTGTTGCCAAAAATGGAAGAACTGAACTTGGTTGACATGTGGTTTCAACAAGATGGCGCTACATGCCACACAGCTCGCGATTCTATGGCCATTTTGAGGGAAAACTTCGGAGAACAATTCATCTCAAGAAATGGACCGGTAAGTTGGCCACCAAGATCATGCGATTTGACGCCTTTAGACTATTTTTTGTGGGGCTACGTCAAGTCTAAAGTCTACAGAAATAAGCCAGCAACTATTCCAGCTTTGGAAGACAACATTTCCGAAGAAATTCGGGCTATTCCGGCCGAAATGCTCGAAAAAGTTGCCCAAAATTGGACTTTCCGAATGGACCACCTAAGACGCAGCCGCGGTCAACATTTAAATGAAATTATCTTCAAAAAGTAAATGTCATGGACCAATCTAACGTTTCAAATAAAGAACCGATGAGATTTTGCAAATTTTATGCGTTTTTTTTAAAAAAAAAGTTATCAAGCTCTTAACAAATCACCCTTTAGTTTTAAATTATTCTAATTTTATTATGATATATTGGTATTACTCAATTATGTATGGAACAAAATATCGGCCAAATGGGCGCCGCGACCTCGGTGGCACACCTTCATCCGATGCACAGTGGGTCAAATGACCGAACTCCCACGCATAAAATCAATTTTTGAACTTGTGAAAATTAAATATTTGGTGGTACGAAAAAGTTGATATATTGGAACGTATTGGTTGAGTTTTATACTGCGTTAGAAAGGTTGAGATGTTGTCTTTCTTGCAAACATAAATTTGTCTGCTTATAAGTGCTAATGAAGCTACCCTGTTATAATTATGGTGTTACAATCAAAACGCAGAAATTATTAAATATTGGATAGAAAACAACTCCCAGTGCTGTAATAATAATGCAAAAACATTAAAAAGTGATAAGTCTACCACCAAGAAAAAAGTAAAATAATTGTGCAGGGAAGTAGAATGAAGTAGCGTTACTTTGTTTAGTAGAAACATCTGGACAAAACAATGGTAACGAATGAGAAATTTAGGTAAATCTGCAATATCTACCATATCATTAATAATAGGTATATAAAATAAAATGTCGTCCTGGGTGTCTTACTGCAACTGATTCGTCGACACAAGTCCAGTTACAAAATATGCTTAATCATAAAGCTAATATTTACATATAGACTTACATATAGCAGAGTGTCAAGGTAGTGACACGTACAGAAGTAATAGGATCACGTCAAACATGTTTCAAGAACAAAATGTTATTTTTGGGCTGGGAACGCAAAAACGGTATCTGAACATTTTTTAACGAATATGCTCCCATTTCAACATAGTGTTGCAGAAATAATGGTATTTGAAACTTTTAGCTAAAATGAGCGATTGAATTAAACTAAAATTGCTGAAATCATATACACTTTAAGGCAGTGATCAAGATGGAGTAACAGTGAGCATGAGTTCTAATCTAGATTTTCAGTTTCCAATGTTACTACATATTGAAATATTTGATTTGGTGTATGATAAAAGTGGTTGAGATACATCATCCATTAGAAAGTGGGCGTGGCAGTGGCCGGATCGGTCCGAAATGTTGATCATACTTTATGCTCATCCCCAGTGGTACATGTACAAAAATTTAGAGCTCTAAGCGCTTCCTTTGGGTTGAAATACGCCCTTCATTTTAAAGTGGGCGTGGCAATGGGCAGATCGGTCCAAATTTTTTATCATAATTTATTCTCATCCCCAGTGGTACATGTACAAAATTTCAGAGCTCTAGGCGCTTCCTTTGGGTTGAAATAGGCCTTCATTTTAAAGTGGGCGTGGCAGTGGGCGGATCGGTCCAAAATTTTAATCGTACTTTATTCTCATCCCCAGTGGTATATGTACAAAATTTCAGAGCTCTGGGTGCTTCCGTTGATTTAATGCGTAAAAAACCTGTCATTTGGCCCACTGTGCGATGGTCCAAATTTTCGATGACGCTGAGGCATAATGGAGGTTCTATGCCGTTAATGTGCCGAATTATCTCATCCTTTAGCTCTTGAATTGTTGCTGGCTTATCGACGTACAACTTTTCTTTCAAATAACCCCAAAGAAAAAAGTCCAACGGTGTCAAATCACATGATCTTGGCCAATTGACATCGCCATTACGTGAGATAACATGGCCATTGAATTTGTTGCGCAAAAGAGCCATTGTTTCGTTAGCTGTGTGGCAAGTGGCACCGTCCTGCTGAAACCACATATCGTCCATATCCATATCTTCCAATTCGGGCCATAAAAAGTTCGTTATCATCTCACGATAGCGAACACCATTCACAGTAACTGCCTGACCGGCCTCATTTTGGAAAAAATACGGCCCGATGATGCCGCCAGCCCATAAACCGCACCAAACAGTCACTCTTTGTGGGTGCATTGGTTTTTCGACAATCACTCTTGGATTTTCATTCGCCCAAATGCGGCAATTTTGTTTATTGACGAATCCACTGAGGTGAAAATGTGCCTCATCACTGAAGATGATTTTCTTCGAAAATTGATCATCCACTGTTGCCATTTCTTGGAACCATTTAACACGTTGTTGGATTGTGTATCTATCCATGGTTTAAATTGTGTAAGTCTGAAAGAGAAATGTCAAAAAAAAATTCGGAAAAAAACTTGGCGTTTAGGTGTGGTTCACATTCAACATCGGCCCTTACATTTTAACCACCCCAGATTTGGCTTGCGGGTCCGCTGGGATAAGCAAATTGCATCCAATCCGGTTGAAATTTAGTACGAGGTGTTAGAATACGGTCTATAACAACCATGTAAAAATTGGTTTATATCGGTCCGTAAATATATGTAGCCCCCATGTAAACCGATCCCCAGATTTGACCTCTGGAGCCTCTTGGAAATTTCATCCGATCCGGTAGAAATTTTGTACGTGGTGTAAGTATATGGTTACTAGGTTAGGTCAAAAAATTGGTCCATATCGATCCATAATTATGTATTAGGATATGACTGGCCAGAAACCTGGTCCATTTCGGTCTATATTTATATATATATTCCTCGGATAAACCGATCCCCATTGTATATAGCCCCCATATAAATCGACCCCCATATTTCAATTCCTACTCTCTAATTACCGCGCAAAAGTTCATACCGGTTCGTAATTATTTGTGGACTTCCCTATGTATAGCGGTCAAGAACTGAATCGGCCTAATATATACCCCGTATGGACTAACTTACAATTTATAAGACGATGTTAAGAAATTTTAAGAAACCTTGCCATCGGCAAGTATTACCACAACCCAAGTAATTCGATTGTGGATGGCTGTCTTTAGTAGAATAAGATTCGGCCTGGCCGAACTTTCGACCATATATACTTGTTCTAAATTATTAAAGTTAAGTTGGCCATAATCAAACAAAAGTTTCTTTCTTCTAAAGATACCCTAACTACTATATAGACAAAACGACTTCGTTGCAAAAGACTACTTTTTGATGCTCGGTCGAAAACGCATCAGCTTTTGAAGAAAAAAACTTTAATTTTCTTTTCTCTGCTACCGCGGTATTTATTTCAGAAAAACTTGCATATATTTGAATTTTCAACAAATTGGATTCTGAGTTCAAGTCATGTGACGGGTGCAATGTTTTGCAAAATGACAACAAGTGTATGCGAAACTAACATCTCTCGTATGGTTCACCCCATCTCTGGAGATGAATTGTTTGTAGTATTCGTTGTGAGAATGTATATATGTATGAAGTGTGGTGGTATGTGACAGTGCTACAAATCAAATTAAGTACCGCACACATAGATTTGTCTTAAATTCCGCAAAACATTTGAAACGAAATCGAGGAGAAAACCTAATCCATGGAATCCCTCCATTCTCACACTAACCTCAACCCCACCACACACACACTCGCCACATAAAGAGAGTGTAGAGATTTTCTAGTTGGATGCAGGAAGTTATTTCCGTTCTAAAGAAGGATGAGTGTTTGCGTATAAGATGGTGACGGTGGGGTTATTATAAACAAATTTACACAAATTTAAATAAACACTCTGTTGTATTGATTGCCAGATCTGTAGAAAGTTTCCGGGAGGAGGAGGAGCTTGCATTGGCAATGGTATTTGAATTATCTGAAGGTAACACATGTCTTTCGGTAGATTTGTGTCAAAAATTCACATGTGGCAGGCATGTACGTTAATATCTTCCAATAAATAGCAACAAAGGTGAATGCTGTAAAAAATATTACAGGATTTAGAGGAAATACTCACAAAGACTCAGGAGAGTGAGGAATACGTATTTGTATAGAAAACTCATTTATGTGGGATTTTTATAGGATTTTAAAAGTCCGCTTTGTTTTATTGGTATAGAAGTCGGTTTTCTTGAAAGTTACTAGTCCACTATCGAGATTCTGTTGCGTAATTAGGGTCTACATATAATTATGGACCGATGTGAACCAATTTTTGCATGATTGTTAGAGGGCGGACGTTGTGCAAAACTGACAATGGATGAAGCAGTGAATTTTACATGGCCTTATAATAGAGCAGATGTCATATTTTTAAGCATCCGCTGTAATGATTTCGCCTTAGCTTTCGAGATGTGATGCTATTTCAGCATTTTGGATTTATTTAATTTAGAAAAAAAGTAAGGAAAAACTTAAAAAATTAAATATTTCTTTAATTTTTTTTTTACTTTTATCTCTACGAAAAGACGGCACATTTTCAAATATTTTGTTTGGAAATTTACATTATTTTATTTGTCATTATTGTGTTTTACACACAAAATATTCAGCACACTTACATTTATTGCGCAAACGGCGTAAAATAAAAGAATTTTTTGTGAAGAGAAAATGAAGTCCATTTCTAGAAGAGCATTTCTACATGTGCTTTAAAAGTAATGACGTAGGAAGAAATTCCAAATATTTTTTCTGGATAGTAACTACCCAGAAAAAAATTTTGGAAGTTCTTCCAAAGGCACAACTTTAAAATCACTTCCAGAAGATTCACTCCCAATGATGTTCTTTATTTTATCTACCCAGGAAGTTCTTTTCATTCAATTTTTTATAACTAGTTTTTTCATACTTTTAATCGATAATTTTAACTTTTTTTGTTTCAAATAGGTTAAAAACAGAATAAGAATTCATAAAATGGTACAAATCATTTAAATTTTGTCGAAAAAAATGTTAATTCCAATTTAAAAAAATTGTGAATTTCTGAAAATATTTGAGGTCAAACGTTTCCGGCAAGCGTCACCACCACCACTTGAACGTGGTGTTAGGTTAAAGTGCCAGCCCGATTAAGATTCATGCTCATTTAGACAATTCAGTCCATTGTGATACCACATTAACTAAAAGTACCTATTACATATGCGCTTTACACAAAATTCAGGACACTCACACAAGACGTGTTTAATTGATTCCTTTTCCTCCGCATCATGACAGCTCATACAATAGTCATTATACTTCGCGCCTATAGTTTTTGCAAAATCGCCTATCAGGCAGTGACCCGTTATAGCAGATATCTGAAGTGATATCTGACGTCTCGAGAACACTAGCATATCTAGTGTGCGGTTTAAATTTAAATGGGGCCATATTTGCTTGGTGTCGTTACAGCCCTTGCAATACTCCCATTGAACATTTGCCATCATAACAGCCTTCTCAAGCAGCATGAGCTTGCAGGTAGCCAGGGGCATACCAACAGATTCTACTCCCCCTTGAATATCTAAGGTAGACCCTAGCCTTGCCAACTCATCCGCTTCGCAGTTCCCCGGTATGTTCCTATGGCCAGGCACTCATATTAGGTGAATATTGTACTGCTCAGCCATCTCATTGAATGATTTGCGGCAGTCGATGGCCGTTTCCGAGTTGAGGTGTTAGTATATGGTCTTTAACAACCATGCAAAAATTGGTCCATATCGGTCCATAATTATATATAGCCCTCATATAAACCGATCCCCAGATATGACCTTCGAAGCCTCTTGGAAGAGCAAAACTCATCCGATCCGGTTGAAATTTGGTACGTGGTGTTAGTATATGGTCTTTAACAAATATGCCAAAATTGGTCCATATCGGTCCACAATCATATATAGCCCCCATATTTCAGTTCTGGCGTTCTAATTACCGCGCAAAAGTCCATATCGGTTCGTAATTATTTGTAGACTTACCTTTAGACACTTTTTTGTCTAATTTATATCACTGAAGTAAAAAACATCCTGTGTAGTTAATATAATTAACTTCTTTGTGAGGACATTTTTGGAAGTGCTTTTAAAGTTGTGCCTTTAAAACAAATCCCAATTTTTTGCTGGGTGGTGTGGAACTACTTTTAGTTGCTTTATTATATATTATTTTGATGTATATTTTTGTATTCTTGTTTATGAAATAAAACAATAATTTATTCTATAAGTTCAGTCTATAAATTTTTAGATAAGGGGGCTATAGCCCCCCCCCCCCCCCTAGGAAAATTGTCTAGCTACACTAATGCCTATTTCACACTGTAATACCACACTTTCCACAAAACGGTCGAGTTTTAAATAAACTAGGCCAAATAATATATCACAACCCACAATTGACCACATATAATGCCGAGATTTAACCAATATCCTTGTAAAAGCGCCACTGAAGCAACAATTTTAAATATTACTTAAATTTTCCTTTATCTCGAATACGTATTTCTCGCTCGATAAATCGTAAATATTATTTCGTACAATTGCATTAAAATTGCTCTAGCTTTATATGTCCCATATTTTGTAACTAACATTGTGATTCATCCCAGGGTGTTAGCCGATTTAAATATTAATTCTAGCGATTTTACAGAAGTACAAAAAATTGTCTCCATATTGTATATAAATTATATAAATATTTCTAATAAATATTTCATAATAACTACCAACAAATTTGAATGAGTTGATATGGTAACACAAATTTTTGGTCTACATAGTGGTGACGGGTATAATATAGTCGGCCCCACCCGACTTTAGACTTTACTTACTTGTTTTTATATGAAAGCTATGGAGTTTTCATCTAAATTTGTAATTTTGCGGGTATCTACACGGACAAAAAAGACTGTTTTTCATAGGCTAGGGTGTACAAATTATATGTTTGAAACTCAAATTGTTTAACACAATATTTTTAAGTGCAAGCATATAATGTTCATAAACTAGCATAACATGTTTGGGACATGTATGTATGTTAACATGTTAGAACATATTATGTTTGGGACATACAATGTTTGTATATAATATGCTTAGATGGAAACATATATTAATTTGGAAATAGTCTATAAACATATATGTGTTTAGAAAAAGAGACCTGGATAATATGCTGCATGTAAAATAATGGAAATAACCAATTGGAGCCTTAAAACTATATCCACACAAAGAAAATTTCATTAAAATGTTTTCCTACCAGTGTATACCCTAGGGTGAAACATAATGTGTTTGAACAATACAAACAATATTTTGTTTGGACCCATCCTGAAAATATATATGCTTGAAGCAAAATGTGTATATGTTACAGAAGCGATTTTTTTTTTAGGGTGTAGTGGTTCCAAGAATTGATATGTACGTGTTGAAATTTGATCACCTCGGGGATATGAAATTTTGTTTAACTGTCAAATTCGAAATTATGAACCCATTGTGATGCAAATTACTAGAATTTATAGTTTTTGAGGCAAGTGGTCAGGGTATAATAACTTTGATCTGCCAAAAAATGTGCCTACCAGAAATAGTGATTTTAGACCTCATAAAATATATACCGATCGACTCAGGAGGTGATACTGATCTAACGCTTGGTGTCCGTCCATCCGTTCATGCATTTGTTGTTCACAGGATTCCAGTCGCAATTATTAACCGATTCTGATAAAATTTGGTACAGGGTGTTTTTTTTTTTTTCGGCACAAGGACGAACGGTATTGAATTTGGAAGAAATCGGATCAAATGTCGACAAATGGAGTCACGTTGCACTTTTTTACTAACCTATCGTCATCAAATTGAGCAGAAAGTAATCTTTTGCATCACCCTTAAAGTCCGAAATCGGTTAAGATTTAGCTATAGCTCCCATACATATGTATCTCCCGATTTTGCAAAATTTGGCCCTGGTTTCAAGTTGATAGCTTGTTTCGTTCTGAAGTTTGCGTGATATATATATATATATATATATATATATATATATATATATATATATATATATATATATATATATATATATATATATATATATATATATATATATATATATATATATATATATATATATATATATATATAATTTGTCGAAATATGATGTGTTTTTCAAATTTTTTCGCCGGATTCGGAGTATATATATATATATATATATATATATATATATATATATATATATATATATATATATATATATATATATATATATATATATATATATATATATATATATATATATATATATATATATATATATATATATATATATATATATATATATATATATATATATATATATATATATATATATATATATATATATATATATACTCCGAATCCGGCGAAAAAATTTGAAAAACACATCATATTTCGACAAATTAGATTCGTTTGGGGGTTTTAATCGAACAACGATGTACTGCACAGAAAAAAATATCACCAAAATATTTCCAATTAAAAAGTTAATTGAAGTTGAAAATTGTTTCAATTAATAAATTAATTGATACAATTAACTTTTTAATCACGATAGAAACATTAAGTTAATTAAGGCAATGATTGAAAATTTTTAAATTTTTAATTAAAAAATTAATTGATACAATTAACTTTTTATTCAAATTCGGAAGACTAATTCTGTTAACCCTTTCACTACCGAAATAAACCTAATGTTAGAAACTTTAATTTTTCTTCTGTTTTTACTTGTACTACCAGCATGTTGAACAAAAATTGCCATTTTGAAAACCTACTTCAAATACTTCAAGAGCTATATGAGCTTGTTTTGAAAATTTGATTCTTGAATTGTGACCAAGTGGCCTTACGAAAATAAGCGCTATGTGGCCTATAATGTCCTTCAAAGTGTGAGCAAAAATACAAAAAAGAACCCGAAAAAGTGTCAGCTATAGTTTTCGTATGAATGTCCATTTACTAGAAACATACAGTAGAAAAATTGTCTCAAATTTTCGTATTTTTCGTTTATTTCTAAAGAACTTTACAAAAATGTATTTTGGACCTCACCAATATAGAAAATATTTATAGGTTATTTAGATTAAAGCCTTTAAAATAACATCGAGAAATTAATCAAAACTAAGTGGAAAAATAGAATTTGGTGTCTTTTTCGAATGTCCTTCATAGCGGACATCGGTAGTGAAAGGGTTAAAAAAAAGTGCTGATTTTTTTTTAAATTTTTAATTAAAAATGTATTTCAAACAATCATTTGTTAATTCAAATAAAAACTCTAAGCCAATTCAGAAAGTAATTAAAAATAGTTACCTTTTTTAATTAATAAATTAATTGAGTTTTGCAATCAACATCAATTAAATTTTTAATTGAATCAATTAAACAATTAATTGAAATTTGCTGAAAAATCAATTAATCACTTAATCAAGAATTTTTTCTATGCCCAATTAAAACTGTGATTGATACTATCATTTTTGTGATTGAAGACATTTCAATTAAAAAATTAATTGGATCAATTAATTTGGTGATTGAATCCGAAAAAAATTTTTTTGTGTGTGGATTTCAGGCCATTCAAAGTTTATTTATATGGGTGAAATTTCACGGTGATATAAAGAGTAGGTTTTACTAGAATATGGCCTGAATTGATCAATTGTATAGTCCATTTCTAACACATTGAACTATCAATTTTTAAGCCTATATAAGGTACAATTTTAAGGCAATATAGCAGTAGAGCCTAACGTTCTGAATTTTTGGCAGGCATGTTGAGTTCGAAGATGGGTCATACCGAACAATTTTGATTGATATAGCACCTACATATAAACCCATCTCCGATTTGTTTTAAGAAATTCTTCCCAGTCTAAAATTTTCATAAGATTTGTCAGAAATTTTGAATTATTTGAGATCCATTAATAAATGCGGAAATTTCCCGTCGGCCCAGATTTTGTATATGTATTATTTCAGAAATCTCTATGTATACCCGATGTCCTTGGAAGCTGTAATTTTAAATTAAACCTCTGCCGCCTGAGGCGGACTTTTGGGAGAAAGCTTGTTTCATCAATGTCTCTCGAAATTCTTTACATTAAATTAATGGCCTCTAATGTCCATAACTGATACACCATTTAATAATCGATGTTTCACCATTTTTATACCCTAAACCACATAGTGGTCAGGGTATAATAAGTTTGATCGGCCAAAAAAATGTGCCTACCAGATATATTGATTTTAGAACCCATAAAATATATACCGATCGACTCAGAATCACCTCCTGAGTCGATCTAGCGCTTGGTGTCCGTCCGTCCGTCTGCCCATGTATTTGTTGTTCACAGGATTCCGGTCGCAATTATTAACCGATTTTGATGAAATTTGGTACTTGGTGTTTTTTGGGCACAAAGACGAACGCTATTGAATTTGGAAGAAATCGGATCAAATTTAGATATAGCTCCCATATATATGTATCGCCCGATTTCGACAAATGGGGTCACGTTGCGCTTTTTTTCAAACGGATCGTCACCAAATTTGGCAGAAGGTAATCCTTTTCACCGCCCTTCAAGTCTGCAAAATTTCATCCAAATCGGTTCATATTTAGATATAGCTCTCATATATATGTGTCGGCCGATTTTTCTAAATTTGGCTATAAAACCCTTCCAGAAAATTTATTAGATATAATTAAGGTTATTACTTGTCAAAGAAAATTTTGTAGTTTGAAGGAAAAAATTGGAGTTAAAAATTGCAAGAATGTCTTTAGTGACATACGAAGTGCATAATGAATGCATTTGTAGTAAAATTTACAAATTAAAAGAAATATTGAACTATTTTGTGGAAGACACGAATTTAGTTAATCTTTATCCTTCATTTGTGTATATTTTTTTCATCGGTTTAATTTGACTAACGTACACAAAAAATTATTAGAGTAGAGGAAACTTTCTCCAAACACAATAATTCCATGAACTAAACGAAAGTTAAATTGGCTTTAGTGAAATAGAGTTCACTTTTGTTGAGTGTAGCCGATCGTATTTATACGTACTTGTAGCACTTACATACGAATATTGCTCGATTTTTACAAAATTTGGATTTATTACCCACACTAATTGAGAGATTTTATCTTTTTTAATAATGGGCTCATATTAGTGGCATACTAACTCCGTAGGTGCAATATCAACACAGCCAGTGTTGCTAGAAGTAGAATAGAATTCCCTATATGTAGGGTTTTTCTAATATTTAGCGTCTTGTAGGGACGTAGGGCCACAATGTAGGGACATTTTCCCTCAACACAATTTGTAATAATTTTTACATTTTGGTGGCTCAGAGGAGGAAATTAGAAGCCGGCAAGGCTTGATTTTAACAATGTGTAGTAACAACAGTTACCACTCGTGCCAAAAAAATCTAACAAAATTTGAAGATTACCACAAATCTACCAAATAAATATTTCTATAGAAATTTTTGTCAAAACTTTATTCCTGTAGAATATTTTGTCAACATTTTATTTCTATAGAAAATTTTGTCAAAATTGTATTTCTATAAAATTTTTTTTCAAAATATTATTTCTATAAAAAATTTTCTCAAAAATTTTATTGAATAAGAATTTATTGTCAAAATTTTATTTTTATAGAGATTTAACAAAAAAAAGATTACTATTTTGGGTATAATTCTACCAACTGTGGCAACCGTGGTGGTAATACAAATTTATGTTGTAAGTTATATACGTTGCATATTCATGTTTTAAGATAATAAAGTACTTAGAACCATTTTTGTTTTGTACAATTTTTTAAATTTAGCGAAAAATATTGTAGGGAAAATTGTATGGGAAAGTAGGGAACTTTGTTTGTCCTTGTAGGGTAAACCGAACATTTTCCCTGGCAACATTGACTATGAGATATAGTCAGATTGGGACAAAGCACCCATAAACACGTACCCCTTAATTTTCTTAAATATGTAACTGCGGTTTATCTCCCAAACCTATATCAATGTTACCACACAAATGTGTATGATTACTAATTCAGTAAGGGTGGTTTAGGCTATGATATAGTCAGCCCCGCCCGACTTTCTACTTTACTTACTTGTTATACCCTCCATCATAGGATGGGGGTATATTAACTTTGTCATTCCGTTTGTAACACATCGAAATATTGCTCTAAGACCCCATAAAGTATATATATTCTGGGTCGTGGTGAAATTCTGAGTCGATCTAAGCATGTCCGTCCGTCCGTCTGTTGAAATCACGCTAACTTCCGAACGAAACAAGCTATCGACTTGAAACTTGGCACAAGTAGTTGTTATCGATGTAGGTCGGATGGTATTGAAAATGGGCCATATCGGTCCACTTTTACGTATAGCCCCCATATAAAGGGACCCTCAGATTTGGCTTGTGGATCCTCTAACAGAAGCATATTTCATCCGATCCGGCTGAAATTTGGTATATGGTGTTGGTATATGGTCTCTAACAATCATGCAAAAATTGGTCCACATCGGTCCATAATTATATATAGCCCCCATACAAAACCGATCCCCAGATTTGGCTTGCGGAGCCTAAAAGAGAAGCAAATTTCATCCGATCCGGCTGAAATTTGGTACATGGTGTTGGTATATGGTCTCTAACAATCATGCAAAAATTGGTCCACATCGGTCCTTAATTATATATAGCCCCCATATAAACCGATCCCCAGATTTGGCTTGCGGAGCCTCAAAAAGAAGTAAATTTCATCCGATCCGTCTGAAATTTGGTACATAGTGTTGGTATATGATCTCTAACAACCGTGCAAAAATTGGTTCACATCGGTCCATAATTATATATAGCCCCCATATAAACCGATCCCCAGATTTGGCTTGTGGTGCCTCTAAGAGAAGCATATTTCATCCGATCCGGCTGAAATTTGGTACATGGTGTTGGTATATGGTCTCTAACAATCATGCAAAAATTGGTCCACATCGGTCCATAATTATATATAGCCCCCATATAAACCGATCCCCATATTTGGCTTGCGGAGCCTCAAAGAGAAGCAAATTTCATCCGATCCGGCTGAAATTTGGTACATGATGTTGGTATATGGTCTCTAACAACCATGCAAAAATTGGTCTACATCGGTCCATAATTATATATAGACCCCATATAAACCGATTCCAGATTTGGCTTGCGAAGCCTCAAAGAGAAGCAAATTGCATCCGATCCGGCTGAAATTTGGTACATGGTATTGGTATATGGTCTCTAACAACCGTGCAAAAATTGGTCCACATCGGTCCATAATTTTATATAGCGCCCATATAAACCGATCCCCAGATTTGGGTTGCGGATCCTCAAAGAGAAGCAAATTTCATCCGATCCGCCTGAAATTTGGTACATGATATTGGTATATGGTCTCTAACAACCATGCAAAAATTGGTCCACATCGGTTCATTATTATATATAGCCCCCATATAAACCGATCCCCAGATTTGGCTTGCGAAGTCTCCAAGAGAAGCAAATTTCATCCAATCCGGTTGTAATTTGGAACATGGTGTTAGTATATGATCTTAAACAACCGTGGCAGAATTGGTCCATATCGGTCCATAATTATTATAAATTAGGAACGTGGTGTTAGTATATGGTCGCTAACAACCATACCAAAATTGGTCCAGTCACACACAAATTGGTCCATATCGGTTCATAATCATGGTTGCCACTAGAGCCAAAAATAATCTACCAAAATTTTATTTCTATAGAAAATTTTGTCAAAATTTTATTTCTAGAGAAAATTTTGTTAAAATTTTATTCGGTTCATAATAAAATTTTCATCATTGTCAGAATTTTATTTCTATAGAAAATTTTGTCAAAATTTTATTTCTATAGAAAATTTTGTTCAAATTTTATTCGGTTCATGATCATGGTTGCCACTCGAGCCAAAAATAATCTACCAAGATTTTATTTCTATAGAAAATTTTGTCAAAAGTTTATTTCTATAGAAAATTTTGTTAAAATTTTATTTCTGTAGAAATTTTTGTCAAAATTTTCTTTCTATAGAAAATTTTGTCAAAATTTTTATTTCTATAGAAAATTTTGTGAAAATTTTATTTCTATAGAAAATTATGTTAAAATTTTATTTCTGTAGAAAATTTTGTAAAAATTTTATGTCTACTTTGTCAAACTGAAATATATACGTATTGGATCGATCTTTTTTGATTTAATATATACCACGTATGGACTTACATACAATTTAGAAGATGGTGTTAGGAGGTTTTAAGATATCTTGCCATCGGCAAGCGTTACCGCAACTTAAGTAATTCGATTCTGGATGGCAGTGTTTAGAAGAAGTTTCTACGCAATCCATGATGGAGGGTACATAAGCTTCGGCCTGGCCGAACTTACGGCCGTATATACTTGTTTTTACTAAAATTGTGTTCCACCCTAGTGCATTAGCCAACTTAAATTTTGAGTCTATAGATTTTGTAAAAGTCTATCAAATTCTGTCCAACTCGAGTGATATTTAAATGTATGTATTTGGGACAAAAATTTATATGTAGCACCCAACACATTTGACGGATGTGATATGGTATCGAAAATTTAGATCTACAAAGTGGTGCAGGGTATAATATAGTCGGCCCCGCCCGACTTTAGACTTTCCTTACTTGTTTTTTTTAAGTTTGCACATTTATATTCTATATTAAATTTTTATAATGAAACTTCGAAATGTGGGTTATTAAAGATTTGTAGTCAGTAACAGTGCTTGATATAAACGGAATTGACTGATTTTTGGATAAAATATTATTATACCCTCCATCATAGGATGGTGGTATATTAACATTGTCATTCCGTTTGTAACACATCGAAATATTGCTCTAAGACCCCATAAAGTATATATATTGCGGGTCGTGGTGAAATTCTGAGTCGATCTAAGCATGTCCGTCCGTCCGTCCGTCTGTTGAAATCACGCTAACTTCCGAACGAAACAAGCTATCGACTTGAAACTTGGCACAAGTAGTTGTTATCGATGTAGGTCGGATGGTATTGAAAATGGGCCATATCGGTCCACTTTTACGTATAGCCCCCATATAAAGGGACCCTCCGATTTGGCTTGTGGAACCTCTAACAAAAGCATATTTCATCCGATCCGGCTGAAATTTGGTACATGATTTCGGTATATTGTCTCTAACAACCATGCAAAAATTGGTCCACATCGGTCCTTAATTATATATATCCCCCATATAAACCGATCCCCAGATTTGGCTTGCGGAGCCTAAAAGAGAAACCAATTTCATCCGATCCGGCTGAAATTTGGTACATGGTGTTGGTATATGGTCTCTAACAACCATGCAAAAATTGGTCCACATCGGTCCATAATTATATATAGCCCCCATATAAACCGATCCCCAGATTTGGCTTGCGGAGCCTAAAAGAGAAGCAAATTTCATCCGATCCGGCTGAAATTTGGTACATGGTGTTGGTATATGGTCTCTACCAACCAAGCAAAAGTCTATATCGGGCGAAAAATATATATGCAAGATATATCTAAATCTGAACCGATTTCAACCAAATTTGGCACGCATAGCTACAATGCTAAATCTACTCCCTGTGCAAAGTTTCAACCAAATTGGGCCAAAACTCTGGCTTGTAGGACCATATTAGTCCATATCGGGCGAAAGATATATATGGGAGCTATATCTAAATCTGAACCGATTGCAATCAAATCTTGCACACTTGACTATACTACTAATTGTACTCCTAGTGCAAAATTTCAACCAAAGTCGGCCAAAAATCTGGCTTCTGGGGCAATATAAGTCCATATCGGGCGAAAGATATATATGGGAGCTATATCTAAATCTGAACCGATTTCAATAAAATTTTGCACACTTGACTACACAACTAGGTGTTATGTTTGTACAAAATTTCAAGCAAATCGGTATAAAACTCTGGCTGCTGGGTCCATATTAGTGCATATCGGGCGAAAGATATATATGGGAGCTATATCTAAATCTGAACCGATTTCAATCAAATTTAGCACACATGACTATATTACTAATTGTAAGCCTAGTGCAAAATTTCAACCAAATTGGGGCAAAACTCTTGCTTCTGGGGCCATATAAGTCCATATCGGGCGAAAAATATATATGGAAGCTATATCTAAATCTGAACCGATTTCTATCAAATTTGGCACACATGACTATACTACCAATTGTACTCCTTGTGCAAAATTTCAAGCTAATCGGGATAAAACTCTGGCTTCTGGGTCCATATAAGTGCATATCGGGCGAAAGATATATATGGGAGCTATATCTAAATCTGAATCGATTTCAACCAAATTTGGCACGCATAGCTGCAATGCTAAATCTACTACCTGTGCAAAATTTCAACCAAATGGGGCCAAAACTCTGGCTTTTACAACCATATTAGTCCATATCGGGCGAAAGATATATATGGGAGCTATATCTAAATCTGCACCGATTTCAATCAAATTTTGCACACTTGACTATACGACTAAGTGTTATGTTTGTACAAAATTTCAAGCAAATCGGTATAAAACTCCGGCTGCGGGGTCCATATTAGTGCATATCGGGCGAAAGATATATATGGGAGCTATATCTAAATCTGAACCGATTTCTTTCAAAATCAATAGGGTTCTATTCTGACCCAAATTAGGAACATGT
The DNA here is from genome assembly GCF_050003625.1 of Haematobia irritans. NCBI lineage: Eukaryota > Metazoa > Arthropoda > Insecta > Diptera > Muscidae > Haematobia > Haematobia irritans. The sequence continues at coordinate 49,205,732 of NC_134400.1, forward strand.
GCTAAATTTGAAGGCGATTGGACTTAAATTGCGACCTAGACTTTGATCACAAAAATGTGTTCACAGACAGACGGACGGACGGACAGACGGACAGACGGACAGACGGACAGACGGACAGACGGACAGACGGACAGACGGACATGGTTATATCGACTCAGGGACCCACCCTGAGCATTTTGGCCAAAGACACCATGTGTCTATATCGTCTCCTTCTGGGTGTTGCAAACATATGCACTAACTTAAAATACCCTGTTCCACAGTGTGGCGCAGGGTATAAAAAAATGTTGTTCGGTCGGAGCAGGGATTAAACCCACGACCCTTTGCATGCAAGGGAGACTCCACGTGGCAAACAAATGTATGTTTCTGTTAAATAATGTTATGTTTGCATGGGCTCGTGGGCGCTGCAAATTATGCTAAATAAATGTAACTTATAACGATAATTATCTACTGGTGACTATAACAGCTACGTAGTCCAGTGGATAGTGTGTTGGCTTACAAACTGTTTTGTCTCGGTTCGATTCTCCGTGCAGGCGAAAGGTAAAATTTAAAAAATTTATAAAAGTGAATAATTTCTTCAACATTATTTGTATTACAGAAAAAGGTGCCAAGAACTAAAATATTTCGTGGAAGTGAAAATTACGAGTGTGTTAGGCAATGAGCACAATCGTCTTTGGGAAAAATTCTTCCAAGCATATAATATTTTTGGATTCAAAATGCTTCCAAACATATAATATGTTCACATAAAACAAACATATTAATGTTTCGGCATAATATATTTGCTTCCTGCAAAATATGTTTGGAACATATGTTAAAAAAGCGATTTTTTTTGAGGGTGTAGTTACAAAATATGGGACATATAAAGCTAGAGCAATTTTAATGCAATTGTACGAAATAATATTTACGATTTATCGAGCGAGAAATACGTATTCGAGATAAAGGAAAATTTAAGTAATATTTAAAATTGTTGCTTCAGTGGCGCTTTTACAAGCACTGTTAGAAAAATATGTTTTTCATATGTTCCGATATAAACAAAATGTGTTTCGGGCACAATTTTTAAACACAATATATTTAAGTGCAAACATGTAATGTTCCTAAACTAACACTAAATGTTTGGGACATCTATGTTAATATGTTAGAATATATTATGTTTGGGGCATGAATGTTTTATAAAAATAATATGTGTGAATGTAAACATATATAAATTTACAAATTTCGAGTAAACATATATATGTTGTGATATTTTATTCAGAGAGCGACAGAGAGAGAGAGAATATAGAAAAAGAAATAGAGATGGAAACCGGGAGGGTTGACGAAAGATATCAACATAACACAGCAAGAGAATGAAAAGAGAGCAATTTCTGTGAAACCGCTTGTATGTTGTTTCGGAAAACTGTTTTATGATAAGGCCAAAAATTTGATATGCTTAAGTCTAAATATTATTTAATTTGAATATTAGAATGAGTATTCGGAGTAAAGAGAATAGACATTCGGAACCAAGAGAATGGACATTTGAAAAAGAAACAGCGTGTGTTTTCGTCTTGAGAGCAGCATTTTATGTATGTGTGGACATGTGTTTTGTTTATCATTTTGGCATTATGGGCACAATTTTTTTCTTGGTTCGTTAAAAGAAATCGGAACCTATGCTAATAACATAATGTTAAATAATGTTATGTTTGCATGGGCTGGTGGGCGCTGCAAACTATCCCAGCAAAAAAATTTGGAAGTTCTTCTTAAGGCACAACTTTAAAAGAACTTCCAAAAATGTCCTGCCAAAGATGTTCTTTATTTTAACTGCACAGAAAGTTCATTTGAGACTTTTTATACCCTAAACCACATAGTGGTCAGGGTATAATAAGTTTGATCTGCCAAAAAAGTGCCTACCAGAAATATTGATTTTAGACCCCATAAAATATATACCGATCGACTCAGAATCACCTCCTGAGTCGATCTAGCGCTTGGTGTCCGTCCGTCCGTCCGTCTGTCCATGTATTTGTTGTTCACAGGATTCCGGTCGCAATTATTAACCGATTTTGATGAAATTTGGTTCAGGGATTTTGTTGGGCACAAGGACGAACGCTATTGAATTTGGAAGAAATCGGATCAAATTTAGATATAGCTCCCATATATATGTATCGCCCGATTTGGACAAATGGGTCACGTTGCGCGTTTTTTCAAACGGATCGTCACCAAATTTGGCAAAAGGTAAACTTTTCCATCGCCCTTCAAGTCTGCAAAATTTCATCCTAATGGCTTCAGATTTAGATATAGCTCTCATATATATGTATCGCCCGATTTTCCCAAATTTAGCCACAAAACCTTTATTTATCAACCGATCTTACCCAAAGTTGGCTAAATATAATCTTCTATAGCACTAACTATATGTGCAAAAAATCATCGAAATCGGTTCAGATTTAGCTATAGCTCCCATATATATGTATAGCCCGATTTTCCAAAATTTGGCCATAGAACCCTTATTTATCAACCGATCTTACCCAAATTTGACTAAATGTAGTCTTCTATAGCACTAACTATATGTGCAAAAAATCATCGAAATCGGTTCAGATTTAGATATTGCTCCCATATATATGTACCGCCCGATTTTTCTAAATTTGGCCATAGAACTCTTATTTATTAACCGATCTTACTAAAAGTTGACTAGATCCAGTCCTCTATAGCACTAACTATATGTGCAAAATTTCATCGATATCGGAATCCCACATATGTATCACCCGATTTTGAAAAATTCGCCCCTAATAACCTTATGTTTAACCATACAGGCCTCATTTCTTAACTGATCTTACTCAAATCTTGCACAAGGTAACCTTTTGTGGTATTAATCAAACCAGCAAAATATTATGCAGATTTAGATATAGCTTCCATATATATGTATCGCTCGATTTTCCCAAATTTGGCCATAGTACTCTTATTTATTAACCAATGTTACTCAAATTTCAAATTTTGATGTACTAGCCGAGCGTACTTATACGTACTTGTAGCTCTTACATAAGAATGTTGCTCGATTTTTACAAATTTGTATTTATTACCCACACTAATTTAACGATTTTCTCTTTTTTAATAATGGGCTCAATATTAGTGGCATACTAACTCCGTAGGTGCAATATCAACACAGCCAGTGTTGCTAGAAGTAGGGGAAATTCCCTATATGTAGGGTTTTTCTAATATTTAGCGTCTTGTAGGGACGTAGGGCCACAATGTAGGACATTTTCACTCAACAAAATTTGTAATAATTTTTACATTTTGCTGGCTCTAGAGGAGGAAATTAGAAGCCGACAAGGCTTGTTCTTTAACAATGTGTGCTAAACTTTATTCCTGTAGAACATTTTGTCAAAATTGTATTTCGATAGAATTTTTTTTCAAAATATTATTTCTATAAACAATTTTCTCAAAATTTTATTTCTCTGTAATTTTTTCTCCAAATTTTATTTCTATAGAATTTATTGTCAAAATTTTATTTCTATAGAAAAATTTCTCACAAAAATTTGTTTATAGAAACTTTTTCCAAAATTTTATTTTTATAGATATTTAACAAAATAGATTACTAATTTGGGTAGAATTCTACCAACTGTGGCAACCGTGATGGTAATACAAATTTATATTCTAAGTTATATACGTTGCATATTCATGTTTTAAGATAATAAAGTACTTAGAACCATTTTTGTTTTGTAAAATTTTTTTAAATTTAACGAAAAATATAGTAGGGAAAATTGTTTGGGAATGTATGGGAAAGTAGGGAACTTTTTTTGTCCTTGTAGGGTAAACCGAACATTTGCCGTGGCAACATTGACTATGAGCTATAGTCAGATTGACACAAAGCACCCATAGACGTGTACCCCTTAATTTTCTTAAATATGCAACTGCGGTTTATCTCCCAGACCTATATGTTACCCCACAAATGCTTATGATTACTAATTCTGTAATGGTGGTTTAGGGTATGATATAGTCGGCCCCGCCCGACTTTCTACTTTACTTACTTGTTTATAACTCGATTTTTTCATATTTTTAATGGGAAATTTAAAATTTTATTGTTCCAAATGGGTTAGAAACAGATTAAAAATTAATAAAATAGTGCATATTATTTAAATTTTGTCGAAAAAAATGCTAAATCCTTTCTAGAAAAATTCGAATTTTTAAAAATATTTGATGTCAAATGTTCCAGACAAGCGTTATAATGCGTTGAAAATCATACAAAAATTGTAAAAATTATTTATTTGTCAAAATATCACAAAATTTCTTTATTCACATCCAAATCACTGGATGTGCATCACACCTTAAGAAGTGAGGCAAATTCAGTGCAACGGCAATAGATAAGGAGGACTTCCATCCTATGACAAGCCCATGTTAAAATCATCGCTTCTGCGCCAATTTTGCACCACTTCCGAATCCAAAAAGAAAATTTTCACTACTTTTCTGGCGACGCTTTTTTTGCTGGGATGCTATATAAATGTAACTTATAACGATAATTGTCTATTGGTGACTATAACAGCTATGTAGCCCAGTGGTAATGTGTTGGCTTACAAATTGCATGGTTCCCGGTTCGATTCTCCGTCCAGGCGAAAGGTAAAATTTAAAAAAATTGTAAAATTGAATAATTGAATAATTTCTTCAACATTATTTGTATTACAGAAAAAGGTGCCAAGAACTAAAAATTTTGTGGAAGTGAAAATTATGTGAGGGAATGAGCACAATCTTCTTAGGGAGAAAATTCTTCCAAGCATATAATATTTTTGTGCTCAAAATGCTTCCAAACATATAATATGTTCACATAAAACAAACATAATAATGTTTCGGCAATATCCAATAATATATGTGCTTCCTGCAAAATATGTTTGGAACATATGTTAGAGAAGCGATTTTTTTTGAGGTTGAGGATATTGGTTAAATCTCGGCATTATACGTGGTCAATTGTGGGTTGTGATATTGGCCTAGTTTATTTAAAACTCGACCGTTTTGTGGAAAGTGTGGTATTACAGTGTGAAATAGGCATTAGCGTAGCTAGACAATTTTCCTAGGGGGGGCTATAGCCCCCCTATCTAAAAATTTATTTATTTCATAAACAAGAATACAAAAATAGCCATCAAAATAATATATAATAAAGCAACTAAAAGTAGTTCCACACTTTTCCCAGCAAAAAATTGGGATTTGTTTTAAGGGCACAACTTTAAAAGCACTTCCAAAAATGTCCTCACAAAGAAGTTAATTATATTAACTACACATGAAGTTTTTTACTTCAGTTTTTTCATATTTTAATGCGTAATTTTTGTTTTCTTTTTTCAAGTAGTTTAAAAAAGAATAAGAAAAAATTATTCAAATTTTGCCACAGAAATGCTAAATCCATTATAGAAAAATCGATAATTTTTGAAAATAATCAAACAAGAGTTAGAATGCAATAAAAATCATAAAAAAATATAAAAATTATTATAAATTAATGTTTCTTGAAGCTCGAGGTCTTTATAATTATTTATATAATTCTAACAAAAGGTCGACCAAAAATCAAATAAAAAACGAATAAATAAAAATTATTTATTTGGGAAAATATCACACAATTTTTTAATTCACATTCAAAACTCTGAATTCGGATCACACCGTAAGAAGTGATGCAAATTTATTGCAACGGCTGTTGAAACGGTGGACATTCGTTCTATGACGAGTTCCTATTACATTCATCGCTTCTCCGCCAATTTTGCACCACTTTCGGACGCAAAAAGAACATTTTCACTTCTTTATTGGCGACGCTTTTTTGCAGCATTATTAAGATATTAATTTATGAAAGAATAGTTTTAATACCAATTACTATTTTTTAATTAAGATAACTAAACCAGACTAAACATATAATAAAGGAGCTTTACAGCCTGTTTCTGTATGTCGAATGAGCTCTGTGGATCGACTAAAATGGAAACAAACAGCTGAATTTATAACCAAAAAACAGCTGTTTCTATGCATTTCAGTCGATCGATTGAACTCGTTCGACATACGGAAACAGGCTGTTAGTTATTCAACTAAACCATAAGTTCAATCACAGCTCTATTTCATAAATATCAGACTTCAAACATTGCCATCGGCAACTGCTACCACAACCCAAGTAATTCGATTGTGCGTGAAAGTCTTTAGCGGAACTTTGTGCGGTTGTATATACTTGTTTAATTTTTATAAAAATGTAAAATCGTAAATAGGTTTTCAAATTCTGGGGGTGGGGCTAAATTTTTTCTGGGGGGTCTAAGCCCCTTCCCCAGAGGTCTTCCTACGCTTATGGAAATATGAATACGAAATCTGAACCAATTAGATCAAAAAGCATATTAAATATTTCTCTGTGGAAACTATCGAGTCAACTGAAGGAAACTCCCATTGAAAATGGGTCTAAAATATGAAACATTTTACTCAACTCTGGCGTATATATACAAAATGTGAAGCAAATCAGGCTTCAACTCTGGCTTTTGTGCAAATCGGGCGAAGTATATATATGGGTGCTATATCTAAATCTGATCCGAGTTCAAACAAATTTGGCACAGTTAACCATACTATTAAACGCACTCCTTTTGCAACATTTGAAGAAAACAGGGTAAAATTCTGGCTTTTGATGCCATATAAGTCCAAATCGGACGAAAGGTATATATGGGAGCTATATCTAAATCTGAACCGATTTCAACCAAATTTGGCACAGTTAACCATATTATAAAACGTACACTTTGTGCAAATTTTAAATCAAATAAGGGCAAAATTCTGGCTTTTGAAGCCATATAAGTGCAAATCGGACGAAAGATATATATGGGAGCTATATCTAAATCTGAACCGATTTAGGTGATGTGTTGCAGGTTTTACGTGACCGACAAAACATTCAGATGTACGAAATTTGAAGAAGATCGGTTCATAAATACGTGAATTATGATCAAATCGGTGATAAATATATATGGCAGCTATATCTAAATCTGAACCGATTTTTTCCAAAATCAATAGCGATTGTCTTTGACCCGAAGAAAGACCCCATGCCAAAATTGAGGACGATCGGACTTAAATTGCGAGCTGTACTTTGTGCACAAAATTACATATACAGACAGACGGACGGACAGACAGACAGACAGACAGACAGACAGACAGACGGACATCGCTAAATAGACTCAGAATTTAATTCTAAGCCGATCGGTATACTAAAAGATGGGTCTATGACTATTATTTCTTGGCGTTACATACAAATGCACAAACTTCTTATACCCTGTACCACAGTAGTGGTGAAGGGTATAAATATGGGAAACATTTAAATCTGAAGCAATTTTTTTTTGTTTTGGTTTGTTAATCACGGTCACGCACACTCACGCCGTTGCCGTGAGCGTGAGTCACGAAAATTTTCGTGAGTCACGACAATTTCGTGTCACGTGTACACCTCTACAACAAAATTTGCTTCACAAAAGACGCTCTATCTCACAAACTAATTGACTTACAGGCGTCAAATTTTGACACGAATCATGTGAAGGTTGGTACTATATAAAAATAATATGCATTTAATACTAGCGACGCCATCTATGTGTCAGACCGGGGACTTATCAGCCAACCTGTTATATGGAGGCCTTACCAAGTGGACCGATAAAACTATCATATAAACAAGTATATAAAGCAGTAAATTCGGCCGGGCCGAATTTTAAATACCCACCACCATGAACCAAGTATAATAGTTTACTATGAAAACTCTTCGTCGTAGTGGGTTACTTGATAATATATAGAATAGTAGGGGGTTTGATGACAAATCTTCTCCCTCTTCTGCGCCTGCTATACCCTGAAAGAAGTGTTTTCTTTTTTGAGAAACGTAATTTTCGACAAGCAAAGTTTTCTTTTGACACAAATGTTAGAGACAATCGTTGAATAAACGAAACACTTTATAAGAAAAAGAAATTTCGCTTGTCTAAAATTTTATTATAGATTACTAATTTCCAGCAAATCGGATAAAAACTACGTATTCTAGAAGCCCAAGAAATAAAGCCAGGAGATCGGGGTATATGGGGCTATACCAAAACATGGACCGATAGGCACCATTTGCTACTCACAAATTTGTGATCTTAAAATACCTCCAGATTTTAAATTTCAAACAAATTGGCCAAAAAATATAGTCTCTACAAGCCCAAGAAGTAAAAATCGAGAGCAGTCTATATGGGGGTTATACCACAAAATGGGCCGATAAACCTCAATTTCGGCACTTTTATTTGTGGTCTAAAAATACCTCTTGATTTCGAATTTCAGGCAAATCATGTAATAAATACAGTTTATTGTAGCTCAAGAATTTCAGCTAAGCGGATGGTAAATATAGTTTCTGGAAGCCCAAGAAGTAAAATGGAAGATCGGTATATATGGGGGCTATACCGAAAAATGGACCGATGGGCACCATTTTCGGCACACCTTTTTATGGTCCCAAAAGAACTCTAGATTTTCAATTTCAGGAAAATCGGATAGAAAATAAGTTTCTAGAAGCCCAAGAAGCAAAATCGGGAAATCAGTCTCTATGGGGGCTATATCAAAACATGGACCGATGAGCACCATTTTCGGCACACCTTTTTATGGTCTTCAAATACCTCCAAATTTCCAATTTCAGGCAAATTGGATGGTAAATATAGTTTCTAGAAGCCCTAAAAGCAAATTCGGGATATCGGTCTATATGGGGGCTATACCAAAACATGGACCGATGCGGACCACTTTCGACACACCTCTTTATGGTCCCAAAATACCTTTAGATTTTCAATTTCATACAAATCGGATAGAAAATACTGTTTCTAGACGTGTAAGAAGCAAAATCAGGGGATCGGTCTATATGGGGGCTATACCAAAACATGGACCGATATGGACCATTTTCGACACACCTATTTATAGTCCCACAATACCTCTAGATTTCCAATTTCAGGCAAATCGGATGGTAAATATAGTTTCTAGACGCCCAAGAAGCAAAATCGGGAGATCGGTCTATATGGGGGCTATATCAAAACATGGACCGATATGGACCATTTTCGACACACCTCTTTATGGTCCCAAAATACCTCTAGATTTCCAATTTCAGGCAAATCTGATAAAAACTACGGTTTTTATAGGCCCAAGACCCCAAATCGGGAGGTCGGTTTATATGGGGACTATATCAAAACTTGGACCGATATAGCCCATCTTCGAACTTGACCTGCCTGCAAACAAAAAACTAATCTGTGCCAAATTTCGGGACGATAGCACCATTATTGAAGGCTGTAGCGTGATTACAACAGACAGACAGACAGACAGACGGACAGACGGACATGCTTATATCGTCTTAGAATTTCTCCCTGATCAAGAATATATATACTTTATATAGTCGGAAATCGATATTTCGATGTGTTACAAACGGAATGACAAACTTATACCCCGTCACCATTTTATGGTGGTGGGTATAAAAACATGGACCGATAATCACCATTTTCGGCACATCTCTTTATTTTCGTAGAATATTTCTACATTTCCAATTTCAGGAAAATTGGGTAGAAACTACGGATTCTAGAAAACCAAGAAGTAAAATCGGGAGATCGGTCTATATGGGGGCTATATCAAAACATGGACCGGTACTCACCATTTTCGACACACGTCCTTACGGTCCTAGAATACCTCTAAATTACAAATTTCAGACAAATTGTATAAAAATTACGGATTCTAGTAGCCCACGAAGTAAAATCGGGAGATCGGTCTATATGGGGGCTATATCAAAACATGGACCGATACTCACCATTTTCGACACACCAATTTTTGATCTTAAAATACCTTTAGAATTTCAATTTCAGACAAAGATAGAAAATACACTTTATAGACGCCCAAGAAGCAAAATCCGGAAATCGGTCCATATGGGGGTTATACCAAAACATGGACCGATAGGCACTATTTTCGATACACTTTTTGATGGTCCAAAAATACTTCTAGATTTCCAATTTCAGGCAAAAATAAAAACTACGGTTTTTATAAGCCCTAGACCCCAAATCGGGAGGTCGTTTTATATGGGGACTATATCAAAACCCATCTTCAAACTTGACCTGCCTGCAAACAAAAGACGAATATGTACCAAATTTCAGGACGATCAGAGATGGTCTGTATCAAACTTTTTAAGGTTTGCGACTGTCGCAAAGTTGTAAACGTCGTAAACGTCACATACATGTCGTAAATGTAGAAAAAGTAGCAAACGTCGCAAACTCCAAATACTTCGGACCCTTCAGATAGGCAGCAAATAATATCCATATCATAAAATTATTAACGAGTTTAAAAAATTTGAGAATATAGTTATTTCAATTGGAAACTCGAAGCCAAAATTACTATAAACTACTCGACGGGCGGTACTCGCTCATAGTCAACCTTTCACAAATTACTGCAGAAACTGGAAGGAAGGAAAACTACTTAAGTCTTGCATAAGTAAATTGCTGTTTAGAGAGAATTTTATAAAATCATTTTGTTGGCGTATTAGAGCCAACCTCCATACTAATTACAAATTTTCAAAATTGTTCTAGTCATTCGTTGATGCAGCTAAAGCTTGGATGGACATTAGGACCACGAAAACCAAGAATACTTTGAAGTTGTGAATGAGAGATGTAAATCTAGTAGAGCTTTGAATAAATACAATATATAGCATTTTTTGCATACCTTTTATCGGGGAGCTTAACTAAATTAAATTGAAAAATATTTACAATTTCTTTAATTCCAAATTAGGTTTTCTACACTAGGTTTACGACTTTTGCGACATACGTATTATACCGTCGTAAACGTATGTCGCAAAAGTCACAGTTTGCGACAGGCCAACCCTGAGGACGATAGCGCCATTATTGAAGGCTGTAGCGTGATTACAACAGACATGCTTATATCGTCTTAGAAATTCGCTCTGATCAAGAATATATATACTTTATATAGTCGGAAATCGATATTTCGATGTGGTACGATTTGGTTAAGTACCCACCACCATGAATCAAATATAATAGTTTCTTTTGAAAATTATTGGTCGTAGCGCGTTACTTGATAATATATAGAATTTCAGGGGGTTTTATGACAGATATTTTACCAAGCAGGACAGTTCAACCAGTACTCTTTCCGAAGATACATTTAAAAATTTTACCTATGAAGACTAAATCAGATTCTGGATTTATAAGACCCATTTTTGTTTGAGTTTTTGAGGAATCATACGCCTTGATCTAAAATCCGTAGATTTTTACCCCCCATTATTTAAATGATTACGAGGAGTAAAATCTGGAAATTTTACATTCAGTTTCAAGAAATTTTCATGATCAGTTCTCCTTCTCTATCGGAGGGCCGGTATTTAAGGGAGCTATAGCAAAACCTGTACCGATATACAATATATTCACCGCACCTATTTATAGGCCTTAAAAAATCTGGAAGTTCAAGAAGTAAATTCAGAAGATCGGTCTATATGGGGGCTATACCAAAACATGGACCGATAACCACCATTTTCGGCACACCTCTTTATGGTCCTAAAATACCTCTAGATTTCAAATTTCAACCAAATTGGATAATAACCACGGATTCTAGAAGCCCAATATGTAAAATCGGGAAATCGGTCTATATGGGGGCTATACCTAAACATGCCGAAAATGGTGAGCATCGGTATAGCCCCCATATAGACCGATCTCCAGTTTTTACTTCTTGGGCTTCTAAAATCTGTAGTTTTTATCCAATTTGCCTCAAATTGGAAATCTAGAGGTATTTTAGGACCATAAAAAGGTATGCCGAAAATGGTGAGTATAGGTCCATGTGTTGATATAGTCGTCAGATAGACCGATCTCCCGATATTACTTTTTGGGCTTCTAGAAACCGTTGTTGTTGTACACTTTGTCTGAAATCTGGAGGTTTTTAGGAATACAAATAGGTGTGCAAGAAATGATTTTATTTTTTAGGCTTCTAGAATCCGTAGTTTTTATCTAATTTGCCTGAAATGAGAAATCTACAGGTATTTAAGGACCTTAAATATGCCGAAAATGGCGTATATTGGCCCATGTTATGGTTTATCTCCCAAATAGAGCGATCTCCCGATTTTACTTCTTGGGCTTTTAGAAACCATAGTTTTTATCAAATTTGCATGAAATTTTAAATCTACAAGTATTTTAGGAACATAAAGAGGTGTGCCGAAAATGGTGAATATCGGTCCATGTGCACTAATAATGAAAATTGCTTGAAACTGAATTATAGTTTCCAGATTGTACTTCTGGTAATCATTTAAATAATGGGGGTAAAAATCTACAGATATTAAATTTTAAATCAAGGCGTTATTTCATTTTCATTTCATTTTCTTGCAGACTTGCACACGATGTTTATGATTCCTCTAAAACTCAAACAAATATGGTTCTTATAAATCCAGAATCTGATCTAGTAAGTAAAATCTTTGAATTTATCTTCGGGAAGTATACTGGTTAAACTGATCTGCTTGTCACCAAATCCCCCTGAAATTTTCACAGGAAACTATAATATTTGATTCATAGTGGTGGGTATTTAAGATTCGGCCCGGCCTAACTTACTGCTTTATATACTTGTTTTCTTCTATGAGAGTATGTTATTTCATGAACTGCAGTTCGATTAGGTGGCAGTCCATTGTGATACCACATTGGTGAACTTCTCTCTTATCACTGAGTGCTGCTCGATTCCATGTTAAACTCAATGACAAGAGACCTCCTTTTTATAGCCGAGTCCGAACGGCGTTCCACATTGCAATGAAACCACTTAGAGAAGCTTTGAAACCCTCAGAAATGTCACCAGCATTACTGAGGTGCGATAATCCACCGCTGAAAACTTTGTGGTGTTCGGTCGAAACAGGAATCGAACCCACGACCTTGTGCATGCAAGGCGGGCATGCTAACCATTTCACCACGATGGCTCCTGGTTTTAACAATGCTTTGTGGAAATCTCAAAATATGGAGTAGAATTTAGTTCAATTTTCGCGCGATGTAAAGGGTGATTCTTTTGAGGTTAGGATTTTCATGCATTAGTATTTGACAGATCACGTGGGATTTCAGACATGGTGTCAAAGAGAAAGATGCTCAGTATGCTTTGACATTTCATCATGAATAGACTTACTAACGAGCAACGCTTGCAAATCATTGAATTTTATTACCAAAATCAGTGTTCGGTTCGAAATGTGTTTCGCGCTTTACGTCCGATTTATGGTCTACATAATCGACCAAGTGAGCAAACAATTAATGCGATTGTGACCAAGTTTCGCACTCAGTTTACTTTATTGGACATTAAACCAACCACACGAATGCGTACAGTGCGTACAGAAGAGAATATTGCGTCTGTTTCTGAGAGTGTTGCTGAAGACCGTGAAATGTCGATTCGTCGCCGTTCGCAGCAATTGGGTTTGTGTTATTCGACCACATGGAAGATTTTACGCAAAGATCTTGGTGTAAAACCGTATAAAATACAGCTCGTGCAAGAACTGAAGCCGAACGATCTGCCACAACGTCGAATTTTCAGTGAATGGGCCCTAGAAAAGTTGGCAGAAAATCCGCTTTTTTATCGACAACCAGAAACCAGAAATGAGCCTCATCGCTGAGGCTTATTTCTGGTTGAATGGCTACGTAAATAAGCAAAATTGCCGCATTTGGAGTGAAGAGCAACCAGAAGCCGTTCAAGAACTGCCCATGCATCCCGAAAAATGCACTGTTTGGTGTGGTTTGTACGCTGGTGGAATCATTGGACCGTATTTTTTCAAAGATGCTGTTGGACGCAACGTTACGGTGAATGGCGATCGCTATCGTTCGATGCTAACAAACTTTTTGTTGCCAAAAATGGAAGAACTGAACTTGGTTGACATGTGGTTTCAACAAGATGGCGCTACATGCCACACAGCTCGCGATTCTATGGCCATTTTGAGCGAAAACTTCGGAGAACAATTCATCTCAAGAAATGGACCGGTAAGTTGGCCACCAAGATCATGCGATTTGACGCCTTTAGACTATTTTTTGTGGGGCTACGTCAAGTCTAAAGTCTACAGAAATAAGCCAGCAACTATTCCAGCTTTGGAAGACAACATTTCCGAAGAAATTCGGGCTATTCCGGCCGAAATGCTCGAAAAAGTTGCCCAAAATTGGACTTTCCGAATGGACCACCTAAGACGCAGCCGCGGTCAACATTTAAATGAAATTATCTTCAAAAAGTAAATGTCATGGACCAATCTAACGTTTCAAATAAAGAACCGATGAGATTTTGCAAATTTTATGCGTTTTTTTTTTTTTTAAAGTTATCAAGCTCTTAACAAATCACCCTTTAGATAATCTTTGATTCGCTTGTCATAAAAATCGAGTTTAATTGCTTTTAAGAAAATTCTTTCTAACAAATGCAAATTTAGTTTTCTAGAATTTCGTTCGGCAGGAAAGTGTTTTTTCTTTGGGTGTACATATAGAGATGAGTTATCATGTCACATCCAGACGCATCTTCAAAAACCTGTGTTCGCGTCATCATATGCATATTCCGTAAATACGTTAAATTCCTCAGGGAATATTGACGCACATGTTTCAAATGTCTGTCATCACAAGAACAATTAAGGTATTACTGCTAAATATTATTCCAAAAATAAAAACAAAATTCACCTAACAAAAATGACATACACTCTTTCGACAGCATTGGCATATATTTAGGGGGGAAATGAACTACATGGAAACCCTAAAGATCCATATTTTATCAAAAATATTGAAAATAGCCTCTAAAACTTATAGAACGAAGCATATAATGCTAATTGATTTTCTTGTTTTTGTTTTTCTTTTTCGAAAAATACAGCACATTCACCCATAATTTATTTTTACAATCATTGTTATTTTTGAGGCCTCATGGACGTGTTTCTGTCACATCTAATAGTAAATAACGATCAATATCTCACTAGAAAAGATCCTAATTGAAATTGAAAAGTTGCAAAAACATTTCGTCTAACATGAAAATATTGGTGATTTCAGATTTGTGGGTAATTAGGCGGAAAAAATGTTTTTGTACCCTCTATGATAGAATGGAAAGCATAAGTTTGTCATTGGCTTTATAACAAATATATTTATTTTCTAAGTGTAGGGTAACTGACACGAAGAATTACACATTGTTAAAAAAAAGTAAAGTGCAGATACCTAAAGTGTAGAGTAACTAATCCGAAGTGCTGTACTACGTGTAACACGTAGTAAAAAGTAGTAAAAGAGAGAAATGGCTACGCTTTTTGCTGGGTTATTATACCCTCTACCAAAGTAGTGGTGAAGGGTATAAAAATCAAATCGTTATTTCGGTCATGCGTCAACATCGACGGCATAGGGGAATATCCCTGGAAGAAAGTTTATGCTGCGTATTTGGTGGGTGTGGTCTACTATGACCTGCTGCAATCGAGAGAAACAGTCGCTCAATTAAAACAATATTGTCCCGAGGCCAAAGATTTCATGTCCTTAAAATACGAATGCGAATTTTGCTTAGCATAGACTACGCATTTCTCTGGTATAAAGTTGTTTTCCTTGTTCAAACGTCGATAAAATTTTCATTGAAATCGGTTTGACCGGAGTTAAGTGATTAATCCAATCACTTGACTGGATATCTTTGCATGAAAGAAAATTTCGCTTGACTAAGGTCAACTTATATAGATTAATAATTCAGAAATATTCTTCAAATTTGTTTTGTGTTTAGGCTGTAAAGCAAAACAGTGTTCAAAAATAGAAAATGGTTTTCAATACTTTATTTTAATGACCTTTTTATTTGAAATATAGTATAATATCTACTTGAAGTCGAGTCTGAATTGTTAAATTTAAGTTGTCGTTAACTCGTTTTTAATAGACTTTGATAGCATATGAAGAAAAAAGCTGAAAATACATATAAACTAAAATTTGTTTTGTTAGAATCAAACAAAATTTGTTCGGATTGAATATACATGAGCTTTTCCATCGGCAGTTTCCTTCTTATGGAAGCCAAAGATTGGGCTGGTTCGTGGACTGAATCAAAAAGACGAGACTTTTTATCCGACGAGTATCCGTTTTTTGACAGAATGATCTATTCCCATCATTCTGTCAAAAAACGGATAGGGATAGACAATAATTCGTTTGATTAGTCTGTTACATTTTTTTGGGTATAAAGTCTCAGATATTTGATAATATCTCAATTCAATTCACATTTATTGCATAATCCAAAGCCATTCTGAGGCCAAAATTGATTAAGTTTTACCAACAATATAGAGACACTATGGGTATCAAATTACAATGTATATATACGTATATTAATTCTAAGAAGAACAAGTATATACGGCCGTAAGTTCGGCCAGGCCGAAGCTTATGTACCCTCCATCATGGATTGCGTAGAAACTTCTTCTAAACACTGCCACCCACAATCGAATTACTTAAGTTGCGGTAACGCTTGCCGATGGCAAGGTATTTTAAAACCTCCTAACACCATCTTCTAAATTGTATGTAAGTCCATACGTGGTATATATTAAATCAAAAAAAAAAAGATCGATCCAATACGTATATAATTCAGTTTGACAAAGTAGACATAAAATTTTGACAAAATTTTCTACAGAAATAAAATTTTAACAAAATTTTCTATAGAAATAAACTTTTGACAAAATTTTCTATAGAAATAAAATCTTGGTAGATTATTTTTGGCTCGAGTGGCAACCATAATCATGGAACCGAATAAAATTTGAACAAAATTTTCTATAGAAATAAAATTTTGACAATGATGAAAATTTTATTATGAACCGAATAAAATTTTAACAAAATTTTCTCTAGAAATAAAATTTTCACAAAATTTTCTATAGAAATAAACATTTTCACAAAATTTTCTATAGAAAGAAAATTTTGACAAAAATGTCTACAGAAATAAAATTTTAACAAAATTTTCTATAGAAATAAACTTTTGACAAAATTTTCTATAGAAATAAAATCTTGGTAGATTATTTTTGGCTCGAGTGGCAACCATAATCATGGAACCGAATAAAATTTGAACAAAATTTTCTATAGAAATAAAATTTTGACAATGATGAAAATTTTATTATGAACCGAATAAAATTTTAACAAAATTTTCTCTAGAAATAAAATTTTGACAAAATTTTCTATAGAAATAAAATTTTGGTAGATTATTTTTGGCTCTAGTGGCAACCATGATTATGAACCGATATGGACCAATTTTTGTGTGATTGGACCAATTTTGGTATGGTTGTTAGCGACCATATACTAACACCACTTTCCTAATTTGAACCGCATCGGATGAATTCTGCTCCTCCAAGAGGCTCCGGAGGTCAAATCTGGAGAACGTTTTGTGTGGGGGCTATATATAATTATGGACCGATATGGACCAATTTTTGCACGATTGTTAGAGACCATATACCAATACCATGTACCAAATTCCAGCCGGATCGGATGAAATTTGCTTCTCTTAGAGGCTCCGCAACCCAAATCTGGGGATCGGTTTATATGTGCGCTATATATACTTATGGACCGATGTGGACCAATTTTTGCACGGTTGCTAGAGACCATAACCAACACAATGTACCAAATTTCAGCCGGATCGGATGAAATATGCTTCTCTTAGAGGCTCCACAACATCGTTGCCAATTTAGCTTTTTTCCCGCTAGATTTGGCTTTTTTTTGAAGACGTTTAGCGGGAAAAAAATGCATTTAGCTTTTAGCTTTTTTTCTGGCTTTTTTTCATGACCCTTTTAGCTATTTTTGGCTTTTTTTATTTTTGACATGTTTCTATTGAAATATGGATAAATCGGCGTTTTTATCTAAGCCTTGCTGCAAGTATAAGGGTTTCCACATATTTCAAAGCTCAGGTGAAACATTAATAATGAGTCCAGCCATTATTCGGGCATTTTTGTAGCAAATACACCTTGTTGTAAAGTTTTTTCATTATATACGTAAAAGTTATCGTAAACTTTAAATCTACTATTACCATACAAATTTGTTAGATAAACTGTCAGTAAATTATTGGGAATATTATCATTTGACTCGTTTATCCTTTTTATGTTATTATAATATTCTAAAGTTATTACGATATTACTAAATTAAAATAGTAGATGTGAATAGCTTTGTGCACTGAAAAAATATGGGCGTCTCCTTAAAATACGAACGCGAATTTTGGTTATAATAGCATTTGTGAATTTCTTTTATATAAACTGTTTTCCTTGTCCAAAAGACGATAAAGTCGTTTTGTCCTTATAATTAAGTGATTCAACTTAAAAATGGGTATGTTTTCATGAAAGAAGGAAGAATTAATGAAATAGTCTTTAAATGTGAGGAGTTTTTGCATCTTAACCACAAACCAAAATAGCGTTCAAAAATAGAAGATGTTTTTCAACACTTTATTTTAAAAACGTATATATACAATAATTTCTACTTGAAGTCGAGTCTGAATTTGGAAATTTAAGTTGGCGTTAGCACGTTTTTAAAGCACTTTGATAGCTCATGAAGAAAAGGAAAATGTTTTTACTGAGAAATGTAAACTATAGGTATTTTCTACAATTTAAATAAAAGTAATGTATTTCGATTTTTTTCACAATTTTAACTCCAAACTAAAATTTTTTTTAAAAAAATGACAAATCATTTTTTTACCAAATCTAAAGCATGCTTAGATCATTTAATATTTTAAAATAACAAGTAAATAAAATAGAGGTGTTGGGAAGGTAGCTCCCACAAAACGAAGGACTTCCAGTAAAAAATTTGTGATAGTAATCAAAATGTATCGAATACGCAAACAGAGCTAATATGCCTTAGATATTGTTACAGTCTCACAGAAGTGGAATTAAAATGAAAATAATATGCATTGTAAGTGAAATAATGCCTTTAAGTTTGTTAAATTTCAATCAAAAATGTGACTTTTGATACAAAAAAATTTAGCTTTTTTTCTAGCTATTTTTTAGCATTTTTTAGCTTTTTTTAGCTATTTTTTTGGGCAAATCTAGCGGTTTTTGGTGAAACAATTCTGGCAACGCTGCTCCACAAACCAAATCTGGGGATCGGTTTATATGGGGGCTATATATAATTATGGACCGATGTGGACCAATTTTTGCATGGTTGTTAGAGACCATATACCAACATCATGTACCAAATTTCAGCCGGATCGGATGAAATTTGCTTCTCTTTGAGGCTCCGCAAGCCAAATCTGGGGATCGGTTTATATGGGGGCTATATATAATTATGGACCGATGTCGACCAATTTTTGCATGATTGTTAGAGACCATATACTAAC
Source organism: Haematobia irritans (assembly GCF_050003625.1). Taxonomy (NCBI): domain Eukaryota; kingdom Metazoa; phylum Arthropoda; class Insecta; order Diptera; family Muscidae; genus Haematobia; species Haematobia irritans. Next base: position 49,224,944 of record NC_134400.1, read on the forward strand.
ATCATGTACCAAATTTCAGCCGGATCGGATTAAATATGCTTCTGTTAGAGGCTCCACAAGCCAAATCTGGGGATCGGTTTATATGGGGGCTATATATAATTATGGACCGATATGGACCAATTTTTGTATGGTTGTTAGAGACCATATACCAACACCATGTACCAAATTTCAGCCGGATCGGATTAAATATGCTTCTGTTAGAGGCTCCACAAACCAAATATGAGGGTCCCTTTATATGGGGGCTATACGTAAACGTGGACCGATATGGCCCATTTTCAATACCATCCGACCTACATCGATAACAACTACTTGTGCCAAGTTTCAAGTCGATAGCTTGTTTCGTTCGGAAGTTAGCGTGATTTCAACAGACGGACGGACGGACGGACGGACATGCTTAGATCGACTCAGAATTTCACCACGACCCAGAATATATATACTTTATGGGGTCTTAGAGCAATATTTCGATGTGTTACAAACGGAATGACAAAGTTAATATACCCCCATCCTATGATGGAGGGTATAAAAAAAACACAAAAAAAGTGTTATTGACACGAATATGGATAGCTAAAAATTTGTATTCAACGACCATTAATTGCTGTAAAGTAAATACGCGCATACCTACAGCCTTGACATCATCAGTTGCCGAAACATAAGGCATGATTGGCTAAAATGTCTATTTTTATAAGGGATTAGGTAGTTCCACAAACTTATAACGTGAACTTGGAAGGATCTTTGCATTATTAAAGTATGAAAACGTGGAACAACCAAACTATTCGACCTCGTAGAGTCGCCAAACGCGAACAAATCGTTCAAATAAGATGGCTGTCCTGATTTTCTGGACCTGAAAAATAGCATCAAAAGTCTTAAGAACAATGCGATTAAAACAAAGTTTCAATCCACCTAGGCTAGTCAAAGATGATCCAGAATAAACTTCCAGACCATAGGTAATATGCGGCAAAAGCAACCCGATACCTGTACGTTTACGAACTGCGAATGGCAAAGTCTGTCCAATACTATAAATCCCCCGTAAGCGAAACGTAATGTCAGATATAACTTTATTTATATGACGATCAAAGTTTAAACTGCTATCTATATACACAGAAAAAACTGAAGCAAAATAAAAATCAATTATTGGCATAATTGAATGAAAAAATTATATCAAATACGATTTTTATTAAGTCAAACATGAAAATAATTGGTTGAATGAAAAACTGGCAAAAATATCAAAATTCACTGGTAATTGAATTCACAACACATCAATTACTATGTTCAATTGAACCAAGTATACAAGTTATTGATTTAAGTATAATGCGTAATTGCCTGATAAAACTGTTTATGACGTTGCTACGTAACGAAAAATAAATTAGTACAAACAATAAAATGTCATTTATTGTTATTATTAAGAATCTTCTTAAGAACATGGTCGAATTTACCCGCAAATAAACCGTGGTATCGGTACCGCGATTCGAAATGTTAACATTTACAACATTTTTGGCGCACCATATTGTATTTTTATCGCAGGTAGGTACCTTTATCTAAATACCAGTTTTTTTTGGTCAAGCGCGTTTTTTGGAAACTACACTGAAAGAATTCTCTTCGTAAAAATGAACATTGTGAGTCTAACCTGTGACGTGTTGGTAGAATTCTTTCTCTCTCTCAAGCACATTCACGTAATACTCATGTACGTTCACGCAAACAGAACTTTTAAAGACGATTAACGGTTCACAATTTTTAGACTCTCGAGAATTCTCGTGACTTCGACTATTAGTCGGGATCACGACGAAAGTATCACAGCACAAACTTTTTACTATGGAAAGTTAATTTAATATATTTAGTACATATTTCTATGTTCGTAAAATTTTTAAAATTCGCTGAAAACTTTAATAAATAAGCTTTGGAATATATATACAATTACATTCGTTCTATTTTGTTTTTACAATTAGGTCGTGTACACGTCAAATTGCCCTATTAATGGATATAAGCCGACTGTCAAAAATATGTGGCCTAGAGGAAAATGTGTTTACTTCGAAAACGGGGATTTCTTCCCAGCAACAGAAGGTAAAATCATGTAAAACTTTGAAATATTTTCGAAACTTTGAAACGAATAGATGTTTGTATTACAGAAGAGCAGGATGCCTAAACAAATCGCATATAAATGAGGAAGATTTGGGAAATTCCAGCAGGTGATACAGATATTTCAAAAACTGTTTTTTCTTTGTGAGTTAGCCTTTTAAATACGTCGTTTATAATGAATATTCTGTATTTTTCTACCAAACATGTACTTCGCTGTATTTTCAATTATACATATTTTCAGAATTTCTTTTTTATAATAAAAAGCATTAAACCTTTTTCAGAGTGTATTTGTATAATTTTCTTAAATTAATATAGATTATATAGTACAAAGATTGTATTGATTAACATCGTAATAAACACAATTACGATAGTAACTGTATAGGTTACAAAATTCTATAAACATTGTACTCAGTTCAATTACGACTGTAATTGAAAACACTTTATATACTTCAAATACTAATGTATTTGGATTGAGTACTATGTCATTTGAATATTTTGACAAATTCCAATTACATTTATACTCAACGCAAATATTACTTCATTTGAAAATAGTTTTATGACAACCTTACAATTTGGGTAATTGGATTTACAATTTTCGTCATAAGCTGAAAATCAAATACAAAAATAATTGAATTCACAATTTTTGTATTTGATTCAATTATTCACTTTTTTCTGTGTAGAAGCCCAATACCTTCCATCACATTACCATTAATAACAAAAATTAAAACATGGTGAAACAGTTGAACCGTTAATATTTATGTCTGTAAAATTACTCCTACACCATGCCGATAATCTTTCAAGTCCATCGTTTACCTGATCCTGAAATCGGGTACCCTCGGAACCATGAGCAACGATTTGCAGGTCGTCTACATACAAGTGGACCTTGCCGAAAGAGATAGCCTGGAAAATGTCATTGATATAAAGGGTGATACGGTCAAAATTTGGTCAATATAAACTTGACGTATTTCTTTCAATTTTGCATTTTAAAAACCTGAACACCCCTCATTTTGAAGGTGTTTGTGTGTAGAATGTTGCTCCTATTTTGATTTTGGAATTCACTCTTCAATTGTCAAAATGTCGTCCAAGCCAGAAGAGCAGCGTATCAAAATTTTGCTCGCGCATCGCGAAAATCCGAGCTACTCGCACGCAAAGCTGGCAAAATCGCTAAAAGTTGCCAAATCAAATGTAATTAAAGTATTTGGGGAACGTTTGTCGACAGCCAGGAAGTCTGGATCGGGGGGAAATCGAAAACCGGAAGCCGCTGAGACGACAAAGAGAGTTGCCGGTAGTTTCAAGCGAAACCCTAACCTCTCTCTCCGAGATGTCGCAAATAAGCTGGGTGTATCGTCTACAACCGTGTATCGAGCCAAAAAACGAGCCGGACTATCGACTTACAAGAAGGTAGTGACTCCAAATCGCGATGATAAACAAAATACGACGGCCAAAGCGCGATCCCGGAGGCTGTACACGACGATGCTGACAAAGTTTGACTGCGTGGTAATGGACGACGAAACCTACGTCAAAGCCGACTACAAGCAGCTTCCGGGACAAAAGGAAGGGGAAAGGTAGCAGATATTTTCAAGCACATAAAACTGTCAAAGTTCGCAAAGAAATATCTGGTTTGGCAAGCCATCTGTACCTGTGGCTTGAAAAGCAGCATTTTCATAGCTTCCGGGACTGTCAACCAAGAAATTTACGTGAAAGAGTGTTTGAATAAACGTCTGCTGCCTTTTCTAAAGAAACACGGTTGTTCCGTACTGTTTTGGCCGGATTTGGCATCTTGCCATTACGGTAAAAAGGCCATGGAGTGGTACGCCGCCAACAACGTGCAGGTGGTTCCCAAGGACAAGAACCCTCCCAACAGGCCAGAGCTCCGCCCAATTAAGAAATACTGGGCTATTGTCAAGCGGAACCTAAAGAAGACCAAAAAACTGCTAAGGACGAGCAGCAGTTCAAGGCAAACTGGCTTTCTGCGGCGAAGAAGGTGGACAAGGTGGCTGTACAAAATCTGATGGCAGGTGTCAAGCGTGAGGCCCGGCAATTCGGATTTGGAAAAGCGAAAGCCTAACTGAATATTTTTCCTGAATTTTATACTAATTGAACTTGAAAAAGAAATTTAATTTGATTTTTTTAAATAAACGATTTCACCGATTTACACGCGTTGTCCCTTGACCAAATTTTGACCGTATCACCCTTTACATGGTAAAGAAGAGAGGCCCAAGGATAGATCCTTGAGGCACACCGCGGACTACATTTCTCAAGTTAGAAACATTGCCATTGAAATCAACCCATTAAGTTCCACCTTAATACTTCGCGTTTTTAATTTGGAGTAATGGAGAATGAATTTAGAAAAAACGATCAAACTTAGATGTAATCCCCAAATATTAGCTAGCCCGCACTCAGAGAAAGAATATGATCACCCCAACCCTGTTCCAAGAGCAAAATGTAACTTTTTCACGGAAAACGTGTAGCATGTTTGTCGAAACCATTCCGTTTGGGCGTATGTGACTCCTAAATTCATTTATCACTAATACTCCTCACATACGTTGGCTTCCTAATTCAGAGGGGTGGTTTAGGGGAATAATAAAGTCCGCCACGCACGACTTTTTAATTCGCCAATGGACATTGTATACCACAGGTCTCTGCCCTAATATAATGTTCTGCATTTAAAAATCTTTATACTATACAAATTGTGGTATGTCGATGGCGCGGAGACCACGGATGTCTCACCTAGGACATTCGACAAACGGACATGAGGCAAGCGGCTGCTGCGTTAATGAAGCACCGGCACATCCTCTTGGCAACATGGACATAGGAGAAAAACGGGAACTCACTCTCTGAAGCCGCCCCAGTTGACTTTATTTTGGTTAGGTTAGATGGCAGCCCGATGTATCAGGCTCACTTAGACTATTCAGTCCATTGTTATACCACAGTGGTGAACTCCTCTCTTATCACTGAGTGCCGCCCGATTCCTTGTTAAGCTCAATGACAGGGGACCTCCTTTTTATAGCCGAGTCCGAACGGCGCACAGAGAAAAATGGAGATTAATTAAACTACTTATTCGATTTTAAAAATTCTTTCACTATTATAATGCTACGTTATCACTGAGTGACATAGGCTACACATCTTTTGGAAAAGTGGACGGTGCTACTCCCCACTATTAAAAATAGCTCTAGCGGCCATAGTAATGAACCGATTGATATGAAACTTTGCCAATATTGTACTGTTGATCTGGTAATAGTCCTTGGCTATACTTGGTTATGATTAGGTGTGGCACCTCCCAATCGTAACCACTGTTCGCGGTGAGCGGTGCCACGCCCAATCAAACTTGCAACGGATATATCTCATGAACTACCAGAGGTATGAATATGAGATTTGGTATATATATTGATCGTACATATGAATCACATAAAGCAGTAAATTCAGCCGGGCCGAATCTTAAATACCCACCACCATGAATCAAATATTAAGGTTTCCTTTGAAATTTCAAGGGGGGGTTTGAGGACAGATCAAGCAGAGCAATTCACTTCCCGAAGATAAATTTAAAGATTTTACCTATGAATACTATATCAGATTCTGGATTTATAAGAACCAGTTTTGTTTATGTTTTAAAGGAATCATTAACATCTCTTGTAAGTGTGCAAGAAAATTATAAAATAACGTGTTGATTAAATCTGTAGATTTTCACCCGAGGAATAAAATCTGGAAATTTTACATTGAGTTTCAAGCAATTTTCATGATCAGTACGCCTTCTATACCCTTAAGAAGTGAAATCGGTCTATATAGACCCTTACCAAGTGGACCGATAAAAACTTAATCCGACACACGTTTTTGTGAGCCTAAAATACCAGAATATTTACAATTTCAGGCAAATCGGATAAAAACTACGGTTTCTTGAAACCCAAGGAGTTAGGTTAGGTGTATCAGGCTCACTTAGACTATTCAGTCCATTGTGATACCACATTGGTGAACTTCTCTCTTATCACTGAGTGCAGCCCGATTTCATGTTAAGCTCAAGAAGTAAAATCGGGAGATCGGTCTATATGGAGGCTATACCGAAACATGAATCGATACTCACCATTTTCAGCACACCTCTTTACGGTCCTAAAATACCTCTAGATATCCAATTTCAGGCAAATTGGATAAAAACTACGGTTTCTCTAAGCCCAAGAAGTAAAATCGGGAGATCGGTCTATATGGGGGCTATACCAAACCATGGACCAATACTCACCATTTTTGGCACACCTCTTTATGGTCATAAAATACATCTAGATTTCCAATTTCAGGCAAATTGGATAAAAACTACGATTTCTATAAGCCATAGACCCCAAATCGGGAGGTCGGTTTATATGGGGACTATATCAAAACCTGGACCGATATAGCCCATCTTCGAACTTGTCCTGTCTGCAGACAAAAGACGAGTTAGTGCACGATTGCTTCATTATTGAAGACTGTAGCGTGATTACAACAGACAGACAGACGGACATGGTTATATCGTCTTAGAATTTTTCCCTGATCAAAAATATATATATATATATATATATATATATATATATATATATATATATATATATATATATATATATATATATATATATATATATATATATATATATATATATATATATATATATATATATATATATATCTATATATATATATATATATATATATATATATATATATATATATATATATATATATATATATATATATATAATATTGTTTTTTTTCAATTTTTTTTTTTTGATTCTTAATGCCTGCATAATTGAATTGAAAATAGACACATTTTAAAATATTTTTTCAAAATATTTGTACACAATTTTTTAGGACAACGATAAAATACGTAAGGTTAAAGATTTCATAGTGAACGTATTACTTTTGCCTTGCCTATATATTAAGCTCCGAAATTTAAAAGAAACCACTTTTGTGCGCGAATAGCTCAAAAATTACTTAACTTTAACACAATGCAGCTTGACAAGTAAACAACATACACACAAAAAAAAAAATATGACTTTGTACATTTTTAAAAATTTATGGACTTTTCCATAAAAAATATGTACACTTACATAATATATTGTTTTTGTAAATACTTGTTGTGAAATTATGAACTTTTTAATAATATATATGGAGGTTTCATAAAATCAATGAAACTTTACTTAATATATAAAAAAATACTGGTTTTCTCTTAGCGTGAGAGAACCAAAACATAGAGTTACTCTCATATGTAACAATACAAGCATATAATACGAGACAAAAAAACGCAACATAACGTTGTGAAGGCAACACGTGTGTTTGAGTTTTTCAGTACAGTTTGAGTCGCCGTCACGATTCGAAGAATTTTTATTGCTGTAAAAAATTGACAAAAAAAAAAACAATATTAAATTGAAGCGTTGGTGCTCATAAGTAATATAAAATATTATAAAATTATCTTCCTTACTGTTTGGACTAGAATGCGGTTTTTAGTAAATGGGTTCATACATTTTGATCAATTATGCAGGCATTAAGAATCAAAAAAAAAAATTGACAAAAAAAAAACAATATTAAATGGAAGCGTTGGTGCTCATAAGTAATATAAAATATTATAAAATTATGTTCTTTACTGGTTGGACTATAATGCGGTTTTTAGTAAATGGGTTCATACATTTTGATCAATTATGCAGGCATTAAGAATCAGGGGAAAAATCAAAAGAAAAGTTACATGTATTGCATGACGTTTTTAATATATATTATGGAAAAGTACATATTTTTTCAATGACGAAAAATACGTATACTTCATTTATAATATTAAAAACTCCATTCATATTATGTATACATTCGTAGCCAATGAAAACCTGTAATTTTATACCCTAAACCACATAGTGGTCAGGGTATAATAAGTTTGATCGGCCAAAAAATGTGCCTACCTAAATATTGATTTTAGACCCCATAAAATATATACCGATCGACTCAGAATCACCTCCTGAGTCGATCTAGCGCTTGGTGTCCGTCCGTCCGTCTGTCCATGTATTTGTTGTTCACAGGATTCCGGTCGTAATTATTATGAAATTTGATGAAATCTGGTACAGGGAGGTTTTTGGGCACAAGGACGAACGCTATTGAATTTGGAAGAAATCGGATCAAATTTAGATATAGCTCCCATATATATGTATCGCCCGATTTCAATACATATATATGCGCTTTTTTCAAACGGATCGTCACCAAATTTGGCAAAAGGTAATATTTTCCATCGGCCTTCAAGTCTGCAAAATTTCATCCAAATCGGTTCAGATGTAGATATAGCTCTCATATATATGTATCTCCCGATTTTCCCAAATTTGGCCACAAAACCTTTATTTATCAACCGATCTTACTCAAAGTTGGCTAAATATAATCTTCTATAGCACTAACTATATGTGCAAAAAATCGTCGAAATCGATTCAGATTTAGATATAGCTCCCATATATATGTATAGCCCGATTTTCACAAATTTGGCCATAGAACCCTTATTTATTAACCGATCTTACTGAAAGTTGGCTAAATCCAGTCCTCTATAGTACTAACTATATGTGCAAAATTTCATCGAAATCGGTTCAGATGTAGATATAGCTCCCATATATGTATCACCCGATTTTGAAAAATTCGCCCCTAATAACGTTATGTTTGACCATACAGGCCTCATTTCTTAACTGATCTTACTCAAATCTTGCACAAGGTAACCTTTTGTGGTATTAATGAAACCCGCAAAATATTATGCAAATTGGTTCAGATTTAGGTATAGCTTCCATATATATGTATCGCTCTATTTTCCCAAATTTGGCCATAGTACTCTTATTTATTAACCAATGTTACTCAAATTTCAAATTTTGATGTACTAGCCGATCGTACTTATACGTGCCTGTAGCTCTTACATAAGAATATTGCTCGATTTTTACAAATTTGTATTTATTACCCACACTAATTTAACGATTTTCTCTTTTTATACCCTTCACCACTACTGTGGTACAGGGTATAATAAGTTTGTGCATTTGTATGTAACGCCAAGAAGGAAACGTCTGAGCCCATCGTTTAGTATACCGATCGTCTTAGAATTAAATTCTGAGTCGATTTAGCGATGTCCGTCTGTCTGTCTGTCTGTTCATGTATTTTTGTGCGCAAAGTACAGGTAGCAGTTTAAGTCCGATCGTCCTCAAATTTGGCATAGGGTCGTTTTTTGGGACAAAGGCAATCGCTATTGATTTTGGAAAAAATCGGTTCAGATTTAGATATAGCTGCCATATATATTTATCCCCGATCTGGTCATAATTGGCGTGTATATCAATTGATGTTCTTCAAATTCAGCACAACCGAATATTTTATGAGTCTCGAAAAACTTGCAAAATATTTGCCAAATCGGTTCAGATTTAGATATAGCTCCCATATATATCTTTCGTCCGATTTAGACTTATATGACCACAGAGGCCAAAGTTTACTACCGATTTTCGTGAAATTTTACATAAAGAGTACAATTGACATTCTACCAATGCTTGGTAAATTTGATTGAAATCGGTTCAGATTTAGATATAGCTCCCATATATATATCTTTCGTCCGATTTAGACTCATATGACCACAGAGACCACAGTTTACTACCGATTTACGTGAAATTTTGTATAAAGAGTAGAATTGACATTCTACCTATGCTTGGTAAATTTGATTGAAATCGATACAGATTTAGATATAGCTCCCATATATATCTTTCGTCCGATTTATGGCCTCAACAGCCAGAGTTTTGCGTGATTTAGTTCAAATTTTGCACAAGGAGTACGTTTAGTAGTATCGGTAAGTGTACCAAATCTGGTTGAAATCGGTTCAGATTTAGATATAGCTCCCATATATATATATATATATATATATATATATATATATATATATATATATATATATATATATATATATATATATATATATATATATATATATATATATATATATATATATATATATATATATATATATATATATATATATAGTCCCGATTTGGACTTATATGGCCTCAAAAGCCATGACTTGCTTCAACTTTTGCACAAGGAGTACGTTTAACAGTATCGGTAAGTGTGCCAAATTTGGTTGAAATCGGCTCAGATTTAGATATATATCTTTCGCCCGATTTACACTCAAATGACCACGGGGCCAGATTTAGATATATATCTTTCGCCCGATTTATACTCAAATGACCACGGGCCCATTTACGTGAAATTTTGCAGAGATAGCAGAATTATTATTCTAACTATGAATTTCAAATTTAGTCGAAATCGGTTCAGATTATATATAGCTCCCATATATATGTACACCAGAGTTGGGAAAATATGGTAGACTATTTCATATTTTAGACCCATTTTCAATGGGATTTTCCTCCAATTGACTGCATAGTTTCCACGGAGAATATATTTAATACGATATTTAAGTGTGTCAAGTTTGATCTAATTTGGTTCAGAATTAGATAAAGCCTCAATATATTCGTTCTTCCGCTATGTACAAATATGGCCAAATTCCCACACTTTACACAAAATTCTGTGATGATTTCCCCATATCTTAGTCATATCCTATACACTGTAATGCCACAGAATGGTTGAGTTTTAAATAAGGCTCCAAGTCGCCTGACTTGACCAAATAATATATCACAACTCACACTTGACCAAATATCTTGGCTAGATCTAACCAATATCCTTGTAAAATCGTCACTGCTGAGTAGCAAAAATTGTAAATGTTACTCAAATTGTCCTATATCTCGAATACATAAGTATTGCCTGGTAAATCATTAATGCTCTTTTGTACAATTGCATTAAAATTTCTCTCGCTTCATATTTCCCATATTTATACCCTTCACCACTACTGTGGTACAGGGTATAATAAGTTTGTGCATTTGTATGTAACGCCAAGAAGGAAACGTCTGAGACCCATCGTTTAGTATACCGATCGTCTTAGAATTAAATTCTGAGTCGATATAGCGATGTCCGTCTGTCCGTCTGTCTGTTCATGTATTTTTGTGCGCAAAGTACAGGTCGCAGTTTAAGCCCGATCGTCCTTAAATTTGGCACAGGGTCGTTTTGGGGAACAAAGACGATCGCTATTGATTTTGGAAAAAATCGGTTCAGATTTAGATATAGCCGTCATATATATTTATCTCCGATCTGGTTATAATTGGCGTGTTTATCAACCGATGTTCTTCAAATTCCGTACATCCGAATATTTTATGAGTCTCGAAAAACTTGCAAAATATTATCCAAATCGGTGCAGATTTAGATATAGCTCCCATATATATCTTTCGTCCGATTTAGACTCATATGACAACAGAGGCCAAAGTTTACCACCGATTTCCGTGAAATTTTGCACAGAGAGTTGAGTTGGCATTCTACCAATGCTTGGTAAATTTGATTGAAATCGGTGCATATTTAGATATAGCTCCCATATATATCTTTCATCCGATTTGCACTTATATGACCTCAAAAGCCAGAGTTTTGCTCTGACTTGCTTCAAATTATACACGAGAGGTAGGTTTAACGGTGTCGTTATGTGTGCCAAATTTGGTTAAAATCGGTTCAGATTTAGATATAGCTGCCATATATATCTTTCGTCCGATTTGGACTTAGATGGCCTCAAAAGCCAGAGTTTTGCCCTCACTTGCTTCAAATTTTGCACAAGGAGTACGTTTAATAGTATCGGTAAGTGTGCCAAATTTGGTTGAAATTGGTTCAGATTTAGATATAGCTCCCATATATAACTTTCGCCCGATTTACACTCATATGACCACGGGGGCCAAAGTTATACTCCCATATACGTGAAATTTTGCAGAGATTGCAGAATTATTATTCTAACTATGCATGCCATATATATACGTACCCCAGAGTTGGGGAAATATGGTCGACTTTTTCATATTTTAGACCCATTTTCAATGGAATTTACCTACAATTGACTGGATAATTTCCACAGAGAATATAGTTAATATGATATTTAAGTGTGTCAAGATTGATCTAATTTGGTTCAGATTTAGATAAAGCCTCCATATATTCGTTTTTTCCGGTTTATACAAATATGGCCAAAATTCCCTGACTTTATACAAAATTCTGTGATGATTTTCCCATATCTTAGTCATATCCTATACACTCTAATGCCAGAATTTCCACAGAACGGTTGAGTTTTAAATAAGACTCCAAGTCGCCCGCCTTGACCAAATAATATATCACAACCCACACTTGACCACATATCTTGGCGAGATCTAACCAATATCCTTGTAAAATCGCCACTGATGAGTAGAAAAAATTGTAAATATTACTAAAATTCTCCTATATCTCGAATACATATATATTTATCACCGATTTGATCATAATTCACGTATTTATGAACCGATCTTCTTCAAATTTCGTACATCTGAATGTTTTGTCGGTCACGTAAAACCTGCAAAACATCAGCTAAATCGGTTCAGATTTGGATATAGCTCCCATATATATCTTTCGTCCGATTTGCACTTATATGGATTCAAAAGCCAGAATTTTGCCCTGATTTGATTTAAAATTTGCACAAAGTGTACGTTTAATAATATGGTTAACTGTGCCAAATTTGGTTGGAATCGGTTCAGATTTAGATATAGCTCCCATATATATATTTCGTCCGATTTGCACTTATATAACCTCAAAAGCCAGAATTTTACCCTGATTTGCTTCAAGTTTTACAAAAGGAGTGCGTTTAATAGTATTGTTAACTGTGCCAAAGTTGTTTGAACTCGGTTCAGATTTAGATATAGCTCCCATATATATATTTCGTCCGATTTGCACAAAAGCCAGAGTTGAAGCCTGATTTGCTTCAAATTATGTATATATACGCCAGAGTTGAGTAGAATGTTTCATATTTTAGACCCATTTTCAATGGGAGTTTCCTTCAGTTGACTCGATAGTTTCCACAGAGAATATATTTAATATGCTTTTTGATCTAATTGGTTCAGGTTTCGTAGTCATATTTCACACTGTAGTACCACACTTTCCACAAAACGGTCGAGTTTTAAATAAACTAGGCCAAATAATATATCGGAACCCACAATTGACCACATATAATGCCGAGATTTAACCAATATCCTTGTAAAAGCGCCACTATAGCAAAAATTTTAAATATTACTTAAATTTTTCTTTATTATTATATAAATATCCGTATTTCTCGCTCAATAAATCGTAAATATTATTTCGTACAATTGCATTAAAATTGCTCTAGCTTTATATTTCCCATATTTTGTAACTAACATTGTGTTTCATCCCAGGGTGTTAGCCGATTTAAATTTTAATTCTAGAGATTTTATAGAAGTACAAAAAATTGTCTCCATATTGTATATAAATTATATAAATATTTCTAATAAAAGCCTTCATAATAACTACCAACAAATTTGAAGGAGATGATATGGTAACACAAATTTTTGGTCTACATAGTGGTGAAGGGTATAATATAGTCGGCCCCGCCCGACTTTAGACTTTACTTACTTGTTTTTTATTAACATTGTGTTTCATTCCAGGGCGTTAGCCGATTTCAATTTTAATTCTAGAGATTTTGTAGAAGTCCAAAAATTGCCTTTGTATCTGGATATGCAAACCTTTATATAGCCCTCCCAGCAAATTTGAAGTAGTTGAGATGGTAACACAAATGTTGGTCGACATGGTGGTGAAGGGTATAATATAGTCGGCCCCGCCCGACTTTAGACTTTACTTACTTGTTTAATAATGGGCTCAATATTAGTGGCATACTAACTCCGTAGGTGCAATATCAACACAGCCAGTGTTGCTAGAAGTAGGGGAAATTCCCTATATGTAGGGTTTTTCTAATATTTAGCGTCTTGGGCCACAATGTAGGACATTTTCACTCAACACAATTTGTAATAATTTTTACATTTTGGTGGCTCTACACCCAGAAAAAAGTGACCCCTTCTTTAAGTTAAAATGAACTCATTGTGAAGAAAGTTGAACTTCGTATAGCGCCAAAGACATTTTTATTTGTTTGAACGATGTGATTTTCGTAGAAATTAGGAATAATGCATTCCATATATTAGTTAACATTTTCCTATATTTATATACCACTATACTACAGAATGAAAAAATTTAACTAATTTGAATTCATATATGGAATGATTTTATTGAAATTTTTTCATTCATTTCGACAAACCTTACACATTTGTGGTAAAACTTTTACTTCATAATTAGAACTGCTTACCTTCGTTTTTAAATACAATTTTATTTATTTCTATAAGCAATTTTATCTTCAATAAAAGACATGTTTTATTAATATATTGAATATATTTATTAAGAATCAACAGCATCGAATCTCTTTGAAATATTAATTTATTATTCCACTATTTCCAATTTCCGTGTGATATTATCAACTGTAAAACGCACTTTTTCTTCTTCTTGTACTTTTCACTTTTAATAAGTTGCTGCCTAACGATTTTGTTCTCCTTTTACAATTTCAATACCTACAAATATAAAAAATCATAAAACATTTTTGTTGCAAAAGGTTAGCGTCACTGAATATTACCTGATAATTGAAGATTCCAAAATGAAGACAAATGAAAGGGTTGTTATTCTGGTGGTGTTTTCTTTCTTTATACACTATCACGAACATTGATAGATTTATTTAAAAAAACGAAAATTTTTCTCACTAATTTAAAATAACAAATATTTTATATATTTTATTTGTTATTTATTATAATATTTTACCATATTATTTTTTAACAATCTCTCCGCATACCAAAACAACGCGATTCCAACTAAAAAAACAACAGACGCGCAAATATATCGATTACACCCACGCGCAAACACATCGATTACGATGACAGGTATCGATTACAGGTAGACAATAGAAATGTAGGAAAATTTCCTATATTCTAACAAGTGTGTTTCCTTAAGTTTTGAAAGGATTGCATACTTCTTAGTACGAATGAACTAAAATATTTTTCTATGCCAAGTGTTGTTCGTACGTATGAAAAACTTTCTATTATAAAGGAAGTCGCAATTACCATTTTATAAGAAATTTTACTAATTTTGAAGAAACTTGGTTTTAGTTCGGTTTTTGTTTATTTTTACGAATGCTTTGTTATCGGTGAATAAAATTTTCTTTTTCAGTAGTAAATTCTTATACCCAGCGAAGAAAATAGTATGAGTAAAATTCCATGCCTTATTCTAGTTAATGAACTAATCCTAACTGCTTACAGTTTAGGATTTTTTTACTGAAACGAGTAAATTTTATTATTTTTCACAAAAATTTACCTTATAAACTATATTGATGAAAATTTTGTCCTTTAGTTTCGAAGGCACTTTTTTCTGGGTGTAGAGGAGGAAATTAGAAGCCGGCAAGGCTTGATCTTTAACAATGTGTGCTAAACTTTATTCCTGTAGAAAATTTTGTCAACATTTTATTTCTATAGAACATTTTGTCAAAATTGTATTTCTATAGAAATTTTTTCAAAATATTATTTCTATAAAAAATTTATTTCTGTTGAATTTTTTCTCAAAATTTTATTTCTATAGAATTTATTGTCAAAATTTTATTTTATAGAAAAATTTTTCACAAAAATTTGTTTATAGAAACTTTTTCCAAAATTTTATTTTTATAGAGATTTAACAAAAAAGATTACTAATTTTGGTAGAATTCTACCAACTGTGGCAACCGTGGTGGTAATACAAATTTATATTCTAAGTTATATACGTTGCATATTCATGTTTTAAGATAAAAAAGTACTTAGAATCATTTTTGTTTTGTAAATTTTTTTAAATTTAACGAAAAATATAGTAGGGAAAATTGTTTGGGAATGTATGGGAAAGTAGGGAACTTTTTTGTCCTTGTAGGGTAAACCGAACATTTTCCCTGGCAACATTGACTATGAGCAATAGTCAGATTGACACAAAGCACCCATAGACATGTACCCCTTAATTTTCTTAAATATGCAACTGCGGTTTATCTCCCAGACCTATATGTTACCCCACAAAAGCTTATGATTACTAATTCTGTAATGGTGGTGGTGGTATGATATAGTCGGCCCCGCCCGACTTTCTACTTTACTTACTTGTTTATTTTATGAATTGTTTTCATATAATTTATGAATCCCGTGTTTGGAAAATTTCTATGAACACTATTCATAAAATAAATGTATTATTTTTTTGTGTGTATGACATTGAAATTTTCAGTAGTGATGTAGAATTTTATATACTTTAATCGGATACTAAGTATTTTTTAAAAAACAAAATTTCATTTTTCAATTATATCCATTTTTTGCGATTTCACCCCTCTGTGCGGCGTTCTATTGCAGTACAACCACTTATAGAAGCTTTAAAAGACTCAAAAATTTCATCAGCATTACTGAGGTGGGATAATCCACCGTTGAAAAACTTTTTGGTATTTGGTCGAAACGACGACCACGACCCTGTGTATGCAAGGCGGGCATGCTAACCATTGCACCACGGTGGCTCCCCGGGGTGTAATAGCGTTCGGAGGTTATGATATCGGAGGGTCGGTCATTATGAGGTGGTGGTCTGATCCCAGTGAAATTACGGGTTGCCAGGATACGTCATTTATCGCCAAAGATATATCTGTCGACCTGATATAACGTACAAAAAGTGAAGTCATCCATGTGCTCTGCCAAAGATATGCCCAGGAGAGAATACCAAATTCATGGTGGGCATTAAAGTGTCCTAGTACCAATCGGTTATGCCCACACTACAGCCACTCAATGTTTGGGCTATAACGTGGAACACAGCTACCAACCTGTGATATATACACGTTGTATATCTCTATCCCGGCAACCCCAGACTTGGCTGATATCCCCATACATTCCATGTAGGGGTACCTAGTGTCTGGCAAAGGCGAGATAGGTCTATACTGCCGGATCGGTGCAATATTAAAGTCAGTCTTCCACATCCATTCCTAGTGCGGTCCGTACGTAACACACTGTAATCATCACAATAATAGTAATTTATGTCAGTATATGCCATAGAGAAATTAGAAAATATTATTTGTCTAATACATAATAATTCCATATTTTACCCAAAATGGTATTTGGTCAACTCAAATTATTATCTAGTGAGTAGCGAGGTGGAAAACTTTTGCATCATATTCCCAATACCATGTTGTTGTTCGTTTCGACCACCATCCTTACCTGTATCCACTCAATAGTCATCAACACAAACAGCAATCAGCACCGTGTTATTAAAGCCATATTCCAGTTCTTGATGTCTATAATCATGTTCCTGGCTTCAACTAATGGTTTACAGAGGTCGTATGTTTATGCGCTAGAAATTCTGTGTGGGCTGGAGGTCGAGGGTAATTGGCTGGGTGCATCATAAATTATGCTAAACTACAAAATCTCACGCACATTTTCAGGAACACGAGCGACATGAGTTGTGGTACAAACGATAATACACAATGGATTAGTTTTTCGATACACAGAAACAAAAATGGAAGCTTTAGTTCCTATAAGGACTATAGATAGTTTAAAATAGTCCCCTAGAGCTTCAGAGAACCGGGATTTAAGGATTATCACGGAAGTCTCAAAATAAATGTGTAAAATTGACTATACATCCGAAGCTTGTAGAGTAAGGAAGAGCATCTTCGAACTCTAAACTAGAGTACGTGACACGAAATTGTCGTGACTCACGAAAATTTTCGTGACTCACGCGTGAGTCGTGAGTCACGCTCATGACAACGGCGTGAGTGTGCGTGAGCGTGATTAACAAACCAAAATGTCGTGCGTGAGCGTGAGTCACGAAAATATTATCTTCGTGAGTATGCGTGAGTAAAGATTTACGCTCACTAAAATAATCCCGCTCACCAACATAAAACGCTTAAGAGTTAAATTCATTTACAATTTTAGTGACACCTGGGATGTTAAGAGTGTAATAACGCTCTCGATTTTAATAATGCTCATATTTTCAGATACGTCGCTAATGTAAATTACTCAAAAAATTGTTCGTGAGTCACGACATTTTTCGTGAGTCACGATATTTTTCGTGAGTCACGGTATTTTTCGTGAATCACGACATTTTCGTCCGTGAGTGTGCGTGAGTACAAATTTTCTTTTCGTGAGTGTGCGTAAGTCCTACCACACAATATCGTGCGTGAGTAAGATTTTTCCGCCATGAGTGTGCGTGAGCGTGAGCAAAATATTACTCACCTCTACTCTAAACCGAACGGACGAAAAAAGTATTTTTCATATGATTGAAATTAGAGGTGTGCGCGTGACACGAAACTGTCGTGACACGCGTGATTCACGCGTGAATCACGTGACTCGTGAACAAAATCTGAAGAAACTTTCGTGAATGTGCGTGAATGGGACTAAAAACAATATGTCGTGCGTGAGCGTGTGTGAGAAATAAAATCGGTTGGTGAATGTGCGTGAATAAAATTTCTGCAAAATCACGCTCACGAAAAAAAAATCAAGATTTAATTCTTTCTGATATGATAACTGAATTCTATTTAGCTGTCGAACTATATCCTATTTATTAATTTAGTTACCTTTTCTCTTTCCCGGTTGGAAAATGTCGTGAGGATCGTGAATTTGTCGTGAGTCACGTGAATTTGTCGTAAGTCACGTTACTTGTCGTGAATCGTGCGTGAGCGTCAGTCTTTAAAAGTAGTTCGTGCGTGAGCGTGCGTGAGTACCGGTTTACATTTCGTGAACGTGCGTGAGTGTGAGTGGCTACCACACATATCGTGCGTGAGCGTGCGTGAACAAACATTTTGCTTCGTGAATGTGCGTGAGTGTGAATGAAATTTCACTCACGCGCACACCTCTAATTGAAATATATGTTTGAAACTCATTAGCACATTATTTTTAAGCGCAAACATATAATGTTCATAAACTAATATAATATATTTGGAACATACATGTTTTTTTGTATTATATCCTAAACCACATAGTGGTCAGGGTATAATAACTTTGATCGGCCAAAAAATGTGCCTACCGGAAATATTGGTTTTAGGTCCCAAAAAAAATATATACCGATCGATTCAGAATCACCTCCTGAGTTGATCTAGCGCTTGGTGCCCGTCCGTCCGTCTGTCCATGTATTTGTTGTTCACAGGATTCCGGTCGCAATTATTAACCCATTTTGATGAAATTTGATACAGGGTGTTTTTTGGTCACAAGGACGAACGCCATTGGAAGAAATCGGATCAAATTTAGATATAGCTGCCATATATATGTATCGTTGCACTTTTTTACTAACCGATCGTCGTCAAATTTGGCACAAATCTTTTACATCACCCTTTAAGTCTGCAAAATTTTATCGAAATCGGTTCAGATTTAGCTATAGCTCTCATATATATGTATTGCCCGATTTAGCCAAATTTGGTCACAAAACCCTTATTTATTAACCGATCTTACTCAACCTTGGCTTAATCTAATCTTTTATAGTGCTAACAATATGTGTAGAAAATCATCGATATCGGTTCAGATTTAGCTATAGCTCCCATATATATGTATCGCCCGATTTTGCCAAATTTGGCCGTAAAACTCTTATTTATTAACCGATTCTACTCCAATTTGGCTAAATGTAATTTTCTATAGCACTAACTGTATGTGCAAAGTTTCATCGAAATTGGTTCAGATTTAGATATAGCTCCCATATATATGTATCGCTCGATTTTGCCAAATTTGGCCCTAATAGCCTTATTTTTTTACCACAGAGGCCTCATTTATTAACTGAGCGTACTCAAATTTTGCACGAGGTAACCGTCTGTCATATTAATCATATCTGCAAAATATTATACAAATTGGTCCAAATTTAGATATAGCTCCCATATATATGCATCGCTCGATTTTCCCAAATTTGGCCATAATTCTTTTATTTATTTACCAATGCTACTCAAATTTAAAATTTTGATGTACTAGCCTATCCTAATAACGGACATTTCTGCTCAGATTGTGACAAGACTACCATAAACATGTACTTCTTTATGTTCTTAAATATGAAAATGCTGTTTATCACCCAAACCTATGCCATATTCCTATACCACAAACAATGTCTACTAATTCAGTGGGGATGGTTTAGGGTATGATATAGTCGCCCCCGCCCGACTTTCTACTTTACTCACTTGTTTTATTTAAAATTGCATCTATCATTTTGGCACTTAAAAATATTTACAAATTTTTATATTACCTTATAATGAGAGATATAACTATAAGTATTGCAACATATAAGTTAAAATTTAATTTCGAATAAATATAAATTGTACTAGTCACATATCAGTTTAAGAAAAAAAGATGGGGGAAACCCATTCACAAATCATTCATGGAACATATATATTAATATGTTAGAAAATATTATATGGGAGCTATATCTAAATCCGAACCAATTTCAACTAAGGTTAGGTTAGGTTAGGTGGCAGCTAGATGTATCCGGCTCACTTAGACTATTCTTCCAATGGAATTTTTATTGAAATTTAGTGAAAAGTACTTTGTCGCTCAAAAAATACCTTTTTTTTACTATCTTACAAATTGTATTTTCCATCCCTGACCTATATTTGTACGTATTTCGTTATCATTATCATTTCTTCTACTCTCTTTCTCTCTCTCTCTCTTACACACACAATGGACTGAATAATCTTAGTGAGGCTGTCACTTTAAGTAACCTTTTAACCTACTCTCTCTCGCTCTCTCCAAGCGTATACATGTTTATACGAAATTTCCAAACTTATATATGTAACCAGAAATATGGGAGCCACGGTGGTGCAATGGTTAGCATGCCCTTGTCATTGAGCTTAACATGGAATCGGGCAGCACTCAGTGATAAGAGAGAAGTTCACCAATGTGGTATCACAATGGACTGAATAGTCTAAGTGAGCCGGCTGCCACCTAACCTAACCTAACCTATGGTCTCTAATAACTATGCAAAAATTGGTCCACATCGGTCCATAATTATATATAGCCCCCATATAAGCCGATGCTCAGATTTGGCTTTCGGAGCCTCTAAGAGAAGCAAATTTCATCCGATCCGGTACGTGGTATCAGCATATGATCTCTAACGCTCATGCAAAAATTGGTCCACATCGGCCCATAAATATATACAACCCCCATATAAACCCATCACCAGATTTAACCTCCGGAGCCTCTTGGAAGACCAAAATTCATCTGATTCTGTTGAAATTTGGTACGTGGTGTTAATATATGGCCTCAAACACCAATGCAAAAATTGGTCGAAATCGGTCCATAATTATATATAGCCCCCATATAAACCGATCCCCAGATTTGACCTCCGTAGCCCCTTGGAAGAGCAAAATTCATCCGATTCGGTTGAAATTTGGTACGTGATGTTAGTATATGTATCCAACAGCCATGCAGGAATTGGTTCGTATAAGTCCATAATTATATATAGCCCCCATATAAACCGATCCCCAGATTTGACCTACGGTGCCTTTTGGAGAAGCAAAATTCATCCGATCTGGTTGAAATTTGGTACGTGGTGGTAGTATATGATATTTAACAACCATGCCAAAAGTGGTCCATATCAGTCCATAATCATATATAGCCCCCATATAAACCGATCCCGAGATTTGGTTTTGGAGCCACTTGGGGGAGCAAATTTCATCCGAGTCAGTTGAAATTTAGTACATTGTGCTAGTATATGGCCGTTAACAACCATGCCTAACTAGGTCCATATCGGTCGATGGTTATATATAGCCCTCAGATAAATCGATCCCCAATCACACAAAAATTGGTCCATATCAAGTTCATAATTGTATATAGCCCAAATATAACATAAGCGACCTCCATATTTCAATTCTGGCCCTCTACGTACCGTGCAAAAGTCCATATCGATTCGTAATTATTTTTAGACTTACCTTTTTATACCCTTCACCACTACTGTGGTACAGGGTATAATAAGTTTGTGTGTAACGTCAAGAAGGAAAAGTCTGAGACCCATCGTTTAGTATACCGATCGTCTTAGAGTTAAATTCTGAGTCGATTTAGCGATGTCCGTCTGTCCGTCCGTCTGTCTGTCTGTTCATGTATTTTTGTGCGCAAAGTACAGGTCGCAGTTTAAGTCCGATCGTCCTCAAATTTGGCATAGTTTCGTTTTGGGGAACAAAGACGATCGCTATTGATTTTGGAAAAAATCGGTTCAGATTTAGATATAGCTGTCATACATATTTATCTCCGATCTGGTTATAAACGGCGTGTTTATCAACCGATGTTCTTCTATGTACTAACATTGTAGTTCATCCCAGGGCGTTATCCGATTTAAATTTTAATTCTAGAGATTTTTTAGAAATCTAAACAAATGGTCTCCATTAAAAATATTTGTATTTGGAAACGCAAACCTTTATACAGCTCCCAGCAAATTTGAAGTAGTTGAGATGATAACACAAATGTTTGTGTACATAGTGGTGAAGGGTATAATATAGTCGGCCCCGCCCGACTTTAGACTTTACTTACTTGCTTTTAATATATACCACGTATGGACTAACTAACAATTTAGAAAACGATTTTAAGAAGTTTTAAGTTACCACAACCCAATTAATTCGATTGTGGATGTCAGTCTTTCGTAGAAGTTTCCACGCAATCCATGGTGGAGGGTACATACGATTCGGCCTGGCCGAACTTACGGCCGTATATACTTGTTTTGTTTAATATATAGCCCGTATGGAATAACTTATAATTGAGAAGATGGTGTTAAGAAGTTTTAAGATACCTTGCCATCGGCAAGTGTTACGGCAACCCAAGTAATTCGATTGTGAATGACAGTCGTAAGCAGGGTTGGCCTGTCACAAACTGTGACTTTTGCGACATACGTTTGCGACGGTATAATACGTATGTCGCAAAAGTCGTAAACCTACTGTAGAAAACCAAATTTTGAATAGAAGAAATCCTGAACATTTTTTAATTTAGTTTGACATCATTCGCTGTGAGTTTCTGCAGAAATTTGTGAAAGTTTTCCCGTGGCCGAGCCTATTTTCTTAGGTGGTATCGAAATTCCCGTTGGTGAGTGTGCAAAATACCTTGGGGTTATATTGGACAGGAGACTGAACTTAAAGCTAAGAAAGGACGAGAAAATCCACGGTTACCCTGTACTCGTGCAAAAGGCAATAGGGAAATGTGGGGACTAAAACCGAAAATTGTGAACATTCCTAAGAATTGAAACTTCTTCGCACATAACATCGTCTTGGATATCATCGAATTCGCTGCCTAGCTGACGCGACTAAAGTATTTTCAGTTTGCGACTTTTGTTACTTTTTCTACATTTACGACGCGTATGTGACGTTTACGACGTTTACAACTTTGCGACAGTCGCAAACCTAAAAAAGTTTGATACAGACCATCTCTGGTCGTAAGTACAAGTTTCTATGCAATCCATGATGGAGGGTACATAAGATTCGGCCTGGCCGAACTTACGGCCGTATGTACTTGTGTTATACCCTCCACCATAGGATGGCAGCCGATCCGGCTGAAATTTGTTACATGATGTTGGTATATGGTCTCTAACAACCATGCAAAAATTGGTCCAAATCGGTCCATAATTATATAGAGCCCCCATATAAACTGATCCCCAGATTTGGCTTGTGGAGCCTCAAAGGGAAGCAAATTTCATCCGATCCGGCTGAAATTTGGTACATGGTGTTGTTATATGGTCTCTAATAACGTTGCAAAAATTGGTCCACATCGGTCCATAATTATATATAGCCCCAATATAAACCGATCCCCAGATTTGGCTTGCGGAGCCTCAAAGAGAAGCAAATTTTATCCGATCCGCCTGAAATTTGGTACATGATGTTGGTATATGGTCTCTAACAACCAGGGCTGTGGAGTCGAGCCAATTTTGCTCGACTCCGACTCCGACTCCAGCATTTTTCATCAGCTCGACTCCGACTCCGGAGTCGACTCCGGGTAATATAACTAAATCTCATTTTAATACCACTAATTTGTAGTTCTATTGTGGGGGTACCGTAAGTGGATCGATATAAAGTATCGTATTTATTTATGTGTGAAAAAAGGTCTTAATTTCACATTAGATGTCAATTGAACTCTATATTTCAAATTTAGGGCAATGTTTAATAAATAAAATAATGATATAAATAGCCATCATAATATGAGAAGATACCAACAGTATATGTATTTTTGGACCAAAATTATTGATACTATCTCAAATCCTTTAAATTTGTTGCGAGCTATATAAAGGTTTATATTTCCATATGCATGAATTTGAACCTGAATCGATTAAGACAAAATTGTATATACTTCTACAAAATCTATGTACTTAAAATTTAAATCTAACTTTATGGGACTTAACATAATTTTAACGAAAAATAAAAATGCAAGGAAAGTCTAAAGTCGGACGGGCCGATTATAATATACTCTGCACAACTTTGTATTTAGATCTCCATTTTGATAAAATCTCAAATAAGACTTCTACAAAACTCGGGCAATATTTGGGAAATATTTATAATTGTTTAGACAATTTCGCAAAAATGCATTTATGATTCATTCGTTGAAAAAATTGAAAATTTGAGTCATTTCTACAAGTTTTCGACTTAGCAGCAAATTTTCCAAAATTGTATACTCCCTGAATACAATTTTGGAAAAAAT
Source organism: Haematobia irritans (assembly GCF_050003625.1). NCBI lineage: Eukaryota > Metazoa > Arthropoda > Insecta > Diptera > Muscidae > Haematobia > Haematobia irritans. The sequence continues at coordinate 49,249,588 of NC_134400.1, forward strand.
TTTGTCTAGTAAATAAAATTTTGACTAAATTTTCTAAAGAAATAAAATTTTGGCAAAATTTTCTATAGAAATCAAATTTTGACCAAATATATAGAAATAAAATTTTGAATAAAATTTTTATAGAAATAAAATTTGGCAAAATTTTTTTATAGAAATAAAAGTTTGAAAAAATTATCAATAGAAATACAATACAAAAAATTGTGTAGCAAACAAAATTTTGCAAAATGTTCTATAGAAGTGAAATTTTGCAAAATATTCTATAGAAACAACATTTTGACTAAATTTTCTATATAAATAAAATTTTGATAAAATTTTATATAAAAACAAGTATATACTGCCGTAAGTTCGGCCAGGCCGAAGCTTATGTACCCTCCATCATGGATTGCGTAGAAACTTCATCTAAACACTGCCATCCACAATCGAATTACTTAAGTTGCGGTAACGCTTACCGATGGCAAGGTATTTTAAAACCTAACACCATCTTCTAAATTGTATGTAAGTCCATACGTGGTATATATTAAATCAAAAAAGATCGATCCAAGATCGTATATAATTCAGTTTGACAAAGTAGACATAAAATTTTGACAAAATTTTCTACAGAAATAAAATTTTAACAAAATTTTCTATAGAAATAAAATTTTCACAAAATTTTCTATAGAAATAAACTTTTGACAAAATTTTCTATAGAAATAAAATCTTGGTAGGTTATTTTTGGCTCGAGTGGCAACCACGATTATGAACCGAATAAAATTTGAACAAAATTTTCTATAGAAATAAAATTTTGATAAAATTTTCTATAGAAATAAAATTTTGATAAAATTTTCTATAGAAATAAAATTTTGACAATTATGACAATTTTATTATGAACCGAATAAAATTTTAACAAAATTTACTCTAGAAATAAAATTTTGACAAAATTTTCTATAGAAATAAAATTTTGGTAGATTATTTTTGGCTCAATTGGCAACCATGATTATGAACCGATATGGACCAATTTTTGTGTGATTGGACCAATTTTGGTATGGTTGTTAGCGACCATATACTAACACCACGTGCCTAATTTGAACCGGATCGGATGAATTTTGCTCCTACAAGAGGCTCCGGAGGTCAAATCTGGAGAATGTTTTATATGGGGGCTATATATAATTATGGACCGATATGGACCAATTCTGGCACGGTTGTTAAAGATCATATACTAACACCATGTTCCAAATTACAACCGGATTGGATGAAATTTGCTTCTCTTGGAGACTTCGCAAGCCATATCTGGGGATCGGTTTATATGGGGGCTATATATAATTATGAACGGATGTGGACCAAGTTTTGCATGGTTATTAGATACCATATACCAATATCATGTACCAAATTTCAGGCGGATCGGATGAAATTTGCTTCTCTTTGAGGCTCCGCAACCCAAATCTGGGGATCGGTTTATATGGGCGCCATATATAATTATGGACCGATGTGGACCAATTTTTGCATGTTTGTTAGAGACCATATACCAACACCATGTACCAAATTTCAGCTGGATCGGATGAAATATGCTTCTCTTAGACGCTCCACAAGCCAAATCTGGGGATCGGTTTATATGGGGGCTATATATAATTAAGGACCGATATGGACCAATTTGTCCATGGTTGTTAGAGACCATATACCAACATCATGTACCAAATTTCAGCCGGATCGGATGAAATTTTCTTCTCTTTGAGGCTCCGCAAGCCAAATCTGGGTATCGGTTTATATGGGGGCTATATATAATTATGGACCGATGTGAACCAATTTTTGCATGGTTGTTAGAGACCATATACCAACACCATGTACCAAATTTCAGCCGGATCGGATGAAATTTGCTTCTCTTTTAGGCTCCGCAAGCCAAATCTGGGGATCGGTTTATATGGGGGCTATATATAATTATGGACCGATGTGGACCAATTTTTGCATGGTTGTTAGAGACCATATACCAACACCATATACCAAATTTCAGCCGGATCGGATGAAATATGCTTCTGTTAGAGGCTCCACAAGCTAAATCTGAGGGTCCCTTTATATGGGGGCTATACGTAAAAGTGGACCGATATGGCCCATTTTCAATACCATCCGACCTACATCGATAACAACTAATTGTGCCAAGTTTCAAGTCGATAGCTTGTTTCGTTCGGAAGTTAGCGTGATTTCAACAGACGGACGGACGGACGGACGGACGGACATGCTTAGATCGACTCAGAATTTCACCACGACCCAGAATATATATACTTTATGGGGTCTTAGAGCAATATTTCGATGTGTTACAAACGGAATGACAAAGTTAATATACCCCCATCCTGTGATGGAGGGTATAACAATATCGATTGTTCGAAATATTTCAAATAAATTGATATGGGCATTAAAATGGATCGATCCAGGCCATCTGCTAGTTTAACATTCTAGGAAATATAAAAAGATAGCCGTAATTGGAAGTTGATTTTCATTTACAATCATGCCATACATTGATCGAATGAATAACGCAATGGAAACTAATTTGCGTAAAAACTTGCTTAGTTACAAAAATGTGAAGTGTTTTAAAAAATTTGGTTTAGCCGGAGTCGGAGTCGAGCAAAATTTTTACGACTCCGACTCCAGCAAAATCTTCAGACTCCGACTCCAAGACTCCGACTCCGGCTCCACAGCCCTGCTAACAACCGTGAAAAATTGGTCCACATCGGTTCATAATTATATATAGCCCCCATATAAACCGATCCCCAGATTTGGCTTGCGAAGTCTCCAAGAGAAACAAATTTCATCTAATCCGGTTTTAATTTGGAACATGGTGTTAGTATATGATCTTTAACAACCGTGCCAGAATTGGTCCGTATCGGTCCATAATTATATATAGCCCCCATATATAACGTTCTCCAGATTTGACCTCCGGAGCCTCTTGGAGGAGCAAAATTCATCCGATTCGGTTCAAATTTGGAACGTAGTGTTAGTATATGGCCGCTAACAACCATACCAAAATTGGTCCATATCGGTCTATAGTTATATCAGAGTCTTTAAAAACGTGTTAATGACAACTCCTATTCTTGAACGCATTTTAGCTTTGTGGTCAAGATACAAACAATTAAATCTAAATAAAGATAAGGACGACTTTTCGAAGATTTTTTCAGAATTATTAGAGCCAAGTTGGACGTAGTCCAACAAATGTTGTTTTCATGTAAAGGTACAAATTTTTAACTAGAATCATTTAACTGTTAAAATATTTTTGCAGTGTACTTAATTTTTAGACAAAAATATGGGAATAATTAAAGTAGAAAGAAAAGGAAAAAGTAAAATAATTTTTAGTAGTTGATTCTGCGACTGAGTCACAGATACATATAGGCAATAGGATAGCCATATCTAGATCCAAAGAAAATATTCCCCTTTCTTATGAAGTATTTCCTTTTATAGAAAATATGTCCGAATTTATGATAAGTGATTCAACTGTTGTCTCTCTATTTGCTATATTGCTCTCTATTGCTGCTCTATTTGGTTTTAAAACTGAAATTTTGCTCCTCAGAGAAGAAAATTCTTCGTTCAGTGTAGTCGTTTTCGAAACAGTATTGCCAGAATTGTTTCACCAAAAACCGCTAAATTTGCCCAAAAGATAGCTAAAAAAAGCTAAAAAATGGCTTAAAAAAACTAGAAAAAAGCTAAATTTTGTTGTAAAAAAAGCTTTATTTCCCTTAAAATGCATATTATTTTAATTGTATTCATTATACCCCGCTCCACACTGTGGAACAGGGTATTATAAGTTAGTGTATATGTTTGCAACACCCAGAAGGAGACGAGATAGACACATGGTGTCTTTGGCAAAAATGCTCAGGGTGGGGTCTTGAGTCGATATAGCCATGTATGTCTGTCCGTGAACACATTTTTGTAATCAAAGTCTAGGTCGCTGTTTTAGTCCAATCGACTTCAAATTTGGCACAAGTATGTGTTTTGGCTCAGAATAGATCCCTATTGACTTTGGAAGAAATCGGCTCAGATTTAGATATAGTTCCCATATATATATTTCACCCGATATGGACTTATATGGCCCCATAAGCCAGAGTTTTACCCTAATTTACTTAAAATTTTGCACAAGAAGAACAATTAGTACTATAGTTAAGTGTGCCAAATTTTATTGAAATCGGTTCAGATTTAGATATAGCTCCCATATATATGTTTCGCCCGATATGGAGTAATACGGTCCCAGAAGCCAGAGTTTTACCCCAATTTGGTTGAAATTTGTTGAAATGCACAGGGAGTAGAATTAGCATTGTGGCTATGCCTGCCAAATTTGATTTAAATCGGTTCAGATTTGGATATATCTCCCATATGTAGCTTTCGCCCGATTTACACTCATATGACCACAGAGGCAAATTTTTTGCTCCGATTTAGTTGAAATTTTGCACAGGGAGTAGAATTAGCATTGTAGCTATGCGTGCCAAATTTGCTTGAAATCAGTTCAGATTTAGATATAGCTCCAATATATAGCTTTCGGCCGATTTACACTCATATGACCACAGAGGCCAATTTTTTGGTCCGATTTAGTTGAAATTTTGCACAGGGAGTAGAATTAGCATTGTTGCTATGCGTGCCAAATTTGGTTGCAATCGGTTCAGATTTAGATTTTGCTGCCATATATATGTTTTTCTGATTTCGACAAAAATGGTCAAAATACCAACATTTTCCTTGTAAAATCGCCACTGCTTAGTCTAAAAGTTGTAAAAATGACTCTAATTTGCCTAAACTTCTAATACATATATATGGAGCGATAAATCATAAATAAACTTTTTCGAAGTTTCCGTAAAATTGCTTCAGATTTAAACGTTTCCCATATTTATACCCTTCACCACTACTGTGGTACAGGGTATAATAAGTTTGTGCATTTGTATGTAACGCCAAGAAGGAAAAGTCTGAGACCCATCGTTTAGTATACCGATCGTCTTAGGATTAAATTCTGAGTCGATTTAGCGATGTCCGTCTGTCTGTCTGTCTGTCCGTCCGTCTGTCTGTCTGTTCATGTATTTTTGTGCGCAAAGTACAGGTCGCAGTTTAAGTCCGTTCGTCCTCAAATTTGGCACAGGCTCGTTTTGGGGAACAAAGACGATCGCTATTGATTTTGGAAAAAATCGGTTCAGATTTAGATATAGCTGTCACATATATTTATCCCCGATCTGGTTATAATTGGCGTGTTTATCAACCAATCTTCTTCAAATTCCGTACATTCAAATATTTTATCAGTCTCGAAAAACTTGCAAAATATTATCTAAATCGGTTCAGATTTAGATATAGCTCCCATATATATCTTTCGTCCGATTTAGACTCATATGGCAACAGAGGCCAAAGTTTACTACCGAATTTCGTGAAATTTTGCACAGAGAACAGAGTTGGCATTCTACCAATGCTTGGTAAATTATTATTTTAACTATGCAGTTCAAATTTAGTCAAAATCAGCTCAGATTATATATAGCTCCCATATATACGTACACCAAAGTTGGGGAAATATGGTAGACTTTTTCATATCTTAGACCCATTTTCAAAGGGATTTTCCTCCAATTGACTGGATAGATTCCACAGAGAATATATTTAATATGATATTTAGGTGTATCAAGTGTGATCTAATTTGGTTCAGATTTAGATAAAGCCTCCATATACATATTCGTTTTTCCGGTTTATACAAATATGACCAAAATTCCTTGACTTTATACAGAACTCTGTGATGATTTCCCCATATCTTAGTCATATCCTATACACTGTAATGCCAGAATTATCACAGAACGGTTGAGTTTTAAATAAGGCTCCAAGTCGCCCGACTTGACCAAATAATATATCGCAACCCACACTTGACCACATATCTTGGCAAGATCTAACCAATATCCTTGTAAAATCGCCACTGATGAGTTGAAAAAATTGTAAATATTACTAAAATTGTCCTATATCTCGAATACATAACATAAATAAGGCTCCAAGTCGCCCGACTTGACCAAATAATATATCATAACCCACTCTTGACTACATATCTTGCCGAGATCTAACCAATATCCTTGTAAAATCGCCACTGCTAAATATCAAAAATTGTAAATGTTTATCGAAATGTCCTATATCTCGAATACATAAGTATCGCGTGATAAATCATAAATGCTCTTTTGTACAATTGCATTAAAATTTCTGCCGCTTCATATTTCCCATATTTATACCCTGCGCCACACTGTAGGGTATAATAAGTTTGTGCATTTGCCTGTAAAACCAAGAAGGAAAAGTCTGAGACCCATCGTTTAGTATACCGATCGTCTTAGAATTAAATTCTGAGTCGAGTTTTGTGCGCAAAGTACTGGTCGCAGTTTAAGTCCGATCGTCCTCAAATTTGGCACAGGGTCGTTTTGGGGAACAAAGACGATCGCTATTGGTTTTGGAAAAAATCGATTCAGATTTAGATATATTTGTCATGTATAGTTATCCCCGATCTGGTTTTTTACTAACATTGTGTTTCATCCCAGGGCGTTATCCGATTTGAATTTTAATTCTAGAGATTTTGTAGAAATACAAAAAAAAAATGTCTCCATTAAAAGTATTTGTATATGGAAACGCATACCTTTATACAGCTCCCAACAAATTTGAAGTAGTTGAGATGGTAACACAAATGTATAGTCGGCACCGTCCGATTTAGACTTTCCTTACTTGGTTTTTACTAACATTGTGTTCCACCCTAGTGCATTAGCCGACTTAAATTTTGAGTCTATAGATTTTGTAGAAGTCTATCAAATTCTTCCAGATCGAGTGATATTTAAATGTATGTATTTGGGACACACCTTTATATATATAGCCCCCAACACATTTGACGGATGTGATATGGTATCGAAAATTTAGATCCACAAAGTGGTGCAGGGTATAATATAGTCGGCACCGTCCGACTTTAGACTTTCCTTACTTCTTTTAATATGAGTTCTGTTTGCGTACTCGATAAATTTTGGTTACTATTACAAATTTTTACTGGAAGTCCATCGTTTACATTTCCCAGTAAAAACTTGCAACTATCAGCTGGTTAATCATCGACAAGTCCAATGTGCGATATATTGCACAATGTCACATAGAAGTGCATTAGAGAATATCAATATATTTCGTTTTAATTGGTTTAAAACCGCTGAATTAATGATAAATTCGAGAACGTGTACACTTCTTCTAATTTTATCCAAGAGAATAAAACCCATTCATACCGTCTTGCAAATTTATACTGAATAACTTTTATTGGAAAATTATCCAAACAAACCTATTGCCCTATTTTTGTAAATGTAAATCCATTCCATTAACAAATGACAGATTTGTTTTTATCGCGCGTTTCAAAATGTTTTGATCCTATCAATACGATTTTATTTATTGTATTTTTTTGATGTTCAAAAAATAGTACCACATTCAAAACTTTATTTCCTTAATTATTTCTTACATACACTGAACATACACTTAGTAGTATAGCGAACTGCTTTGTATTCTTAGGGCTATATACATATCTACTTTTAAGAATTTAGGGTAAATATTAAGAATTTTGCAATTCTGTTTTGAATTTGTGTATTTTTTAGTAGACTGTATTGTAGTCGGTGTAATTTTGTTATAATTGGCCATGGGGCTTTGAAATTACAAATAAAGTATGAATGAATGAATGAACGAATGAAAAAAAGCATGTCCGGTTCCAAAGATTTTGTACACTAATGATTTTGGTATTGATTCCGAGTCAAATTTGAATTTATTCGTTTTTACAGCTTTTTCATTATGAATGAAATGAAATAAAGTGTTGAAAAACTTCTTCTATTTTTGAACGCTTTTTTGGTTTGTGGTCAAGATACAAAAACTCTACAAATTTAAAGACTATTTCATTAATTTTAAGATTTTGTTTGAATTGACCCTAGCCTTCTTTCATGTAAAGATTACCATTTTTAAGTTGAATCACTTAACTACAAGGACAAAACGACTTTATCGGCTTTTGGACAAGGAAAACAGTTTATATAAGAGACATTTTCAAATGCTATTATAACCAAAATTTGCGTTCATATTTTAAGGGCATGAAATCTTTGGACTCACGACAATATTTTTTCAGTGTACGGAGCAATTCATATCTACTATTTTAATTAAGTAATATAGCTTAAAATAATAGCTTAAAAAGGATAAACGAGTAAATAATTTAAAACAAGTATATACGGCCGTACGTTCGGCCAGGCCGAATCTTATGTACCCTCCACCATGGATTGCATAGAAACTTGTACTTACGACTGTCATTCACAATCGAATTACTTGGGTTGCCGTAACACTTGCCGATAGCACGGTATCTTAAAACTTCTTAACACCGTCTTCTCAATTGTAAGTTAGTCCATACAGGGTATATATTAAACAAAAAAGGCGATAAAATACGTATATAACTCAGTTTGACAAGATTTTCTAATAAAAGAAATAAGATTTTCTATAAAGGGTGATACGGTCAAAATTTGGTCAAGGGAAAACGCGTGTAAATCGGTGAAATCGTTTATTTGAAAAATCAAATAAAATTTCTTTTTCAAGTTCAATTAGTATAAAATTCAGGAAAAATATTCAGTTAGGCTTTCGCTTTTCCAAATCCGAATTGCCGGGCCTCACGCTTGACACCTGCCATCAGATTTTGTACAGCCACCTTGTCCACCTTCTTCGCCGCAGAAAGCCAGTTTGCCTTGAACTGCTGCTCGTCCTTAGCAGTTTTTTGGTCTTCTTTAGGTTCCGCTTGACAATAGCCCAGTATTTCTCAATTGGGCGAAGCTCTGGCGTGTTGGGAGGGTTCTTGTCCTTGGGAACCACCTGCACGTTGTTGGCGGCGTACCACTCCATGGCCTTTTTACCGTAATGGCAAGATGCCAAATCCGGCCAAAACAGTACGGAACAACCGTGTTTCTTCAGGAAAGGCAGCAGATGTTTATTCAAACACTCTTTCACGTAAATTTCTTGGTTGACAGTCCCGGAAGCTATGAAAATGCTGCTTTTCAAGCCACAGGTACAGATGGCTTGCCAAACCAGATATTTCTTTGCGAACTTTGACAGTTTTATGTGCTTGAAAATATCTGCTACCTTTCTCCTTCCTTTTGCCGTATAAAACTCCTGTCCCGGAAGCTGCTTGTAGTCGGCTTTGACGTAGGTTTCGTCGTCCATTACCACGCAGTCAAACTTCGTCAGCATCGTCGTGTACAGCCTCCGGGATCGCGCTTTGGCCGTCGTATTTTGTTTATCATCGCGATTTGGAGTCACTACCTTCTTGTAAGTCGATAGTCCGGCTCGTTTTTTGGCTCGATGCACGGTTGTAAACGATACCGCTTATTTGCGGCATCTCGGAGAGAGAGGTTAGGGTTTCGCTTCAAACTACCGGCAACTCTCTTTGTCGTCTCAGCGGCTTCCGGTTTTCGATTTCCCCCCGATCCAGACTTCCTGGCTGTCGACAAACGTTCCCCAAACACTTTAATTACATTTGTAACGGTTGATTTGGCAACTTTTAGCGATTTTGCCAGCTTTGCGTGCGAGTAACTCGGATTTTCGCGATGCGCGAGCAAAATTTTGATACGCTGCTCTTCTTGCTTGGACGGCATTTTGACAACTGAAGAGTGAATTCCAAAATCAAAATAGGAGCAACATTCTACACACACACACACCTTCAAAATGAGGGGTGTTCAGGTTTTTTAAATGCCAAATTGAAAGAAATACGTCAAGTTTACATTGACCAAATTTTGACCGTATCACCCTTTAGAAATAAAATTTTTACAAAATTTTCTATAGAAATAAAATTTTGATAAAATTTTCTATAGAAATAAAATTTTGACAACATTTTCTATAGAAATAAAATTTTGACCAAATTTTCTATAGAAATAAATTTTTAACAAAATTTTCCATAGAAATAAAATTTTAACAAAATTTTCTATAGCAATAAAATTTTGACAAAATTTTCTATAGCAATAAAATTTTGACAAAATTTTCTATAGAAATAAAATTTTGACAAAATTTTCTATAGAAATAAAATCTTGAAAAAATTTTGTATAGTAACAAAATTTTGACAAAATTTTGGATAGAAATTAAATTTTGACAAAATTTTCTATAAAAATACAATCTTGACAAAATTTATGTAGATTATTTTTGGGGATCGCCTATATAAAGGGTGATTCTTTTGAGGTTAGGATTTTCATGCATTAGTATTTGACAGATCACGTGGGATTTCAGACATGGTGTCAAAGAGAAAGATGCTCAGTATGCTTTGACATTTCATCATGAATAGACTTACTAACGAGCAACGCTTGCAAATCATTGAATTTTATTACCAAAATCAGTGGCAGAAAATCCGCTTTTTTATCGACAAATTTTGTTCAGCGATGAGGCTCATTTCTGGTTGAATGGCTACGTAAATAAGCAAAATTGCCGCATTTGGAGTGAAGAGCAACCAGAAGCCGTTCAAGAACTGCCCATGCATCCCGAAAAATGCACTGTTTGGTGTGGTTTGTACGCTGGTGGAATCATTGGACCGTATTTTTTCAAAGATGCTGTTGGACGCAACGTTACGGTGAATGGCGATCGCTATCGTTCGATGCTAACAAACTTTTTGTTGCCAAAAATGGAAGAACTGAACTTGGTTGACATGTGGTTTCAACAAGATGGCGCTACATGCCACACAGCTCGCGATTCTATGGCCATTTTGAGGGAAAACTTCGGAGAACAATTCATCTCAAGAAATGGACCGGTAAGTTGGCCACCAAGATCATGCGATTTGACGCCTTTAGACTATTTTTTGTGGGGCTACGTCAAGTCTAAAGTCTACAGAAATAAGCCAGCAACTATTCCAGCTTTGGAAGACAACATTTCCGAAGAAATTCGGGCTATTCCGGCCGAAATGCTCGAAAAAGTTGCCCAAAATTGGACTTTCCGAATGGACCACCTAAGACGCAGCCGCGGTCAACATTTAAATGAAATTATCTTCAAAAAGTAAATGTCATGGACCAATCTAACGTTTCAAATAAAGAACCGATGAGATTTTGCAAATTTCATGCGTTTTTTTTTAAAAAAGTTATCAAGCTCTTAACAAATCACCCTTTATAACTTTAGACCGATATGGAGCAATTTTGGCATGGTTTTTGGCGGCCACATACTAGCGCAATGTACCAAATTTCAACCTGATCGGATAAATTTTGCTCCTCCAAGAGCTCTGGAGGTCAAATCTGGGGATCGGTTTATATGGCGGCTATATATAATTATAGACCGATGTGAACCAATTTTTGCATAGTTGTTAGAGACCATATACTAACACCACGTACAAAATTTCAACCGAATCGGATGAATTTTGCTCATCCACGAGGCCCCGGAGCTAAAATCTGAGGATCGGTTTATATGAGGCCTATATATAATTATGGACCGATATGGACGCATGGTTATTAGAGACCATATACTAACACCATGTCCCAAATTTCAGCCGGATCGGATGAAATTTGCTTCTCATAGAGGCTCCGAAAGCCAAATCTGAGCGTCGGTTTATATGGGAGCTATACGTAAAATTGGTCCGATATGGCCCATTTGCAATAGCATCCGACCTACATCAATAAAAACTACTTGTGCCAAGTTTCAAGTCGATAGCTTGTTTCGTTCGCAAGGACTTGCTTAGATCGACTTCGAATTTCACCACGTCTCAGAATATATATACTTTATGGCGTCTTAGAGCAATATTTAGGATGTGTTACAAACTGAATGACAAAGTTAATATACCTATCCTATGGTGGAGGGTATAAAAACGTATATATTCCAATTTGTCCCATAGTAAAATGTGTCATAAATATATCTTTGCTTCAATTCTCTTCTTCTTTCACTCGAAAATTGCCAAAATATTAGTGTAAAGTTACAATTTTTAGATCCGGGCGATATGTTTTTCGTGTAGAATTTTAGTAATCACTGCTTTTATTTGAAATTTTTGAGTCGAAATTTTCAGTTCGTTGGCACTCAGAGCTCCGTCAATGGTAGGAGGTAAGGCACATGCAACCTTACCAGGTTGAAATTTGTTTGGAGGTATTATGAAAGCACCATGATTCTTAACCACCAGTATATCAATCCATAGGATACATATTTGACCGATTTAAATGACCCATTGCCATAGGAAGTTTTTCAGCAAAATTCTAAGCTGATATCTCTCCGCGTTCTCAGATTAATGTTTTGGTTTGATGGGTTTTCAGATTCATTTTTCTAAGAATTGCCAACAAAATGAATAATTTTGTAAGATCTCATTCTATGGTGATATTAAATTAAGGAGGAAAAATTCCAATAGGATTGCCGAGATGTTTTTGTATATGCTGACTGCTCACAGGACCTAGAGAGTTCTTAGGTGTTTCAAATGTCTGTTTACCTTACCACTACAAATTGTATCAATTGTCGGGGGACTTCTTCCATTCATCCAGCAGTTTGTACCAAATAACATAAAGTGGTTCTAGCTAGCAAAAAATAAAAACAAAAAAGGTGAAATGTCGAATACCAATAAAAGAACCACATAACCGTTTCTTTTATTAACGTTGGCCTTATAAATCATATGCAATTAAGATTGTTTTCCCTTTATGTTTTTTGTCTATGCGAGTTTTTTTGCCCTTCATTCAATTCCATGGAACGAGCAGCTATACGATTGTGTGATTGCTATACTAAATGGGAATTTATGTTGAACATGAGAGCATAATTTCGTATGTTTTTCCATTCCTCAAGATTATTTATGATGGCAATGCAAACACAACACCCTTGGAATTTTTTCACTGCTAAAAACATATCAATTCCGCACAATTCAATCTAAGGCAATCCAAACCAATATAAGCCTGGGTGAATTGCCGTCCACATTGGTGTACAAATAAAAGCATAGAGTCTACTAACCAACCTATAGAAGTACAAAAGTACAGAGACAGGAAATTAAAGAATATTGTCCACTGGCACGCACTTGATTAGGACTCCCTCACAAACACACACAGGAAATCCAACTGAAATCATAATTTCATTGGTGGTGGAGTTGGAATGCCATAACCAGCTTAAGCAATTGAAAAGAATTCACCAGAGTCTCATGCAGTTAGCCACTGGGCCTTAAAATATGAAGTGCCCATCGATGAATAAATGCGCACAAGAAATAAGTAAAATATTTTTTCTTTTTTATGGAAGAACAACACCCAGATTTGACTTCGGGAGCATATTGGATCAGGTACGTGATGTAACTATACGCCCCCATATAAACCAATTCTCAGATTTGGCGTCCGGAGTCCTTTGGGAGAGCAAATTTTATCGGATCCGGTGATATTAGTGTTTTTCTTTACTTTAAGCACAATGTGCCTTAGTTCAAAGACATACTTCTTTAACCTAATTCTTTCAAAGTCAGAATTATGTCGTATCTCTTTGAACTAGTGTACATTTCCTTAAAGTAAAGAAAACATTTTTGAGTTAAAGAAATAATCCTTAAATTAACTGAAATATAAATTCTTTTGATTTAAAATAGAAATGCTTCAAATAAGACTTATTTCGAGGACTTTGTTCTTAAATTTGTTTGGAATTAGGAAACATTTTGTACTTGCAAGTATCTGTTATAATTTGGATTATTAAACTAGCATTTGTTTCTGAATGAATTGCTGCAATAATATATCGCAAAAGGAGATATATTATAAAGCAAAAAAAAAAGTTGAAACAAAATTTTAAATTTCATTATTTTAAAGAAATTTGTCGGTAATATTGTGTAAATTGTTTGTCCTAAATTATAGGATGCATAATCTTTAATAACCGATCGGCTTACAATTAAATTCTGATTCGATTAAGCGATGTTCATTTGTGTGTCTGTTCATGTATTTTTGTGTGCAATCATCTTCACATTTGGCATAGGGTCTTACTTTGCTCAAGGACAAGCACTATAGATTTTGAAAAAACTCCGTTCAGATTTAGATATATCTGGTTATAATTGGCGTTCTTAACAACAGATCTTCTTCGTATATCGATATGCTTTGTGAGTGCCGTGAAACCTGCAAAATATCAGCCAAGTCGGTTCATATTTAGGTATTGCTTCCATATACATATATCTTTCAACGATATGTACCCTGATTTTGGGAAATATGTTAGAAAATTTCACATTTTACACCAGTTTTCAACAAGATTTAATCCAATTGTTAAATCTATTATACGGGGAATAGACGTATCAATCTATTTATGTGTGACGAATTTGATTCAAATCGGTTCTTCAGATTTAGGCTAATATGGCCAGAATATCCAGATTTTACACACAATTTCAGTAATGACTTCCCATGCTGTAGTCCTCCTACATACTGTACCTACACCCGATTTGGCCAAATATAGTCGCAAAACCTACAAATGACCACCTGTCTTGGCGAGGTCCAGCCCATATCCTTACACCCAGAGAAGGACTATGATCACCCCAAACATGTTTCAAGAGCAAAATTATATTTTTGTACGGTGAACATGGAACATGTTTGTCGCAAACATGTCATTTTCTCGAAAACTATGTATATAATTTTGGGTACCATGTATATGTTCCCCGAGAAGACAACATTTTTGCGACAAAAATGTTCCATGTTCACCGTCCAAAAATAACAGTTTGCTCTTAAAACATGTTTCGGGTGATCATATTCCTTCCCTGCGTTTAGATAGGCTAGACATGTTGTACAATTTGTCCAAATTGGTTATTTTCGAATATAAAACTTTATAACTTTGATGGATTTGGTCCACAAAGTGGTGAGGGGTATAAATAGTCGGCCCCGCCCGACTATAAACTTTGCTTACTTAAAATTAACAAGTATATACGACCGGTCAGGCAAGGGGAAATTTTCGGCATCTACAATTTTTTCTTTTTTACCCACAAATTGTGAGGAGAAGATGTGAGAGGATTTTTAAAACTTTTATCATTTAGTACACGGACGAAAACGGCTGGGTTTCGTATGTTTCGGTGAAAAATTATAAGTTTCGAACTCAAATTTTTAGCACATTATTTCTAAGTACAAACATATAACGTTCATATAATAGTATAACTTGTTTGGGACATATATGGGAATATAACATATTATATTTGGGACATTACATTTTGTTAGAACTTTTTGATAAACATATATAAATATGTTTAGAAACGTCAGAGAGAGCAAGAGGCAATAGACGGATAACGATAAACATTAAAAATGTATGAACAGACTTACAAAAATCAAGTAACGAAAATCTAAAGTCGGGAGCCACCGTGGTGCAATGGTTAGCATGCCCGCCTTGCATACACAAGGTCTTGGGTTCGATTCCTGCTTTGACCGAACACCAAAAAATTTTTCAGCGGTGGATTATCCCACCTCAGTAATGCTGGTGACATTTCTGAGGGTTTCAAAGCTTCTCTAAATGGTTTCACTGCAATGTGGAACGCCGTTCGGACTCGGCTATAAAAAGGAGGTCCCTTGTCATTGAGTTTAACATGGAATCGGGCAGCACTCAGTGATAAGAGAGAAGTTCACCAATGTGGTATCACAATGGACTGAATAGGCTAAGTGAGCCTGCTGCCACCTAACCTAACCTAACCTAACCTACGGCCGTAAGTTCGGCCAGGCCGAATTTTATGTACCCTCCACCATGGATTGCGTAGAAACTTCTACTAAAGACGGTCATCCACAATTAAATTACTTGGGTTGCGGCCGATGGCAAGACATCTTAAAACTTCTTAACATCATCTTCTAAATTGTAACTTAGTCCATGCGGGATATATAGTAGACAAAAGAAAGGTCAATTAACTACGTATATATTCAGTTCTTGACCGGTATATATAGGGAAGAAATAATTATGAACCGATATGAACTTTTCTGCTGTAATTATAGAGCCAGAATTGAAATATGGGGGTCGCTTTATATGGGGGCTATATACAATTATGAACAGGAGTCTACCAAAAATGGCAGATTTTTTACTATTTGGTAGAATGGTAAAATTCTTGATGTTTTGGAAGATTTTGCAATATATTCCTCTCCAACTACGAAATGCTTCATAAATTTTTTTTAGAAATAAAATTTTGACAAAATTTTCTACAGAAATAAAACTTTGACAAAATTTTCTATACAAATAAAATTTTGACAAAATTTTCAATAGAAATAAATTTTTGACAAAATTTTGTATCAAAATTATATTTTGACAAAATTTCCTAAAGACACAAAATTTTCTATAGAAATAAAATTTTGACAAAAATTTCCATAGAAATACAAAATTTTGACAAAATTTTCTATTGCAATAAAATTTTAGTAGATTATTTTTGGCTCGAGTAACAATCGTGATTTTTCTGTGATTGGGGATCGGTTTATTTGGGGGCTACATATAATATATATCGATACGGACCAATTTTGACATGGTTGTTATCGGCCATACACTAGCGAAATGTACCAAATTTCGACCGGATCGGATGAACTTTGCTCCTTCACGAGGCTCCGGAGGTCAAATTTGGGGATCGGTTTATATGGGGGCTGTATATAATTATGAACCGATATGGACCAATTTTTGCATGGTTGTTAGAGACCATATACTAACACCACGTACTAAGTTTCAACTGAATCGGATGATTTTTGCTCTTCCAAGAGGCTCCGGAGTTAAAATCTGGGGATCGGTTTATATGGGGGCTATATATAATTATGCACCGATGTGGACCAATTTTTTCATGTTTATTAAAGAACATATACTAATACCATGTACCCAATTTCAGCCGGATCGGATGAAATATGCTTCTCTTAGAGGCTCCGCAAGCCAAATCGGGGGATCGGTTTATATGGGGGCTATATATAATTATGTACCGATGTGGCCCAAGTTTTTCATGTTTGTTAAAGACCATATACTAACACCATGTTCCAAATTTAAGCCAGAGGCTCCGGAAGCCAAATCTGGGGGTCCGTTTATATGGGGGCTATACGTAAAAGTGATCCGATATGGCCCATTTGCAACACCATCCGACCTACATCGATAAAAACTACTTGTGCCAAGTTTCAAGTCGATAGCTTGTTTCGTTCGAAAGTTAGCATGATTTCAACAGACGGACGGACGAACATGCTTAGAGCGACTCAGAATTTCACCACGACCCAGAATATATGTACTTTATGGCGTCTTAGAGCAATATTTCGATGTGTTACAAACTGAATCACAAAGTTAATATACTCCCCATCCTATGGTGGAGTGTATAAAAATTAGAATATCTCATTCATTGAATTTTCATTCCCTTTCTTCGATATATTAACACATCTATTTATGCGCAAATAAATGTCAGTTAAAAAATACAAATTATAACAAATAATTCGAAGTAAAAAAAATATTTTCTGCAAAATCTTCAAAAAAATCTTAGGGTATATTCGAAAATGTGTTATCTTTAGCCCAATCATTCAATTTTTCAGTTTATATCTTTTTCTTTACTTTAAGGAAAAGATGCCTTACTTCAAAAACAATTTAGCACTTTCTAAAGCAAATATTACGAACGTTGTTTTAATTAAAATTTCTCTACATTAAAGAAATTCGTACTTCATATTGTGTAAATTAGGTTAGGTTAGGTTAGGTTATGTGGCAGCCCGATATATCAGGCTCACTTTGACTATTCAGTCCATTGTGATACCACATTGGTGAACTTCTCTCTTATCACTGAGTGCTGTCCGATTCCATGTTAAGCTCAATGACAAGGGACCTCCTTTTTATAGCCGAGTCCAAGCGGCGTTCCACACTGCAGTGAAACCACTTACAGAAGTTTTGAGACCCTCAGTAATGTCACCAGCATTACTGAGGTGGGATAATCCACCGCTGAAAAACTTTTTGGTGTTCGGTCGAAGCAGGAATCGAACCCACGACCTTGTGTATGCAATGCGGGTATGCCAACCATTGCACCACGGTGGCTCCCATGGTGTAAATTACATGTCCTAAAAATTAGGACCTTACTTGTTTTTTACTACCACTGCGGCTTATGAAAAAGGCCATATAAAACGTAATAGAGGAATAAATGTAACCGAACACGAACCTTAAGGAAATACCTGCAAAATGAAGGAAACGTCAAACTTCCAATGCTGCGAATTAAACTAAAATAAATTACAACTGCGTGGAGTTAGAAAAGAGTGAAAATTATAAATGAAACTGTTAAATATCACGCATTAAAAACCCATTTATTATTTCAATATCGTGCTTATTTTGGGGCACATTTAGGTTTGCATCTGGCTTCATTTCCAGGTCTCTTATAATTGAATGGAACAATTTGCATTAGAGATCTATGTCTAAGGAGTACTACAAAGAAATCCAATTATTTTCAATAAATATCTATATCATGCGTTGGTTAGATCCCATCGGGTTCTTGTGTAGGAGTTGATGAATGAAAAAATAGGGAAAGATAAAGAAGATACAACAAATTGTAAGGTACCTAACAGGTTGGCTGATAAGTCCCCGGTCTAACAAAGAAAAACACATTTTTTTTTGTCAAAATTCGTTTTTATTATTCAACATAGCTCCCTTTAAGAGCGATACAACGATTATAACGACCTTCCAATTTTTTGATACCATTTTGGTAGTACTTCTTCGGTTTTGCCTCAAAATAGGCCTCAGTTTCGGCGATCACCTCTTCATTGCAGCCAAAATTTTTCCCTGCGAGCATCCTTTTGAGGTCTGAGAACAAGAAAAAGTCGCTGGGGCCAGATCTGGAGAATACGGTGGGTGGGGGAGCAATTCGAAGCCCAATTCATGAATGTTTGCCATCGTTCTCAATTACTTGTGGCACGGTGCGTTGTCTTGGTGGAACAAGACAACGCACCGTGGAAATCGCGGCGTTTTGCCGACCTTCAAACGCTCCAATAACGCCATATAATAGTCACTGTTGATGGTTCACCGGTCGCTGTCCACTCAGCCGACTGTCGATTGGACTCAGGAGTGTAGTGATGGAGCCATGTTTCATCCATTGTCACATATCGATGGAAAAACTCGGGTGTATTACGAGTTAACAGCTGCAAACACCGCTCAGAATCATCAACACGTTGTTGTTTTTGGTCAAATGTGAGCTCGCGCGGCACCCATTTTGCACAGAGCTTCCGCATATCCAAATATTGATGAATGATATGACCAACACGTTCCTTTGATATCTTTAACCCTTTCGACCCCGAATTTTTATAGGTATCGCTAAATTTTTTTTTTTACTTCTAATAATGTTGAAGTCATTTAAGAAGCGTCTAGCCAAAATTTTGGGTCGCCACGTCCATTCGTTTAGGCGGTAGAGAATGTTGCCTGAGGGCAACTTTGGGCAATTGTGACTACGAAATAGTTTGTTTTGTAATGATAGACGTATTACGTTTTATTGGATTTTTGTTAAGTTTTTTGTTATTTTACAGTAAATATATACTTAGATGCGCGCGTGAGTGGAATTTCAATCACGCTCAAACACATTCACGAAGAAATATTTGTACTCACGCATGCCATGTGGGTAGGAATTCACGGTCACGAAATGAAAAGTCATACTCGCACACGCTCACTCATGAACAATTTTTATGTCTGGTAATTAACGAAATTTCTCGTGACTCACGCTATTGAAATCTTAAGCGTGATTAAATATGTAAAGGTGATTAAAATCGGTGAGCTTGAATTTAATCGTGAACGTGAATTTGTTCGTGATTGTGACTTTTTGTGTCTATTTTACCGTGAGTGCGAATTTTATCGTGAATATGAATTTTATTGTTAACGTGAATTTTATCTTGAGCCTGAGTTGGATCGTGAGCGTGGGTTGGATCGTGAAAGTAAATTTTTATCGGGAGCGTGATTTCGGAGAAAGTTTACTCACTCACAATCACGAACACAATTTGATTTTTACTCACGCTCACGCGCCTCACATTTTTCTTTAATCCCGTTCACGCACATTCACGAGGTTTCGTTTAAATTTCATTCACGAGATTTCGTTTAAATTTCATTCACGGCTTCGCGTGAATCACGCGTGACTCACGAAAATGTTTTGTTTTTTTTTTGTTTTTAACCCATGTCAATTTAACTGGCGGTGTAAAACACCAAAGTATTATAAATCGTCAATATTCGTGCTAATCCACTAGTATGTTGCCAAGAAGTGGCTTCCTCCCTTTTAACGATTCCTTCCAAATTCCCCACTGCACTGCAGATATGATTTCCACATCATCGCCGCATTTCTCGTCACTGGGACATCCCAATTGAAGTTCAAATTTTTTTCAAAATCATTGTTTTTCAAACCTTTTTCCTCCAGGTCTTATGTTCAAAAATATGTAATTTTACTACCACAATTGCCCAAAGTTGCCCACAGGCAACTTTTCAATTTTAACAAGTATATACGGCCGTAAGTTCGGCCAGGCCGAAGCTTATGTACCCTCCATCATGGATTGCGTAGAAACTTCTTCTAAACACTGCCACCCACAATCGAATTACTTAAGTTGCGGTAACGCTTGCCGATGGCAAGGTATTTTAAAACCTCCTAACACCATCTTCTAAATTGTATGTAAGTCCATACGTGGTATATATTAAATCAAAAAAAAAAAGATCGATCCAATACGTATATAATTCAGTTTGACAAAGTAGACATAAAATTTTGACAAAATTTTCTACAGAAATAAAATTTTAACAAAATTTTCTATAGAAATAAACTTTTGACAAAATTTTCTATAGAAATAAAATCTTGGTAGATTATTTTTGGCTCGAGTGGCAACCATAATCATGGAACCGAATAAAATTTGAACAAAATTTTCTATAGAAATAAAATTTTGACAATGATGAAAATTTTATTATGAACCGAATAAAATTTTAACAAAATTTTCTCTAGAAATAAAATTTTCACAAAATTTTCTATAGAAATAAACATTTTCACAAAATTTTCTATAGAAAGAAAATTTTGACAAAAATGTCTACAGAAATAAAATTTTAAAAAAATTTTCTATAGAAATAAACTTTTGACAAAATTTTCTATAGAAATAAAATCTTGGTAGATTATTTTTGGCTCGAGTAGCAACCATAATCATGGAACCGAATAAAATTTGAACAAAATTTTCTATAGAAATAAAATTTTGACAATGATGAAAATTTTATTATGAACCGAATAAAATTTTAACAAAATTTTCTCTAGAAATAAAATTTTGACAAAATTTTCTATAGAAATAAAATTTTGGTATATTATTTTTGGCTCTAGTGGCAACCATGATTATGAACCGATATGGACCAATTTTTGTGTGATTGGACCAATTTTGGTATGGTTGTTAGCGACCATATACTAACACCACTTTCCTAATTTGAACCGCATCGGATGAATTCTGCTCCTCCAAGAGGCTCCGGAGGTCAAATCTGGAGAACGTTTTATATGGGGGCTATATATAATTATGGACCGATATGGACCAATTTTTGCACGATTGCTAGAGACCATATACCAATACCATGTACCAAATTCCAGCCGGATCGGATGAAATTTGCTTCTCTTAGAGGCTCCGCAACCCAAATCTGGGGATCGGTTTATATGTGCGCTATATATAATTATGGACCGATGTGGACCAATTTTTGCACGGTTGCTAGAGACCATATACCAACACAATGTGCCAAATTTCAGCCGGATCGGATGAAATATGCTTCTCTTAGAGGCTCCACAAGCCAAATGTGGGGATCGGTTTATATGGGGGCTATATATAATTATGGACCGATATGGACCAATTTTTGCATGGTTGTTAGAGACCATATACCAACACCATGTACCAAATTTAAGCCGGATCGGATGAAATATGCTTCTCTTAGAGGCTCCACAAACCAAATCTGGGGATCGGTTTATATGGGGGCTATATATAATTATGGACCGATGTGGACCAATTTTTGCACGCTTGTTAGAGACCATATACCAACATCATGTACCAAATTTCAGCCGGATCGGATGAAATTTGCTTCTCTTTGAGGCTCCGCAAGCCAAATCTGGGGATCGGTTTATATGGGGGCTATATATAATTATGGACCGATGTCGACCAATTTTTGCATGATTGTTAGAGACCATATACTAACATCATGTACCAAATTTCAGCCGGATCGGATTAAATATGCTTCTGCTAGAGGCTCCACAAGCCAAATCTGGGGATCGGATTATATGGGGGCTATATATAATTATGGACCGATATGGACCAATTTTTGTATGGTTGTTAGAGACCATATACCAACACCATGTACCAAATTTCAGCCGGATCGGATTAAATATGCTTCTGTTAGAGGCTCCACAAACCAAATCTGAGGGTCCCTTTATATGGGGGCTATACGTAAACGTGGACCGATATGGCCCATTTTCAATACCATCCGGCCTACATCGATAACAACTACTTGTGCCAAGTTTCAAGTTGATAGCTTGTTTCGTTCGGAAGTTAGCGTGATTTCAACAGACGGACGGACGGACGGACGGACGGACATGCTTAGATCGACTCAGAATTTCACCACGACCCAGAATATATATACTTTATGGGGTCTTAGAGCAATATTTCGATGTGTTACAAACGGAATGACAAAGTTAATATACCCCCATCCTATGATGGAGGGTATAAAAAGATCGATCCAATACGTATATAATTCAGTTTGACAAAGTAGACATAAAATTTTGACAAAATTTTCTACAGAAATAAAATATTAACAAAATTTTCTATAGAAATAAACTTTTGACAAAATTTTCTATAGAAATAAAATCTTGGTAGATTATTTTTGGCTCGAGTGGCAACCATAATCATGGAACCGAATAAAATTTGAACAAAATTTTCTATAGAAATAAAATTTTGACAATGATGAAAATTTTATTATGAACCGAATAAAATTTTAACAAAATTTTCTCTAGAAATAAAATTTTCACAAAATTTTCTATAGAAATAAACATTTTCACAAAATTTTCTATAGAAAGAAAATTTTGACAAAAATGTCTACAGAAATAAAATTTTAACAAAATTTTCTATAGAAATAAACTTTTGACAAAATTTTCTATAGAAATAAAATCTTGGTAGATTATTTTTGGCTCGAGTGGCAACCATAATCATGGAACCGAATAAAATTTGAACAAAATTTTCTATAGAAATAAAATTTTGACAATGATGAAAATTTTATTATGAACCGAATAAAATTTTAACAAAATTTTCTCTAGAAATAAAATTTTGACAAAATTTTCTATAGAAATAAAATTTTGGTAGATTATTTTTGGCTCTAGTGGCAACCATGATTATGAACCGATATGGACCAATTTTTGTGTGATTGGACCAATTTTGGTATGGTTGTTAGCGACCATATACTAACACCACTTTCCTAATTTGAACCGCATCGGATGAATTCTGCTCCTCCAAGAGGCTCCGGAGGTCAAATCTGGAGAACGTTTTATATGGGGGCTATATATAATTATGGACCGATATGGACCAATTTTTGCACGATTGCTAGAGACCATATACCAATACCATGTACCAAATTCCAGCCGGATCGGATGAAATTTGCTTCTCTTAGAGGCTCCGCAACCCAAATCTGGGGATCGGTTTATATGTGCGCTATATATAATTATGGACCGATGTGGACCAATTTTTGCACGGTTGCTAGAGACCATATACCAACACAATGTACCAAATTTCAGCCGGATCGGATGAAATATGCTTCTCTTAGAGGCTCCACAAACCAAATCTGGGGATCGGTTTATATGGGGGCTATATATAATTATGGACCGATGTGGACCAATTTTTGCATGGTTGTTAGAGACCATATACCAACATCATGTACCAAATTTCAGCCGGATCGGATGAAATTTGCTTCTCTTTGAGGCACCGCAAGCCAAATCTGGGGATCGGTTTATATGGGGGCTATATATAATTATGGACCGATGTCGACCAATTTTTGCATGATTGTTAGAGACCATATACTAACATCATGTACCAAATTTCAGCCGGATCGGATTAAATATGCTTCTGTTAGAGGCTCCACAAGCCAAATCTGGGGATCGGTTTATATGGGGGCTATATATAATTATGGACCGATATGGACCAATTTTTGTATGGTTGTTAGAGACCATATACCAACACCATGTACCAAATTTCAGCCGGATCGGATTAAATATGCTTCTGTTAGAGGCTCCACAAGCCAAATCTGAGGGTCCCTTTATATGGGGGCTATACGTAAACGTGGACCGATATGGCCCATTTTCAATACCATCCGACCTACATCGATAACAACTACTTGTGCCAAGTTTCAAGTCGATAGCTTGTTTCGTTCGGAAGTTAGCGTGATTTCAACAGACGGACGGACGGACGGACGGATGGACATGCTTAGATCGACTCAGAATTTCACCACGACCCAGAATATATATACTTTATGGGGTCTTAGAGCAATATTTCGATGTGTTACAAACGGAATGACAAAGTTAATATACCCCCATCCTATGATGGAGGGTATAAAAATTTCCCATCTGCTGTTTTTTGCAATTCTAAGATTTGACTTCCAGAAATATTTTATTTGACATGTACTACAATAGATTTAATAAAAACTTTCAACATTTTAGTTGTAATTTTTGAAAAAGTCACATGTATAAAAACCTCTTTTTAAATTCGCAAATATTTTTTTCTTGAGGTACGTGCGTATTAATGAAAAAATTTTTTGCTAATTGACAACCAAATTAGCTGATTTTTCATTCAACTTGAAGAAAACACTTGTAGCTTTCGATACCGTTACAGTTTTATGAACAAAAACAAAAACAACGCTGACAGTGAGTCTCAAAACACAAAAAGTTGCCCACAGGCAACTTTAGGGTCGAAAGGGTTAAGGCCTCTGCTATCTCGATTAACTTCATTTTACGGTCATTCAAAATCATTTTGTGGATTTTTTTATGTTTTCGTCGGTAACCACCTCTTTCGGGCGTCCACTGCGTTCACCGTCCTCCGTGCTCATTTCACCACGCTTGAATTTTGCATACCAATCAATTATTGTTGATTTCCCAGGGGCAGAGTCCGGAAACTCATTATCAAGTCAAGTTTTTTCCCTTCAGAAACAAAACACGAAATTCCTTTTTTTTCCATTTTTTTTACAATAACAAAAGTTGATTCACAAAAGAAGCTCTATCTCACAAACTAATTGACTTACAGACGTCAAATTTTGACACAAATGATTTGAGGGTTGGTACTATACAAAAATAATATGCACTTAATACTAGCGACGCCATCTATGTGTCAGACCGGGGACTTATCAGCCAACCTGTTATACTGGATGAGTCTAGAGTGAAGTTGGCTGTTGGTTTCACTGGGCACACAAGGGGATGCCTCGTGATGTGAGGCGTATATCCACAATTCGTGCAGATATCTTGAATTGTTGGGTTCTGAAATGAGAGGAAGTGTCCTCTTGATTTGGCATGCTTTAGGTGGTGTACCCGTCTACATGGTACAATGGAGCCACCGTGATGCAATGGTTAGCATGCCCGCCTTGCATACACAAGGTCGTGGGTTCGATTCCTGCTTCGACCGAACACCAAAAAGTTTTTCAGCGTGTATTATCCCACCTCAGTAATGCTGGTGACATTTCTGAGGGTTTCAAAGCTTCTCTCAGTGGTTTCACTGCAATGTGGAACGCCGTTCGGACTCGGCTATAAAAAGGAGGTCCCTTGTCATTGAGCTTAACATGGAATCGGCCAGAACTCAGTGATAAGAGAGAAGTTCACCAATGTGGTATCACAATGGACTGAATAGTCTAAGTGAGCTTGATACATAGGGCTGTCACCTAACCTAACCTACATGGTACAAGTGCTGATGGGTGAGTCGCAGTTTAGAGCGACGTCATACCCTCAAATCAAAATCGCTTCTCTAACACATGTTCCAAACATATTTTGCAGGAATCACATATGTATATTATTGGATACTGCCGAAACATTAATATGTTTGTTTTATGTGAACATATTATATGTTTGGAAGCATTTTGAGCCCAAAAATATCATATGCTTGGAAGAATTTTCCCCTAAGAAGATTGTGCTCATTCCCTCACATAATTTTCACTTCCACGAAGCTTTTAGTTCTTGGCACCTTTTTATACCCTAAACCACATAGTGGGTAGGGTATAATAAGTTTGATCGGCAAAAAAATGTGCCTACCAGAAATATTGATATTGATAGACCCCATAAAATATATACCGATCGACTCAGAATCACCTCCTGAGTCGATCTAGCGCTTGGTGTCCGTCCGTCCGTCTGTCCATGTATTTGTTGTTCACAGGATTCCGATCGCAATTATTAACCGATTTTGATGAAATTTGGTACAGGGAGTTTTTGGGCACAAGGACGAACGTTATTGAATATGGAAGAAATCGGATCAAATTTAGATATAGCTCCCATATATATGTATCGCCTGATTTCGACAAATGGGGTCACGTTGCGCGTTTTTGCAAACGCATCGTCACCAAATTTGGCAAAAGGTAATCTTTTCCATCGCCCTTCAAGTCTGCAAAATTTCATCGAAATCGGTTCAGATTTAGATATAGCTCCCATATATATGTATCGCCCGATTTTCCCAAATTTGGCCATAGAACCCTTATTTATTAACCGATCTTACTAAAAGTTTGCTAGATTTAGTCCTCTATAGTACTAACTATATGTGCAAAATTTCATCGAAATCGGTTCAGATGTAGATATAGCTCCCATATATATATATATAGCCAGATTTTCCCAAATTTGGCCATAGAACCCTTATTTATTTACCGATCTTACTCACAGTTGGCTAGATCCAGTCCTCCATAGTACTAACTATATGTTCAAAGTTTCATCGAAATCGGTTCAGATGTAGATATAGCTCCCATATATGTATCACCCGATTTTGAAAAATTCGCCCCAAATAACCTTATTTTTGACCATACAGGCCTCATTTCTTAACTGATCTTACTCAAATTTTGCACAAGGTAACCTTTTGTGGTATTAATCAAACCCGCAAAATATTATGCAATTTGGTTCAGATTTAGATATAGCTTCCATATATATGCATCGCTCTATTTTCCCAAGTTTGGGCATAATACTCTTATATATTAATGTTACTCAAATTTCAAATTTTGATGTACTAGCCGTTCGTATTTATACGTACTTGTAGCTTTTACATAAGAATATTGCTCGATTTTTACAAATTTTGATTTATTACCCACACTAATTTAACGATTTTCTCTTTTTTAATAATGGGCTCAATATTAGTGGCATACTAACTCCGTAGGTGCAATATCAACACAGCCAGTGTTGCTAGAAGTAGGGGAAATTCCCTATATGTAGGGTTTTTCTAATATTTAGCGTCTTGTAGGGACGTAGGGCCACAATGTAGGACATTTTCACTCAACACAAATTGTAATAATTTTTTTCATTTTTGTGGCTCTAGAGGAGGAAATTAGAAGCCGGCAAGGCTTGATCTTTAACAATGTGTGGTAAACTTTATTCCTGTAGAAAATTTTGTCAACATTTTATTTCTATAGAACATTTTGTCAAAATTGTATTTCTATAGAAATTTTTTTCAAAATATTATTTCTATAAAAAATTTTCTCAAAATTTTATTTCTGTGGAAATTTTTCTCAATATTTTATTTCTATAGAATTTATTGTTAAAATTTTATTTCTATAGAAAAATTTTTCACAAAAATTTGTTTATAGAAACTTTTCCCAAAATTTTATTTTTATAGAGATTTAACAAAAAAGGTTACTTATTTGGGTAGAATTCTACTAACTGTGGCAACCGTGGTGGTAATACAAATTTATATTCTAAGTTATATACGTTGCATATTCATGTTTTAAGATAATAAAGTACTTAGAACCATTTTTGTTTTGTAAAATTTTTTAAATTTAACGAAAAATATAGTAGGGAAAATTGTTTGGGAATGTAACCTAACCTAACCTAAACCGAACATTTTCCCTGGCAACATTGACTATGAGCTATAGTCAGATTGACACAAAGCACCCATGTACCCCTTAATTTTCTTAAATATGTAACTGCGGTTTATCTCCCAGACCTATATGTTACCCCACAAATGCTTATGATTACTAATTCTGTAATGGTGGTTTAGGGAATGATATAGTCGGCCCCGCCCGACTTTCTACTTTACTTACTTGTTCTGTGATACAAATAATGTTGAAGAAATAATTCAATTTTATAAATTTTACCTTTCGCCTGGACGGAGAATCGAACCGAGGACCATACAGTTTGTAAGCCAACACACTATCCACTGGGCTACGCAGCTGTTATAGTCACCAGTAGACAATTATCGTTATAAGTTACATTTATATAGCATAGTTTGCAGCGCCCACGAGCACATGCAAACATAACATTATTTAACAGAAACATACATTTATTGGCCACGAGGAGCAGTGGTTAGCATGTCTGCCTTGCATACAAAGGGTCGTGGGTTCAATCCCTGCTCCGACCGAACAACAATTTTGTTATACCCTCCATCATAGGATGGGGGTATATTAACTTTGTCATTCCGTTTGTAACACATCGAAATATTGCTCTAAGACCCCATAAAGTATATATATTCTGGGTCGTGGTGAAATTCTGAGTCGATCTAAGCATGTCCGTCCGTCCGTCCGTCCGTCCGTCTGTTGAAATCACGCTAACTTCCGAACGAAACAAGCTATCGACTTGAAACTTGGCACAAGTAGTTGTTATCGATGTAGGTCGGATGGTATTGAAAATGGGCCATATCGGTCCACGTTTACGTATAGCCCCCATATAAAGGGACCCTCAGATTTGGCTTGTGGAGCCTCTAACAGAAGCATATTTAATCCGATCCGGCTGAAATTTGGTACATGGTGTTGGTATATGGTCTCTAACAACCATACAAAAATTGGTCCATATCGGTCCATAATTATATATAGCCCCCATATAAACCGATCCCCAGATTTGGCTTGTGGAGCCTCTAACAGAAGCATATTTAATCCGATCCGGCTGAAATTTGGTACATGATGTTAGTATATGGTCTCTAACAATCATCCAAAAATTGGTCGACATCGGTCCATAATTATATATAGCCCCCATATAAACCGATCCCCAGATTTGGCTTGCGGAGCCTCAAAGAGAAGCAAATTTCATCCGATCCGGCTGAAATTTGGTACATGATGTTGGTATATGGTCTCTAACAACCATGCAAAAATTGGTCCACATCGGTCCATAATTATATATAGCCCCCATATAAACCGATCCCCAGATTTGGTTTGTGGAGCCTCTAAGAGAAGCATATTTCATCCGATCCGGCTGAAATTTGGTACATTGTGTTGGTATATGGTCTCTAGCAACCGTGCAAAAATTGGTCCACATCGGTCCATAATTATATATAGCGCACATATAAACCGATCCCCAGATTTGGGTTGCGGAGCCTCTAAGAGAAGCAAATTTCATCCGATCCGGCTGGAATTTGGTACATGGTATTGGTATATGGTCTCTAGCAATCGTGCAAAAATTGGTCCATATCGGTCCATAATTATATATAGCCCCCATATAAAACGTTCTCCAGATTTGACCTCCGGAGCCTCTTGGAGGAGCAGAATTCATCCGATGCGGTTCAAATTAGGAAAGTGGTGTTAGTATATGGTCGCTAACAACCATACCAAAATTGGTCCAATCACACAAAAATTGGTCCATATCGGTTCATAATCATGGTTGCCACTAGAGCCAAAAATAATCTACCAAAATTTTATTTCTATAGAAAATTTTGTCAAAATTTTATTTCTAGAGAAAATTTTGTTAAAATTTTATTCGGTTCATAATAAAATTTTCATCATTGTCAAAATTTTATTTCTATAGAAAATTTTGTTCAAATTTTATTCGGTTCCATGATTATGGTTGCCACTCGAGCCAAAAATAATCTACCAAGATTTTATTTCTATAGAAAATTTTGTCAAAAGTTTATTTCTATAGAAAATTTTGTTAAAATTTTATTTCTGTATACATTTTTGTCAAAATTTTCTTTCTATAGAAAATTTTGTGAAAATGTTTATTTCTATAGAAAATTTTGTGAAAATTTTATTTCTAGAGAAAATTTTGTTAAAATTTTATTCGGTTCATAATAAAATTTTCATCATTGTCAAAATTTTATTTCTATAGAAAATTTTGTTCAAATTTTATTCGGTTCCATGATTATGGTTGCCACTCGAGCCAAAAATAATCTACCAAGATTTTATTTCTATAGAAAATTTTGTCAAAAGTTTATTTCTATAGAAAATTTTGTTAAAATTTTATTTCTGTAGAAAATTTTGTCAAAATTTTATTTCTACTTTGTCAAACTGAATTATATACGTATTGGATCGATCTTTTTATACCCTCCATCATAGGATGGGGGTATATTAACTTTGTCATTCCGTTTGTAACACATCGAAATATTGCTCTAAGACCCCATAAAGTATATATATTCTGGGTCGTGGTGAAATTCTGAGTCGATCTAAGCATGTCCGTCCGTCCGTCTGTTGAAATCACGCTAACTTCCGAACGAAACAAGCTATCGACTTGAAACTTGGCACAAGTAGTTGTTATCGATGTAGGTCGGATGGTATTGAAAATGGGCCATATCGGTCCACTTTTACGTATAGCCCCCATATAAAGGGACCCTCAGATTTGGCTTGTGGAGCCTCTAACAGAAGCATATTTAATCCGATCAGGCTGAAATTTGGTACATGGTGTTGGTATATGGTCTCTAACAACCATACAAAAATTGGTCCATATCGGTCCATAATTATATATAGCCCCCATATAAACCGATCCCCAGATTTGGCTTGTGGAGCCTCTAACAGAAGCATATTTAATCCGATCCGGCTGAAATTTGGTACATGATGTTAGTATATGGTCTCTAACAATCATGCAAAAATTGGTCGACATCGGTCCATAATTATATATAGCCCCCATATAAACCGATCCCCAGATTTGGCTTGCGGAGCCTCAAAGAGAAGCAAATTTCATCCGATCCGGCTGAAATTTGGTACATGATGTTGGTATATGGTCTCTAATAACCATGCAAAACTTGGTCCACATCGGTCCATAATTATATATAGCCCCCATATAAACCGATCCCCAGATTTGGTTTGTGGAGCCTCTAAGAGAAGCATATTTCATCCGTTCCGGCTTAAATTTGGTACATGGTGTTGGTATATGGTCTCTAACAACCATGCAAAAATTGGTCCATATCGGTCCATAATTATATATAGCCCCCATATAAACCGATCCCCAGATTTGGCTTGTGGAGCCTCTAAGAGAAGCATATTTCATCCGATCCGGCTGAAATTTGGCACATTGTGTTGGTATATGGTCTCTAGCAACCGTGCAAAAATTGGTCCACATCGGTCCATAATTATATATAGCGCACATATAAACCGATCCCCAGATTTGGCTTGTGGAGCCTCTAAGAGAAGCAAATTTCATCCGATCCGGCTTAAATTTGGTACATGGTGTTGGTATATGGTCTCTAACAACCATGCAAAAATTGGTCCATATCGGTCCATAATTATATATAGCCCCCATATAAACCGATCCCCAGATTTGGCTTGTGGAGCCTCTAAGAGAAGCAAATTTCATCCGATCCGGCTGGAATTTGGTACATGGTATTGGTATATGGTCTCTAGCAATCGTGCAAAAATTGGTCCATATCGGTCCATAATTATATATAGCCCCCATATAAAACGTTCTCCAGATTTGACCTCCGGAGCCTCTTGGAGGAGCAGAATTCATCCGATGCGGTTCAAATTAGGAAAGTGGTGTTAGTATATGGTCGCTAACAACCATACCAAAATTGGTCCAATCACACAAAAATTGGTCCATATCGGTTCATAATCATGGTTGCCACTAGAGCCAAAAATAATCTACCAAAATTTTATTTCTATAGAAAATTTTGTCAAAATTTTATTTCTAGAGAAAATTTTGTTAAAATTTTATTCGGTTCATAATAAAATTTTCATCATTGTCAAAATTTTATTTCTATAGAAAATTTTGTTCAAATTTTATTCGGTTCCATGATTATGGTTGCTACTCGAGCCAAAAATAATCTACCAAGATTTTATTTCTATAGAAAATTTTGTCAAAAGTTTATTTCTATAGAAAATTTTGTTAAAATTTTATTTCTGTAGACATTTTTGTCAAAATTTTCTTTCTATAGAAAATTTTGTGAAAATGTTTATTTCTATAGAAAATTTTGTGAAAATTTTATTTCTAGAGAAAATTTTGTTAAAATTTTATTCGGTTCATAATAAAATTTTCATCATTGTCAAAATTTTATTTCTATAGAAAATTTTGTTCAAATTTTATTCGGTTCCATGATTATGGTTGCCACTCGAGCCAAAAATAATCTACCAAGATTTTATTTCTATAGAAAATTTTGTCAAAAGTTTATTTCTATAGAAAATTTTGTTAAAATTTTATTTCTGTAGAAAATTTTGTCAAAATTTTATGTCTACTTTGTCAAACTGAATTATATACGTATTGGATCGATCTTTTTTTTTTTGATTTAATATATACCACGTATGGACTTACATACAATTTAGAAGATGGTGTTAGGAGGTTTTAAAATACCTTGCCATCGGCAAGCGTTACCGCAACTTAAGTAATTCGATTGTGGGTGGCAGTGTTTAGAAGAAGTTTCTACGCAATCCATGATGGAGGGTACATAAGCTTCGGCCTGGCCGAACTTACGGCCGTATATACTTGTTTTTTTTTTTTTTTAAGTTTACACATTTATATTCTATATTAAATTTTTATAATGAAACTTCGAAATGTGGGTTATTAAAGATTTACAGTCAGAAACAGTGATTGATATAAACGAAATGGACTGAGCTTTTGGATAGTGTATTATTTTTTATTGCAAAAATAACAATTTTGTAACAAAAAACTATTTGTGGTATAAAAGCTTGGAATTTGGAAGGAAACTCTAACTAAAGAAGAACGTGCACTGTTAGAAAAATATGTTTTTCATATGTTCCGATATAAACAAAATGTGTTTCGGGCACAATTTTAAAACACAATATATTTAAGTGCAAACATGTAATGTTCCTAAACTAACACTAAATGTTTGGGACATCTTATGTGTGTGGCATGAATGTTTCATAAAAATCATATGTGTGAATGCAAACATATATAAATTTACAAATTTCGACTAAACATATATATGTTGTGATATTTTATTCAAAGCGACAGAGAGAGTATAGAGAAAGAAATAGAGATGGAAACCGGGAGAATTGACGAAAGATATCAACATAACACAGCGAAAGAATCAAAAGAGAACAATTTCTGTGAAACCGCTTGTATGTTGTTTCGGAAAACGGTTTTATGATAAGGCCTATAATTTGATATGCTTAAGTCTAAATATTATTTAATTTGAATAAAGAGAATAGACATTCGGAACCAAGAGTATAGACATTTGAAAAACAAACAGCATATGTTTTCGCCTTGAGAGCAGCATTTTATGTATGTGTGGACATGTGTTTTGTTTATCATTTTGGCATTATGGGCACAATTTTTTTCTTGGTTCGTTAAAAGAACTCAGGGGTCTTCATAAAAATAACGAAAGGGCACTATACTCTTTTTAGAGTTGGGACAGTAAAATGAAATAAGGAGGAAATAGTGAAAAATTACACAGTAAAATGTATAAAAACAAAGTTTAGTTTCTCTTCATTAATAAGTAGTCCACGAGGAGTTGACGGACACCTTCAAATATAAAAAGTATAAATATACATAAATAATTTTATAATATACACATAAATTTATTTAGGCGTGAAAAATTTTTTAACTAACATTTAACACCATTTTAAATGCATTTCAAACATGTCGTGTTTTGTACTTAATTTAATTTTTACCTTTAAGGCCGGTATAAGTTGGCATTATCGCTCTAAAATGACCCTGTTTTGCCTTTTACTTTTCTTTAATAATTCATTTTTAAGAAAACAAAACTTTTTCAATTGTTTTAACTGCAAAACTCGCTTCATAAAAAAAACATACAAGCAGTTTCACAGAAATTGCTCTCTTTTGATTCTCTCGTTGTGTTATGTTGATATCTTTCGTCAACCCTCCCGGTTTCCATCTCTATTTCTTTCTCTGTCGCTCTCTGAATAAAATATCACAACATATATATGTTTACTCGAAATTTGTAAATTTATATTATTACATTCACACATATTATTTTTATGAAACATTATTTTCCTAAACATAATATATTCTAACATATTAACATATGTGTCCCAAACATTTAATGCTAGTTTAGGAACATTACATTTTTGCACTTAAATATATTGTGTTTAAAAATTGTGCCTGTAACACATTTTGTTTATATCGGAACATATGAAAAACATATTTTTCTAACAGTGCAAGTGGCAACCCCCCAGAGTAGTATTTTGCACCGTTTTAAGATTTCTCCATTGGATTTTGCCAATAGACTCGAAAGTTTTTTTGATATTCCCCTTATTTTTCCCCAAGTGCTACCAGCCAATTCCTTCAGGATCTTGTTTGTACTCCCTAACGTTTTAGCAAATATTCCGCAAGTTTTCCACAAAGAAACTGACTATCAAACGACACACCAAGAAACTTGGGGTTCTTGCATGTGGGTGGATATCAAGCTCCAGCTTCATCTCTTTGGTCCACGATGTAAAAATGGTGGATTTAGGAGCAGAAAGATATAGATTTTTGCTGACAAAGACATCTCTAAGTGCAGGGAGGTGGTTGATGACTCTACTGGATGTAATCATGGAGCAGTCGTCCGCATAGGTTATGAGATGGCGGAAGATTAGCTTCTGCCTCGTAAAGGTTAGAACGGAGGGGGAAAGTACATCTTCCTGGGCGAGGATCCATTACTACATCACCTATCTGCCAGCCATATAGTTCGCCAACCACTAGCTCCATCAATAATATTAGGGAGGGAGGTTTCCATAATACCTCTTAAGAGAGTGGAGAATTGAACGTTTATGCGGCCTTTTACTATTCAATCCCTCTGCAATGTTGGTTGTTAATTCATACAAGGCAGCGATCGCACTCCTTCCCTTGAAGAATGTTCGTCATAGGGGAAAGAATAGTAATTAGCCAATACGAGCCTGCAAGATAGACCTGTTTTCCTTGTTTCAGAACCGAAACAACCTTCCCTATTTCCCAGATATCTGGCAGCGAGGGTGTTGAGGCAGACATTGAAGGCATGAACCAAACACTATTCTGTCCAAGGTACTTCAACATTATCGTAGCCAACCCATATGGGCCAATTGCGATAGAATTTTTTACAGCCTTTATTGCTTGAAGCACACACTCCTGCCCATAGTGGTGCTGTTCAGTCTGAGAGCACGTAAGACTCGTCTTTGCCTTCTGTTTACACGGTCTGTGGTTTGGCGATGCTCGACATAATGTCTGCAGGAGGCATTTACCATACTTCTATTGTTCTTCGGAGTTTGGCCCTCAAATGAAATGGAGAAGGTATCTTTCCTTTTAGGGTTCAAGGATCGTCGACAACAGCCGTTTTGACTACTACTCCATATGTTAGCGTGACTACTGTTACTTATAGGTGGCCACAAGTCGGTTGATCTCCTTGGCGAGACTCGGGATTATGGGATCCCGAGTCGTAGGCGTTGCGTCAGTGGCAAACTCGTATATTGTTATCGAAGTATATAGCTCCCTGTTAGCTTTACCGAAATTCCACCAAAATCACCAAATGGGGGATAGTAGTGGTCAGTGGCATGGGATCTCACAGAAACATGGACAATGAAGGCTATTCACCCACCGGCATCCCTTTCTCTGTTCTGTTTTAGAACAGAGTAGCAAGGTGATTTATTGACCATTCCTACTGGAAAGTCTAGTCTCCTGGAAAGTGACAATGAGAATAATCTTCTTGTCCATGAAATCTGTAATTTCTTTTGCAGCTCATTACAGTTCCACTATAGTATCTGCCTGCTTAGCTTTACTGTTGGATGTGCTATGTTAGAAAGGAAGAGTCAACTATTGTCGTTGTGTTGTGTCTTTATACCCTTCATAGACCCATCTTTAGTGGTCATAGACCCATCTTTTAGTATACCGATCGGCTTAGAATTAAATTCTGAGTCGATTTAGCGATGTCCGTCTGTCTGTCTGTCCTTCTGTCTGTATATGTAATTTTGTGCACAAAGTACAGCTCGCAATTTAAGTCCGATCGTCCTCAAATTTGGCACAGGGCCGTTTCTTGAGACAGAGACAATTGCTATTGGTTTTGGAAAAAATCGGTTCAGATTTAGATATAGCTGTCATATATATTTATCCCCGATTTGGTCATAGTTGGCGTGTTTATCAACCGATTTTCTTGAAATACCGTACATCCAAATATTTTATGAATCTCGCAAAACATCAGCCAAATCGGTTCAGATTTAGATATAGCTCCCATATATATATCTTTCGTCCGATTTAGACTCATATGACCACAGAGGCCAAAGTTTACTAGCGATCTTCGTGAAATTTTGCACAGAGGGTAGAATTGACATTCTACCAATGCTTGGTAAATTTGATTGAAATTGGTTCACATTTAGATATAGCTCCCATATATATATTTCGTCCGATTTGAACTTATATGGCCACAAAAGCCAGAGTTTTGCCGTAATTTGCTTCAAATTTTGCACAAGGGGTACGTTTAATAGTATCGTCAAGTGTGTCAAATTTTATTAAAATCGGTTCAGATTAAGATATAGCTCACATATATATCTTTCGCCCGGCCATATGGTCTCAAAAGCCAGAGTTTTGCCCTAACTTACTTCAAATTTTGAACAAGCGGTACTTTTAACGATACTATTGTATGTGCCAAATATGGTCAAAATCGGTTCAGATTTAGATATAGCTCCCATATATATCTTTCGTCCGATTTGAACTTATATGGCCTTAAAATCCTGGGTTTTGCCGTGATTTGCTTCAAATTTCGCACAAGGAGTAAGTTTAGTAGTATCGGTAATTTTGCCAAGTTTGGTTGAAATCGGTTCAGATTTAGATATGGCTTCCATATATATCTTCCGATTTGCACTGATATGACCGGGGGGCCACAGTTATACTCCCATTTACGTGAAATTTCGCATAGATAGCAGAATTATTATTCTAACTATACATGTCAAATTTAGTCAAAATCGGTTCAGATTATATGTAGCTCCCATATATACGTACATCAGAGTTGTGGAAATATGGTAGACTGTTACCCATTCTCAATGTAAGTTTCCTCCAATTAACTGGATAGCGTTAGCCGATTTAAATTTTAATTCCAGAGATTTTGTAGAAGTATAAAAATTGTCTCCTTTATATAGCTTCCAGCAAATGTGAAGTAGTTGAGATGGTAACACAAATTGTGGCCTACATAGAGGTGAAGGGTATAATATAGTCGGCCCCACCCGACTTTAGACTTTACTTACTTGTTTTTTTTTTCTGTAGATGGTGTACCATCCCGACTGCCAAGGAAAAGTCAACTATTGTCGTCGTGTGGTGCTTCTTCAGTGTATGGTGATAGGTGAGATTGTTGGGTTCGCCAACAGCAGGTTCCAAAAAAATCTGTGTTATATTGTGCGCATTCTTGAACTCAGGCTTCTTGTGTGTCGAGGTTTTGTAAATGGAACACCGAATCGGTATGACGGCCTTCGTAAATTTCCTTCTGCATATCCTACATAGCTCTGGACCAGATATACAATTTATTATCGAGGGACTCGGACTGATGTGTGGTGGGGTGGGAGAGTGAGTAGTGCAAAGTGATTTGAGAATTGCCGTCTCAATATGATAGGGACTACAGGTTGGGGCGGGCGCACACCAGAGGAACACTAACAAGCAGGAGTGTATTCTACAACTTTCTTGAGTCCCGATCAACGCAAGACATCAAAAAGCAACCTCCCAGGCATCACAGAGTAAACCCCGCGCGTGACTGGTTGCTGGATGGTTGCAGTCCTTGGTATGTAGGACCGACAGCAGTGAGTGTCGGCTTACGTTAGAAGGTGTTTGAAAGATATTATGGTTTACATTCTATATATGTGTGATTCGCATGAGGTATTTAAAGAAAAAAAGTTTTCGAAAAAGTAATTTGTATCCCCAATCTGTAATCCGGAAAAAGTATAAAGTTGTATCATCTGCAATAAATTTTATATGGAAAAGTTAGCCTTGGAACTGCATTTGAATAAATGAATTTAAAAGAAATAGAAATAAAATTCTTTCACCAATTTCACATTTTATTTTTATCAATATCTTTTATTACACCTTTAATTTTGTTCTTATCAAATAACAGAACGCCTTAGCAAACAAACGCCATTGAACACGAAGCGTCGAAATACAGGTTTAACTCCCACCAGTCGCAAATATATTACCAACTATAAAGATTTCAAAGATTGTTTTTTATGTTGTAATTCGCTTTTATTTTTTCGGCGTTGTAGAAATATATGTTCTCGTAATTTCCAAAATCTTCCCAAAAGAACTTCCATGGAAGTGAAAAAGTCAAAAGGCACTGGTTCGAAACCCCGCGGAACGAAATTTTTAATTTTGTTTTTATTGTTTTTTTTTACCCTCCACCATAGGATGGGGGGTATATTAACTTTGTCATTCCGTTTGTAACACATCGAAATATTGCTCTAAGACCACATAAAGTATATATATTCTGGGTCGTGGTAAAATGCTGAGTCGATCTAAGCATGTCCGTCCGTCATTCCGTCTGTTGAAATCACGCTAACTTTCGAACGAAACAAGCTATCGACTTGAAACTTGGCACAAGTAGTTGTTATTGATGAAGGTCAAATGGTATTGCAAATGGGCTATATCGGTTCACTTTTACGTATAGCCCCCATATAAACCGTTCCCCCGATTTGGCTTGCGGAGCCTCTAAGAGAAGCATATTTCATACGATCCGGCTGAAATTTGGTGCATGGTGTTAGTATATGCTCTTTAACAAACATGAAAAAATTGGTCCACATCGGTCCATAATTTTATATAGCCCCATATAAACCGATCCCCCGATTTGGTTTGCGTAGCCTCTAAGAGAAGCAAATTTCATCCGATCCAGCTGAAATTTGGTACATGATGTTAGTATATAGTCTCTAACAACCATGCAAAAATTGGTCCACATCGGTCCATAATTATATATAGCCCCCATATAAACCGATCCCCAGATTTGGTTTGCGGAGCCTCTAGGAGAAGCAAATTTCATCCGATCCGGCTGAAATTTAGTACATGGTGTTAGTATATGGTATCTAAGAACCATGCAAAAATTGGTCCACATCGGTCCATAATTATATACAGCCCCCATTTAAACCGATCCCCAGATTTGACCTCCGGAGCCTCGTGGAAGAGCAAAATTCAACCGATTCGGTTGAAATTTGGTATGTGGTGTTAATATATGGCCTCAAACACCCATGCAAAAATTGGTTCATACCGACTCATAATTATATATAGCCCCCATATAAACCGATCCCCAGATTTGACCTCCGGAGCCTCTTGGAGGAACAAAATTCATCCGACCAGGTTGAAATTTTGGTACATTTCTCAGGTGTATGGCCGATAACAACCATGCCAAAATTGGTCCGTATCAATCTATATTATATGTAGCCCCCAAATAAACCGATCCCCAATCACAGAAAAATTACGATTGCCACTCGAGCCAAAAATAATCTACTAAAATTTTATTGCCATAGAATATTTTGTCAAAATTTTGTATTTCTATAGAAAATTTTGTCAAAATTTTATTTCTATAGAAAATTTTGTGTCTTTAGGAAATTTTGTCAAAATATAATTTCTATACAAAATTTTGTCAAAAATTTATTTCCATGGTGGAGGGTACATAAGATTCGGCCTGGCCGAACTTACGGCCGTATATACTTGCAAATACTTTTTATTTACTGTTGAGTTTCAATTATTTTTGCGTTTAATATTCAATATGTAATTTTTGACTTTAAACCGCGAAATGGCATGTTTCCTAAGACTGGTTCAAAAGAACCCGATTCCCATTTAATTTTTCTACTTCCGATGAAGTTCTGAAAACAAATGAACAACTACCAATTTGTTTGCTGGGTAGTAAAGGGCTGCGCCAAATTTTATATATGTTCATGTTTGTTTAAATTTCTACAAAAATTGAATTAAATAGCTGCAAGTGACTCACAAAAAATTTCGTATATCGCGGACGCCTTCAATATACGCTTTATTCGAGCAGCAAGATCACAGAGCAAATTAACAAAAGGAACATTTCGACCAACCCATCAAAATATCTGTGGGCCATGCTGTGCCATAAAAACCATTGAACATTCAGCTGTAATCAAATGTGACACGTGTTCCCTTAACAACAGAAACTTTTTTCAATTTAACCCATATTGACCCAACGTTCGATTTTTCGAACACTATTTTAATACATTTTCCTCGATTTTTTTCGTAGTGTTTTTGACAATATAACAAATATTAATTGACTG
The DNA here is from genome assembly GCF_050003625.1 of Haematobia irritans. NCBI lineage: Eukaryota > Metazoa > Arthropoda > Insecta > Diptera > Muscidae > Haematobia > Haematobia irritans. The sequence continues at coordinate 49,289,956 of NC_134400.1, forward strand.
TAGGTTGAATTTTGATACCTCAGCTATACGAATCAATTTTTTTTTCAAGTCCAGTTGGATATTTTAACCCTTTTGGCACCGTTTTAAAAATCTTATTTTTTGTTCTAATATTGCCCGGCAGTTAATTCTACCAAAACCCACAAAATTTCAAAAATTAATGATGAAGTTTTCTTTAAAATTGTTTAAATTATTTATAATAATCGTTAAGTTGTGAAAAATGTTTGATATCTACGAACAATCTATTGATATATGCGAGTGTTCGATTAATCGAACACTGGGCACTTTTTAGCATTTTGTGTTCTAAGTTTTGTTTATGATTTTCGTTAGCTTTATTCTTTTTTGGCGGTTGCTTCTAGATTATATTAATCAGTTTGTTCTGTTATTCTTCTATGTTAAGAATGTAAAATGTCAAATATTAACGTTTATGACAGAAAGAGCTGAAATTCGTAACGGTATTTAGAAAAAGAAGTAAGTGAACAAGTGTTTTGGTTTCTATTGCGATCGTAAGAATCAACTAGCAGAAAAGGTGAAATTTAATTTAAACAAGTATATACGGCCGTAAGTTCGGCCAGGCCGAATCTTATGTACCCTCCACCATGAATTGCGTAGAAACTTCTACGAAAGACTGTCATCCACAATCCAATTACTTGGGTTGTGATATCTTAAAACTTCTTAACATCGTTTTCTATATATAACTATAGACCGATATGGACCTAGTTAGACATGGTTGTTAACGGCCATATACTAGCACAATATACCAAATTTCAACTGACTCGGATGAAATTTGCTCCTCCAAGAGGCTCCAAAACCAAATCTCGAGATCGATTTATATGGGGGCTATATATGATTATGGACTGATATGGACCACTTTTGGCATGGTTGTTAAATATCATATACTACCACCACGTACCAAATTTCAGCCGGATCGGATGAAATTTGCTTCTCTTAGAGGCTCCGCAAGCCAAATAGGGGGATCGGTTTATATGGGGGCTACATGTAAAAGTGGACCGATATGGTCCATTGCAATACCATCCGACCTACATCAATAACAACTACTTGTGCCAAGTTTGAAGTCGATAGCTTGTTTCGTTCGGAAGTTAGCGTGATTTCAACAGACGGACGGACGGACGGACATGCTCAGATCGACTCAGAATTTCACCACTACCCAGAATATATATACTTTATGGGGTCTTAGAGCAATATTTCGATGTGTTACAAAAGGAATGACAAAGTTAATATACCCCCATCCTATGGTGGAGGGTATAATAAAAGTGTAATTTGTAGTAGGAAAAAATGTCGAATCGAGTAATAACTGGCGATGAATTAGCAGCAATTATTCATGATTGGAGTGATGATGAAAGTGAAATTTCTACTATTTGTATTTTGCCTCCAGAAAATGTTGGCGAAGTTACGGATTAGGAAGATTTATATGGCGATATTATTATAAAACAAAAGGTTAGCACATGTAGCATATTATTTTATAGATTTAAGAAACTAACAAAATGTTTTACAAAAGACCGGTGTCGAAGTGATTTGTGCTGGGGTTTACGAAGTAGAAGAATTGAATTTAGCCACCAGAGAGTACGTTACAGTGGACATACCAAATGAAAAGGAACAACAAACCATTGACGTAGGTGCTTCCACATCTGCCGGTATCACCCATTCGTCCAAACGCAGACGTGTTGAAGTTCCTCCGAGCGCTGAAAAAGTATATAAAAAGTTGTCATTATTTGGTACGCCTAAATGGACAAGAAAAGCTAGCAAACATTGCTGCTTTGAATAAATTGAAAAATAAATCATCTCATTGCGAAAATCGCAGAAAAAAAACGTCGATTGCCATAAACCAGCTTCTTTTTTATGTAAGCGATGTAATTTTCCACTTCATACATATTGTTTTGAAATAGATCACAAATAAGATAAATAATTAGCTTATATTACATTATCTTTTTTAAATTGAGCTAAAATATAATAAAATTCTGATAAAAAAAATCATAATAATGTTTTATTACATACTTGGTAAAAAAAATGCTAAATACTGTCCAGTGTTCGATTATTCGAACACCCTATATCTCAAGAACTAAAATTCTAAGAAAAAATCTGATGCCAGATTTGAAGTTTTTGGAACAAATTACCCTAGTATACGAAATTTGGTGAAAAAAATCGAAAAAAAAATTCGCTTGGACGTTAATGGGTTAAAAATTTCTTTACATTTTCTTTAAGTACATTATCGAGCGAAAAAAACACACAAAAATTATGATTTGTTTGATGGTCATTACTTCATAGTTTCTTTTTTTTTTGGTTTCGAAGGCACGTGTTCGTAATGTTCCAAAAAGCGGGTGAAAAGGTCGCAAGATTAATGAGCTAAACTCACAGCTCCCTCGGATTCGCAGCCACAGTAAAGCTAAGGGCCATCTGAGGTGAGTTGTTAATTTTTTATGATGTTGTCTTGAAGATGTTTATGCGTGTGATTTTATACGCAAACTGGTAACCTGAGTTTTGTGATCAGACTCAACTGCACTAAAAAAAAGATTAACAGTTTTATGTTACGTTCGAAAGTTTGAAATTTCCACAATGCGTTTTTAAAGCAATGTAATGCTATTTAAATACACTGAAAATTTATTGGCAAAATATGGGAGACCTACCTAAATTGTAGGACAATATTGATGTAGGTCGGATGGTATTGCAAATGGCCCACAATAGTATCGTGTACTAAATTTGATTAAAATGGGTTTAGATTTAGATGAAATTTACGTAAAATTTTTCACAGGGATTAAAATTAATATTCTAACTAGACTGAAAAAATATTGTCTTGAGGCCAAAGATTTTTTGTCCTTAAATTCGATTAAAATACGAATGCATAGAAGACGCATTTCTGTGATATAAAGTTTTTTCCTTGTCCAAAAGACGATAAACTTTACTATAAAGTCGTTTTGTCCTTATAATTAACAGTCTACACACAGAGAAGAGATTGGTTGGAAAATGTCATTTCTATTGAAATAATAATGAATTATTTCTATTGATTCCATATTAAAACGGCAGAAATATAATAATAAATTATCTGAAGAACTCAAGATGTAATAATGCACTTCCTCAATGATCAAGGAGTCAAATATGTAGGGAAATCAGGTCAAGATAGCATGACGATTTGAAAGTGCACCTAATGGAGAATGAACGCCCACAAATAAAAACCTTAAATATTGGACACATCATGGAGGTCATGATTACTTTATATGCTACATTCTTGATCAGGGAGAAATTCTAAGACGATATGACCATGTCCGTCTGTCCGTCTGTCTGTTGTAATCACGCTACAGTCTTCAATAATGAAGCAATCGTACTGAAATTTTGCACAAGCTCGTCTTTTGTCTGCAGGCAGGTCAAGTTCGAAGATGGGCTATATCTGTCACGGTTTTGATATAGTCCCCATATAAACCGACCTCCCGATTTGGGGTCTTGGGCTTATAGAAATCGTAGTTTTTATCCAATTTGCCTGAAATTTGAAATCTAGAGGTATTTTATGACCATAAAGAGGTGTGCCAAAAATGGTGAGTATCGGTCCATGTTCTGGTATAGCCCCCATATAGACCGATCTCCCGATTTTACTTCTTGGGCTTATAGAAACCGTAGTTTTTATTCAATTTGCTGAAATTAGAAATCTAGAGGTATTTTAGGACCATAAAAAGGTGTGCCAAAAATGGTGATTATCGGTCCATGTTTTGGTATAGCCCCCATATAGACCGATCTCCTCATTTTACTTCTTGGGCTTATAGAAACCTTAGTTTTTATCCAATTTGCCTGAAATTGGAAATCTAGAGGTATTTTAGGACCATAAAGAGGTGTGCCAAAAATGGTGAGTATCGGTTCATGTTTTGGTATAGCCCCCATATAGACCGATCTCCCGGTTTTACTTCTTGGGCTTATAGAAACCGTAGTTTTTATCCAATTTGCCTAAAATTGTAAATATTCTGGTATTTAAGGCTCACAAAAACGTGTATCGGATTAAGTTTTTATCGTTCCATTTGGTAATGCCTCTATATAGACCGATTTCACTTCTTGAGAGTATAGAAGGCGCACTGATCATGAAAATTGTTTGAAACTCAATGTAAAATTTCCATATTTTATTTCTCGGCTGAAAATCTACATATTTAAGATTTCAAATCAAGACGTTATTTTATAATTTTCTTGCACACTTACAAGAGATGTTAATCATTCTTCTAAAACTCAAACAAAAATGGTTCTTATAAATCCAGAATCTGATGTAGTCTTCATAGGTAAAATCTTTAAATTTATCTTCGTGAAGTGTACTGGTTGAACTGCTCTGCTTGATCTGTCGTCAAACCCTCTGAAATTTCAAAGGAAACGCTAATATTTGATTGGTGGTGGTGGGTGTTTAAGATTCGGCCCGGCCGAACTTACTGCTGTATATACTTGTTACACACTCTATTTTGGTACAATTTCAACAATAACTAATCATTCCATATTTACGTCGTGCCCATACTAACGCATACATAATGTAACTGCAAATAAAAACAAGTATATATAGCAGTAAGTTCGGCCGGGCCGAATCTTAAATACCCACCACCATGAAACAAATATAATAATTTCCTTTGAAAATTTCAGGGGGGGGTTGCTATGACAGATATTCTCCTATGCAGCCCAGTTCAACCAGTAAGCTTGCCGAAGATAAATTTAAAGATTCTTCGTAGATCAGATTCTGGATTTATAACAATCATTTTTGTATGTGCGTGAAGATAAATTGTAAATTTAACTAGTCGAGACTCAAACCAGGTAGTTTTTGCCTGCGCACCTAATGGGTTAATTACAATTTGAGGAGATAAAATATTTAATGAAATTCAGCACTTTCCAACATATTTGCGCAAAATATTTTGGTATTAAACGAAAGATCTTGACAAGTACTATAAATGCAAGTAGTTGTCATGTTCGAAAGCGTCCCATAAATGTTAGTTTTGCAGCTATATTTTAAAAGTCAGTTTGTCCAACTTGAAATAAAGTCAAATTACGCCCACTGTGCAATACCTGCTCTAGATTTTTTGGTATCAAATGAAAGCTCTTGATGAGTACTATAAATCCAAGTGGTTCTTATATTCGAAAGCATCATAAAAATATCGATTTTTATAAAAAAGAAAATTACTTTTTTAGAATTTCAAAAAAAGTGCACATTGGCCCACTGTATAGTACTCGTCAAGAGCTTTCATTTGATACCAAAAAATCTAGAGCAGGTTTTGCACAGTGGGCACGGGTGTCCTATATTGTAACTTCGTGCAAACTAAGTTTCTTTTTGATAAAAATCGATATTTCTGTGATGCTTTCGAACATGAGAACCACTTGCATTTATAGTACTTGTCAAGATCTTTCGTTTAATACCAAAATATTTTGCGCAAATATGTTGGAAAGTGCTGAATTTCACTAAATATTTTATCTCCCCAAATTGTAATTAACCCATTAGGTGCGCAGGCAAAAACTACCTGGTTTATGTCTCGACTAGTTAAATTTACAATTTATCTTCACGCACATCATTTTTGTTTGATATTAAAAGGAACTACAAACATCTCGTGTGGGTGTGCAAGAAAATGAACTAACGCTTTGATTTGAAATCCAAAATTTGTAGATTTTTACCCTCATTATTCAAATGACTAGAAGAAATAAAATCTGGAAATTTTTCTTTCAGTTTCATGCAGTTTTCACGATCAGTGCGCCTTATATACCCTCAAAAAGTAACATCGGTCTATATGGAGGCCTTATCAAATGGACCGATAAAAACTACATCCATTAAAATTTCAGGCAAATTTGGTAACAACTACGGGTTGTATAAGCCCAAGGAGTTAAATCGAGAGATCTGTCTATATAGGTGCTATGCCAAAAACATGCACCGATACACACCAAATTCAGCACACCTAATTGTGGTTTTGAAAAACCTACAGAATCTAGACCCAAATTCGGAGGGCGGGTTCAGCGTTGCCAATATAGCTTTTTTCCTGATAGATTTGGCTTTTTTTGAAGACGTTTAGCGGGAAAAAATGCATTTAGCTTTTTTTCTGGCTTTTTTTCATGACCCTTTTAGCTATTTTTGGCTTTTTATACCATTCACCACTACTGTGGTACAGGGTATAATAAGTTTGTGCATTTGTATGTAACCCCAAGAAGGAAAAGTCTGAGACCCATCGTTTAGTATACCGATCGTCTTAGAATTAAATTCTGAGTCGATTTAGCGATGTCCGTCTGTCTGTCTGTTGGTGTATTTTTGTGTGCAAAGTACAGCTCGCAGTTTAAGTCCGATTGTCCTAAAATTTGGTATAGGGTCCTGTTTCGGCTCAAAGACGATCCCTATTGTTTTTGGAAAAAATCGGTTCAGATTTAGATATAGCTGCCATATATATTTTTCACCGATCTGGTCATAATTGGCGTGTACATCAACCAATCTTCCTCAAATTCCGTACATCCGAATATTTTATGAGTCTCGAAAAACTTGCAAAATATCAGCCAAATCGGTTCAGATTTAGATATAGCTCCCATGTATATCTTTCGCCCGATATGGACTTATATGGCCCCAGAAGCCAGATTTTTTCCGAATTTGGTTGAAATTTTGCACAGGGAATAGAATTAGCATTGTTGCTATGCGTAACAAATTTGGTTGAAATCGATTCAGATTTAGATATAGCTCCCATATATATATATATATATATATATATATATATATATATATATATATATATATATATATATATATATATATATATATATATATATATATATATATATATATATATATATATATATATATATATATATATATATATATATATATATATATATATATATATATATATATATATATATATATATATATATATATATATATATATATATATATATTTCGACCGATATGCACTTATATGGACCCAGAAGCCAGAGTTTTATCCCGATTAGCTTGAAATTTTGCACAAGGAGTATAATTGGTAGTATAGTCATGTGTGCCAAATTTGATTGAAATCGGTTCAGATTTAGATATAGCTTCCATATATATTTTTCGCCCGATATGGACTTATATGGCCCAGAAGCCAGAGTTTTGGCCCATTTTGATTGAAATTTGCACTAGGAGTACATTTCGTAATATAGTCATGTGTGCCAAATTTGATTGAATTCGGTTAAGATTTAGATATAGCTCCCATATATATGTTTTTCTGATTTCGACAAATATGGTCAAAATACCAAAATTTTCCGTGTTAAATCGCCACTGCTTTGTCGAAAAGTTGTAAAAATGACTCTAATTCTCCTAAACTTGTAATACATATATATCGAGCGATAAATCATGAATAAACTTTTACGAAGTTTCCTTAAAATTGCTTCAGATGTAAATGTTTCCCATATTTAAACCCTGCGCCACACTGTGGATCAGGGTATTATAAGTTAGTGTATATGTTTGCAACACCCAGAAGGAGACGAAATAGACACATGGTGTCTTTGGCAAAAATGCTCAGGGTGGGCTCCTGAGTCGATATATATATATATTTAAATGTATGTATTAAGGACAAACTTTTATATATAGCCCTCAACACATTTGACGGATGTGATATGGTATCGAAAATTCAGATCTACAAAGTGGTGCTGGTTATAATATAGTCGGCCCCGCCCGACTTTAGACTTTTCTTACTTGTTTTAAAATCAAACAAGTAAGGAAAGTCTAAACTCGGGTGGGCCGACTATATTATACCCTGCACCACTTTGTAGATCTAAATTTTCGATACCATATCACATCCGTCAAATGTGTTGGGGGCTATATATAAAGGTTTGTCCCAAATACATACATTTAAATATCACTCGATTTGGACAGAATTTGATAGACTTCTACAAAATCTATAGACTCAAAATTTAAGTCGTCCAATGCACTAGGGTGGAACACAATGTTAGTAAAAAACCAGTAAGGAAAGTCTAAAGTCGGGCGGGGCCGACTATATTATACCCTGCACCACTTTGTAGATCTAAATTTTCGATACCATATAACATCCGTCAAATGTGTTGGGGGCTATATATAAAGGTTTGTCCCAAATACATACATTTAAATATCACTCGATCTGGAAGAATTTGATAGACTTCTACAAAATCTATAGACTCAAAATTTAAGTCGGCTAATGCACTAGGGTGGAACACAATGTTAGTAAAAAAATATGGGAAACGTTTAAATCTGAAGCAATTTTAAGGAAACTTCGAAAAAGTTTATTTATGATTTATCGCTCGATATATATGTATTAGAAGTTTAGGAAAATTATAGTCATTTTTACAACTTTTCGACTAAGCAGTGGCGATTTTACAAGGAAAATGTTGGTATTTTGACCATTTTTGTCGAAATCAGAAAACATATATATGGGAGCTATATCTAAATCTGAACCGATTTCAACCAAATTTGGCACACATAGCTACAATGCTAATTCTACTCCCTGTGCAAAATTTCAACTAAATCGGAGTTAAAAATTGGCCTCTGTGGTCATATGAGTGTAAATCGGGCGAAAGCTTTATATGGGAGATATATCCAAATCTGAACCGATTTCAAGCAAATTTGGCACGCATAGTTACAACGCTAATTCTACTCCCTATGCAAAATTTCAACTAAATCGGAGCAAAAAATTGGCCTCTGTGGGCAAATGAGTGTAAATCGGGCGAAAGCTATATATGGGAGCTATATCTAAATCTGAACCGATTTTGCTGATATTTTGCAAGTTTTTCGAGACTCATAAAATATTCGGATGTACGGAATTTGAGGAAGATCGGGTTATATACACGCCAATTATGACCAGATCGGTGAAAAATATATATGGCAGCTATATCTAAATCTGAACCGATTTTTTCCAAAATCAATAGGGATCGTCTTTGAGCCGAAACAGGACCCTATACCAAATTTTAGGACAATCGGACTAAAACTGCGAGCTGTACTATGCACACAAAAATACATCAACAGACAGACAGACAGACGGACAGACAGACGGACAGACAGACGGACAGACAGACGGACAGACAGACGGACAGACAGACGGACAGACAGACAGACGGTCATCGCTAAATCGACTCAGAATTTAATTCTAAGCCGATCCGTATACTAAAAGGTTGGTCTATGATTACTCCTTCTTGGCGTTACATACAAATGCACAAACTTATTATACCCTGTACCACAGTAGTGGTGAAGGGTATAAATATGGGAAACGTTTAAATCTGAAGCAATTTTAAGGAAACTTCGAAAAAGTTTATTTATGATTTATCGCTCGATATATATGTATTAGAAGTTTAGGAAAATTAGAGTCATTTTTACAACTTTTCGACTAAGCAGTGGCGATTTTACAAGGAAAATGTTGGTATTTTGACCATTTTTTCGAAATCAGAAAAACATATATATGGGAGCTATATCTAAATCTGAACCGATTTCAACCAAATTTGGCACGCATAGCTACAATGCCAATTCTACTCCCTGTGCAAAATTTCAACTAAATCGGAGTTAAAAATTGGCCTCTGTGGTCATATGAGTGTAAATCGGGCGAAAGCTTTATATGGGAGATATATCCAAATCTGAACCGATTTCAAGCAAATTTTGCACGCATAGTTACAACGCTAATTCTACTCCCTATGCAAAATTTCAACTAAATCGGAGCAAAAAATTGGCCTCTCGGTTGTTATACACGCCAATTATGACCAGATCGGTGAAAAATATATATGGCAGCTATATCTAAATCTGATCCGATTTTTTCCAAAATCAATAGGGATCGTCTTTGAGCCGAAACAGGACCCTGTACCAAATTTTAGGACAATCGGACTAAAACTGCGAGCTGTACTTTGCACACAAAAATACATCAACAGACAGACAGACAGACGGACAGACAGACGGACAGACAGACAGACGGACATCGCTAAATCGACTCAGAATTTAATTCTAAGCCGATCCGTATACTAAAAGGTTGGTCTATGATTACTCCTTCTTGGCGTTACATACAAATGCACAAACTTATTATACCCTGTACCACAGTAGTGGTGAAGGGTATAAAAAACAAGTATATACGGCCGTAAGTTCGGCCAGGCCGAAGCTTATGTACCCTCCATCATGGATTGCGTAGAAACTTCTTCTAAACACTGCCACCCACAATCGAATTACGTAAGTTGGTTTTAAAATACCTTGCCGATGGCACCATCTTCTAAATTGTATGTAAGTCCATACGTGGTATATATTAAATCAAAAAAAAAAAGATCGATCCAATACGTATATAATTCAGTTTGACAAAGTAGACAAAAAATTTTGACAAAATTTTCTACAGAAATAAAATTTTAACAAAATTTTCTATAGAAATAAACTTTTGACAAAATTTTCTATAGAAATAAAATCTTGGTAGATTATTTTTGGCTCGAGTGGCAACCATAATCATGGAACCGAATAAAATTTGAACAAAATTTTCTATAGAAATAAAATTTTGACAATGATGAAAATTTTATTATGAACCGAATAAAATTTTAACAAAATTTTCTCTAGAAATAAAATTTTCGCAAAATTTTCTATAGAAATAAACATTTTCACAAAATTTTCTATAGAAAGAAAATTTTGACAAAAATGTCTCCAGAAATAAAATTTTAACAAAATTTTCTATAGAAATAAACTTTTGACAAAATTTTCTATAGAAATAAAATCTTGGTAGATTATTTTTGGCTCGAGTAGCAACCATAATCATGGAACCGAATAAAATTTGAACAAAATTTTCTATAGAAATAAAATTTTGACAATGATGAAAATTTTATTATGAACCGAATAAAATTTTAACAAAATTTTCTCTAGAAATAAAATTTTGACAAAATTTTCTATAGAAATAAAATTTTGGTAGATTATTTTTGGCTCTAGTGGCAACCATGATTATGAACCGATATGGACCAATTTTTGTGTGATTGGACCAATTTTGGTATGGTTGTTAGCGACCATATACTAACACCACTTTCCTAATTTGAACCGCATCGGATGAATTCTGCTCCTCCAAGAGGCTCCGGAGGTCAAATCTGGAGAACGTTTTATATGGGGGCTATATATAATTATGGACCGATATGGACCAATTTTTGCACGATTGCTAGAGACCATATACCAATACCATGTACCAAATTCCAGCCGGATCGGATGAAATTTGCTTCTCTTAGAGGCTCCGCAACCCAAATCTGGGGATCGGTTTATATGTGCGCTATATATAATTATGGACCGATGTGGACCAATTTTTGCACGGTTGCTAGAGACCATATACCAACACAATGTACCAAATTTCAGCCGGATCGGATGAAATATGCTTCTCTTAGAGGCTCCACAAGCCAAATCCGGGGATCGGTTTATATGGGGGCTATATATAATTATGGACCGATATGGACCAATTTTTGCATGGTTGTTAGAGACCATATACCAACACCATGTACCAAATTTAAGCCGGATCGGATGAAATATGCTTCTCTTAGAGGCTCCACAATCCAAATCTGGGGATCGGTTTATATGGGGGCTATATATAATTATGGACCGATGTGGACCAATTTTTGAATGGTTGTTAGAGACCATATACCAACATCATGTACCAAATTTCAGCCGGATCGGATGAAATTTGCTTCTCTTTGAGGCTCCGCAAGCCAAATCTGGGGATCGGTTTATATGGGGGCTATATATAATTATGGACCGATGTCGACCAATTTTTGCATGATTGTTAGAGACCATATACTAACATCATGTACCAAATTTCAGCCGGATCGGATTAAATATGCTTCTGTTAGAGGCTCCACAAGCCAAATCTGGGGATCGGTTTATATGGGGGCTATATATAATTATGGACCGATATGGACCAATTTTTGTATGGTTGTTAGAGACCATATACCAACACCATCTACCAAATTTCAGCCGGATCGGATTAAATATGCTTCTGTTAGAGGCTCCACAAGCCAAATCTGAGGGTCCCTTTATATGGGGGCTATACGTAAAAGTGGACCGATATGGCCCATTTTCAATACCATCCGACCTACATCGATAACAACTACTTGTGCCAAGTTTCAAGTCGATAGCTTGTTTCGTTCGGAAGTTAGCGTGATTTCAACAGACGGACGGACGGACATGCTTAGATCGACTCAGAATTTCACCACGACCCAGAATATATATACTTTATGGGGTCTTAGAGCAATATTTCAATGTGTTACAAACGGAATGACAAAGTTAATATACCCCCATCCTATGATGGAGGGTATAAAAAGATCGATCCAATACGTATATAATTCAGGTTGACAAAGTAGACATAAAATTTTGACAAAATTTTCTACAGAAATAAAATTTTAACAAAATTTTCTATAGAAATAAATTTTTGACAAAATTTTCTATAGAATCCAAATCTTGGTAGATTATTTTTGGCTCGAGTGGCAACCATAATCATGGAACCGAATAAAATTTGAACAAAATTTTCTATAGAAATAAAATTTTGACAATGATGAAAATTTTATTATGAACCGAATAAAATTTTAACAAAATTTTCTCTAGAAATAAAATTTTCACAAAATTTTCTATAGAAATAAACATTTTCACAAAATTTTCTATAGAAAGAAAATTTTGACAAAAATGTCTACAGAAATAAAATTTTAACAAAATTTTCTATAGAAATAAACTTTTGACAAAATTTTCTATAGAAATAAAATCTTGGTAGATGATTTTTGGCTCGAGTGGCAACCATAATCATGGAACCGAATAAAATTTGAACAAAATTTTCTATAGAAATAAAATTTTGACAATGATGAAAATTTTATTATGAACCGAATAAAATTTTAACAAAATTTTCTCTAGAAATAAAATTTTGACAAAATTTTCTATAGAAATAAAATTTTGGTAGATTATTTTTGGCTCTAGTGGCAACCATGATTATGAACCGATATGGACCAATTTTTGTGTGATTGGACCAATTTTGGTATGGTTGTTAGCGACCATATACTAACACCACTTTCCTAATTTGAACCGCATCGGATGAATTCTGCTCCTCCAAGAGGCTCCGGAGGTCAAATCTGGAGAACGTTTTATATGGGGGCTATATATAATTATGGACCGATATGGACCAATTTTTGCACGATTGCTAGAGACCATATACCAATACCATGTACCAAATTCCAGCCGGATCGGATGAAATTTGCTTCTCTTAGAGGCTCCGCAACCCAAATCTGGGGATCGGTTTATATGTGCGCTATATATAATTATGGACCGATGTGGACCAATTTTTGCACGGTTGCTAGAGACCATATACCAACACAATGTACCAAATTTCAGCCGGATCGGATGAAATATGCTTCTCTTAGAGGCTCCACAAACCAAATCTGGGGATCGGTTTATATGGGGGCTATATATAATTATGGACCTATGTGGACCAATTTTTGCATGGTTGTTAGAGACCATATACTAACATCATGTACCAAATTTCAGCCGGATCGGATTAAATATGCTTCTGTTAGAGGCTCCACAAGCCAAATCTGGGGATCGGTTTATATGGGGGCTATATATAATTATGGACCGATATGGACCAATTTTTGTATGGTTGTTAGAGACCATATACCAACACCATGTACCAAATTTCAGCCGGATCGGATTAAATATGCTTCTGTTAGAGGCTCCACAAGCCAAATCTGAGGGTTCCTTTATATGGGGGCTATACGTAAACGTGGACCGATATGGCCCATTTTCAATACCATCCGACCTACATCGATAACAACTACTTGTGCCAAGTTTCAAGTCGATAGCTTGTTTCGTTCGGAAGTTAGCGTGATTTCAACAGACGGACGGACGGACGGACGGACGGACGGACGGACATGCTTAGATCGACTCAGAATTTCACCACGACCCAGAATATATACTTTATGGGGTCTTAGAGCAATATTTCGATGTGTTACAAACGGAATGACAAAGTTAATATACCCCCATCCTATGATGGAGGGTATAAAAATTGGTGTTCGGTCGGAGTAGCGATTGAACCCAGGACCCTTTGCAAGCAATGCGGACATGCTAACCACTGCTCCACGTGGCCAACAAATATATGTTTATGTTGAATAATGTTTTGTTTGAATCGGCTCGTGGGCGCTGCAAACTATGCTATATAAATGTAACTTATAACGATAATTGTCTATTGTTAACTATAACAGCTACGTAGCCCAGTGGTAGTGTGTTGGCTTACAAATTGCATGGTTCCCGGTTCGATTCTCAGTCCAGGCGAAAGGTAAAATTTAAAAAAAAAAAATATAAAAATGAATAATTTCTTCAACATTATTCGTATTACAGAAAAAGGTTCCAAGAAATAAAAAAAATCGTGGAAGTGAAAATTATGTGAGGGAATGAGCACAATCTTCATTGGGGAAAATTCTTCCAAGCATATAATATTTTGGGCTCAAAATGCTTCCAAACATATAAAATGTTCACATAAAACAAACATATTAATGTTTCGGCAGTATCCAATAATATATGTGCTTACTGCAAAATATGTTTGGAACATATGTTAGAGAAGCGATTTTTCTGAGGGTGTACGCAATCCATGGTGGATGATACATAAGCTTCGGCCTGGCCGTTTATACTTGTTTCTACTTGAAATCGAGTCTTCATTAATTAAAGTTTTTTACCTAGAACAAAGTACGTACTCAAATTTGTAAGAGAATTGTGTCTTAAAATTATCCTTACTTTAATTCTTTGCCTTTTTGCCTTTTTGCCTCAGAATTAATACCAAAATCATTAGTATAAAGACAAAATCTTTGGTACCGGGCATACTTTTTTCAGTGTATGTACACCAAATTTGGTAGAAATGGGTTCAGATTTTATACAATTTCAGTGAATATTTCCGCATGTTGCAGTAATATCCCAAACACTGTTTGGCAGACACTAATCAGAATCGGTTAACCCTTTCGACACTAAAGTTGCCTGTGGGCAACTTTTTGTGTTTTGAGACTCACTATCAGCGTTGTTTTTGTTTTTGTTCGTAAAACTGTAACAGTATCGAAAGCTACAAGTGTTTTCTTCAAGTTGAATGAAAAATCAGCTAATTTGGTTGTCAATTAGCAAAAAACTTTTCATTAATACGCACGTACCTCAAGAAAAAATATTTGCGAATTTAAAAAGAGGTTTTTATACATGTGACTTTTTTCAAAAATTACAACTAAAATGTTGAAAGTTTTTGTTAAATCTATTGTAGTACATGTCAAATAAAATATTTCTGGAAGTCAAATCTTAGAATTGCAAAAAAAACAACAGATGAGAAATTTTTAAAATTGAAAAGTTGCCTGTGGGCAACTTTGGGCAATTGTGGTAGTAAAATTACATATTTTTGGACATAAGGACATGAAATTTGGTACGTGGTGTTAGTATATGGTCTCTAAAAACCATGCAAAAATTGGTCCATATTTGAAATTTGGTACATTTCGCTAGTGTATGGCCGATAACAACCATGCCAAAATTGGTCCGTATCGATCCATATTATACACTGAAAAAAATATTGTCGTGAGGTCAAAGATTTCATGTCTTTAAAATACGAATGCAAATTTTTCTTAGCATAGAAAACGCATTTCTCTGATATAATGGTTTTTCCCTTGTCCAAAAGTCGATAAACTTTTCAATCAAGTCGTATTGTCTTTAGAATTAAGTGATTTCACTTAAAAATGGGTATCATAACCTGAAAGAAAAAATGTTTGGGCTAAGGTCAACTTGACTTTAATATTTCAGAAAAATTCTTTAAAATTAATGAAATTGTCTTTAAATTTGTTGTATTTTTGAATCTTGACTACGAGGCAAAAAATCGTTCCAAAATAGGACATGTTTTTCAACACCTCATTTTTTAAGATGTTTTTACTGGAATCATAGCATAATTTCTACTGGAAGTCGAGTCTGAACTTGGAAAATAAAGTTGTCGTAGCTCGTTATTAAAGGAGTTTGATAGCATATGAAGAAAAAAGCTGAAAAAAAAACAAAAAATTAAAATTTGCTTCCTAGAAGAAAGTACACAAAATCCGAATTTAAAAGATTATTTTGTCTTAAAAGTACCCCTACTTGTATTCTCCGCTTCTTTGGCTCGGAATCAATACCAAAATTTTTAAAATAAAGACAAAATCTTTGGAACCGGGCATGCTTTTTTTCAGTGTATGTACTTCATATTTTTCATATCCTTCCACAATTTAACATATTTCTTATTGGTGTGTAACTTTTTTTTTTTGCTCACTGTATATGGGAATATAAATATTTAAATATAACATCCAAGAAATTTGTTATTGTGTAAGTTTCATATCCAAGAATTTAGATTGCATTGTCTTTAATATAAGGTCAATATTATTTCGAGGATAGTTACTTCCAATAATTTTTGTCACTTTTACACCCCTACTTTCGATCTTCTGAACATTGAATACTTAGTTATACAAAGAATTAATTTACTTTCATTTATTAAGCAAGAAAAAACGTAATAAAAGTCAACAGCTACGCTATTTTTCTTCATCTAAATACATTTTAATTAAAACATTGTCCTCTTCGACAGCTTATAAGTAAACTATTTCCTTCTTTACGATTATTCCATGTTTGCTTATCCATTTCTTTTTTATGTTTGTTCTTCGTCATTGCCTTTTGGTAACGCTGGGTAGCTGGGCAGCTGGGCAGCCTGTCTGTCTGGGAGTGTTCATGGCATCCTTAATTAATAAAAACTGTCACTGTTGTTTCATCTTAAGCTAAAATGAGGTATAATTTCGGATGAAAATGTATCAATTACTTTGCACCAGAATGACAACATCAATATCACATCACAACAACGTGCGGCAGAAAAGGGGGCAAGTATCACATCATCATCAGCCGGATTTATTTGCTTAACACTTCAATGTCTGAGAAGTATGGAACTATATGTCATACTCGTATTGAGTATAGGGATGCCTCTTTCGATTGGGGTTGGTTTGGGATTAATAACGAAATTAATATAAGCCATAAGCTTAGCATTACTTATTCTTTTGTATCCTTTATAATAGGCAACAATTTCTTTAGCATTAAATATGATGTTATATTTGGATGGGCAACATGTATCAAGTTTTTCGCAACCATGTAACATAATTTTCTCGGAAATTATGTATATGATATCGGCAAGCATTTTATTTTTGGCGAGACAGTAACATTTTTGTATCTGTTTTCGACAAGCATTTTATTTTTGGAGAGAAAGTAACATTTTTGCGGCAAATTGTTCCATGTTTCCAAAAATAACATTTTATCTTAGAACAGGGTTGAGGTGATCGTTTTTGTTCTCTGCATGGGCCTAGGAATCACGGATGCCAATAGAGCCAAAAATAATCCACCAAAAATTTGACGAAAATTTCACCAAAAATTTACCACATTTAAAAAAGCATCTGTCAAAATTATATTCCTATGTATACAATCAATATTTTATTTCTATAATTTTTATACCCACCACCATAGGATGGGGGGTATATTAACTTTGTCATTCCGTTTGTAACACATCGAAATATTGCTCTCAGACCCCAAAAAGTACATATATTCTGGGTCGTGGTGAAATTCTGTGTCGATCTAAGCATGTCTGTCCGTCCGTCCGTCTGTTGAAATCACGCTAACTTCCGAACGAAATAAGCTATCGACTTGAAACTTGGCACAAGTAGTTTTTATCGATGTAGGTCGGATGGTATTGCAAATCTGCCATATCGGATCACTTTTACGTATAGCCCTCATATAAACGGACCCCCAGATTTGGCTTCCGGAGCCTCTAAGAGAAGCTTATTTCCTCTGGCTGAAATTTGGTACATGGTGTTGGTATGCGGTATCTAACAACCATGCAAAAATTGGTCCACATCGGTCCATAATTATATATAGCCCCCATATAAACCGATCCCCAGATTTAGCTTGCGGAGCCTCAAAGAGAAGCAAATTTCATCCGTTCCGGCTGAAATTTGGTACATGGTGTTGGTATATGGTCTCTTACAACCATGCAAAAATTGATCCACAGCTGTTCATAATTATATATTGCCACCATATAAACCGATCCCCAGATTTGGCTTTCGGAGCCTCTAAGAGAAGCAAATTTCATCCGATTCTGTTGAAATTTGGCACGTGGTGTTAGTATATGGTCTCTAGCAACCATACCAGAATTGGTCCATCGGTCCATAATTATATATAGTCCTTATATAAACCGATCTCCAGATTTGACCTCCGGAGCCTCTTGGAGGAACAAAATTCATCCGATCAGGTTGAAATTTAGTACATTTCTCCAAAATTGGTCCGTATCGATCTATATTATATATAGCCCCCATATAAACCGATCCCAATAACACAAAAATCACGATTGCCACTCGAGCCAAAAATATTCTACCAAAATTTTATTGCCATAGAAAATTTTGTCAAAATTTTATATTTTATAAAAAATTTTGTCAACATTTGATGTCTTTAGGAAATTTTGTCAAAATATAATTTCTATACAAAACTTTGTCAAAAATTTATTTCTATAGAACATTTTGTCAAAATTTTATTTCTTCTTTTATTTATCTATAGAAAATTTATGAATCATTTCATAGTTGGATAGGAATATTTTCAAGATCTTCCAAATTATTAAGAATTCTACCAATCTACGAAACAGAAAAAATCTGTCATTTTTGGTAGACTCGTGTCCATAATTGTATCCCAGCAAAAAAATATTTCAGCAGTAAAATTTAGTTGCGCTTTTTGGTACACAATAAAGTAGGCAGTGCATCCACACTGCACGTATCGGCGGCAATAACGTAAACGAGTAATCAAACAAGTTTATGGTCATTCGTTTAAGTTATTGCAACCAATTCATGCAGTATAGATGCGCGAAAGGTAGTGCTGTTTTCCCTCATACCAACTTCTGAACAATATTGTTTTTGAAATGAGCAATTATATCAGCGCTATGTTGAAGCTGCTATAAATCGGGACATCGCCCACAAAAATCAGCGCTGATTCCGTTGTTTTGTAAGGAGTTGGTACTGCCTCTCTCCCTTACGATCCTGCAGAAATAGTGCTCCATTTTTTATATATAAAGCCACCCCCATATTTCAATTCTGGCTCTACAATTACCGCACAAAAGTTCATATCGATTCGTAATTATTTCTTCCCTATATATACCGGTCAAGAACTCAATATTTACGTATTTAATCGACCTTTCTTTTGTTTACTATATATCCCGCCTGGACTAACTTACAATTTAGAAGATGATGTTAAGAAGTTTTAAGATGCCTTGCCATCGGCCGCAACCCAAGTAATTTAGTTTTGGATGACCGTCTTTAGTAGAAGTTTCAACGCAATCCATGGTGGAGGGTACATAAGATTCGGCCTGGTCGAACTTACGGCCATATATACTTGTTTTTTCTCAAAATTTTATTACTATAGGAAATTTTGTGAATATTTTAGTTCTATAAATTTTTTTTTCAAAATTTTATTTCTATAGGAATTTTTTTCATCATTTTATTTCTATAGGAAATTTTGTCAACATTTTGTTTCTAAGAAAATTTTGTCAACATTTTATTTCTATAGAAAATTTTGTCAAAATTTTATTTCTATAGAATATTTTGCCAAAATTTTATTTTAAGAAAATTTTAAAAAAATTTTATTTCTATAGACAATTTTGTCGATATTTTATTTTTATAATTTTTTTTCCATAGAATACTTTGCCAAAATTTTATTTTAAGAAAATTTTGACAACATTTTGTTTCTATAGAAAATTTTGTCAACATTTTATTTCTATAGAAAATTTTTTCATCATTTTATTTCTATAGAAAATTTTGTCAAAATTTTATTTCAGAATATTTTTTTTATAGAAAATTTTATCAACATTTTATTTTTTATGAACATTTTGTCAAAATTTTATTCTATAGAAAATTTTAACAAAATTTTATTTTTATAGAAAATGTTGTCAAAATTTTTTTCTATAGAAAATTTTGTCATATATGGTCTCTAACAACCATGCAAAAATTGACATATATCGGTCCATAATTATATATAGCCCCAATATAAATCGATCCACAGATTTGACCTCCGGAACATCTTGGAGGAGCAAAATTCATCCGATGCGGTTGAAATTTGGTCATGCCAAAATTGGTTCATGGTTAGGTTAGGTTAAAGTTTCCATTGAATACTTTGACAAAATTTTATTTTAAGAAAATTTTGACAACATTTTGTTTCTATATAAAATTTTGTCAACATTTTATTTCTATAGAAAAATTTTTCATCATTTTATTTCTATAGAAAATTTTGTCAAAATTTTATTTCAGAATATTTTGCCAAAATTTAATTTTTTTATAGAAAATTTTTTCATCATTTTATTTCTATAGAAAATGTTGTCAAAATTTTATTTCAGAATATTTTGCCAAAATTTAATTTTTTAATAGAAAATTTTATCAACATTTTATTTTTTATGAAAATTTTGTCAAAATTGTATTTCTATAGAAAATTTTGTCAAATATGGTCTCTAACAACCATGCAAAAATTGATATATATATATAGGTTAGGTTAGGTTAAAGTGGCAGCCCGATTAAGTTTCAGGCCCACTTAGACTATTCAGTCCATTGTGATACCACATTTAACGAAAAGTACCTATTACAAATGGGCACTTCTAGTTTTAACCGCTGAACCTTCTCCATTATTTTCTTCTGTTGAACCAACCAGATTGTTCCAAAAACATTAACAGACTGCTTGAGTTAACGTTTTCCAGGTCCGCCAGTAATCTAAAGCTATATGCCCCTAAAATTCAGGATACTCACACAAGAGCTGTTTAATTGATTCCTTTTCCTCCGCATCATGGCAGCTCATACAATAGTCATTATAAAGGGTGATTTGTTAAGAGCTTGATAACTTTAAAAAAAAAAAAACGCATAAAATTTGCAAAATCTCATCGGTTCTTTATTTGAAACGTTAGATTGGTCCATGACATTTACTTTTTGAAGATAATTTCATTTAAATGTTGACCGCTGCTGCGTCTTAGGTGGTCCATTCGGAAAGTCCAATTTTGGGCAACTTTTTCGAGCATTTCGGCCGGAATAGCCCGAATTTCTTCGGAAATGTTGTCTTCCAAAGCTGGAATAGTTGCTGGCTTATTTCTGTAGACTTTAGACTTGACGTAGCCCCACAAAAAATAGTCTAAAGGCGTCAAATCCCATGATCTTGGTGGCCAACTTACCGGTCCATTTCTTGAGATGAATTGTTCTCCGAAGTTTTCCCTCAAAATGGCCATAGAATCGCGAGCTGTGTGGCATGTAGCGCCATCTTGTTGAAACCACATGTCAACCAAGTTCAGTTCTTCCATTTTTGGCAACAAAAAGTTTGTTAGCATCGAACGATAGCGATCGCCATTCACCGTAACGTTGCGTCCAACAGCATCTTTGAAAAAATGCGGTCCAATGATTCCACCAGCGTACAAACCACACCAAACAGTGCATTTTTCGGGATGCATGGGCAGTTCTTGAACGGCTTCTGGTTGCTCTTCACTCCAAATGCGGCAATTTTGCTTATTTACGTAGCCATTCAACCAGAAATAAGCCTCATCGCTGAACAAAATTTGTCGATAAAAAAGCGGATTTTCTGCCACTGATTTTGGTAATAAAATTCAATGATTTGCAAGCGTTGCTCGTTAGTAAGTCTATTCATGATGAAATGTCAAAGCATACTGAGCATCTTTCTCTTTGACACCATGTCTGAAATCCCACGTGATCTGTCAAATACTAATGCATGAAAATCCTAACCTCAAAAGAATCACCCTTTACTTCGCACCAATATAATTGGTCCATATCGGTATATAGTTATATATAGCCGATCCCCAATCACACAAAAATTGGTCCATATCGGTTCATAATCATGGTTGCCACTCGAGCCAAAAATAATCTACCAAAATTTTATTTCTATATCATTTTTTTCAATTTTATCAAAATGTTATTTATATAGAAAATTTTGTCAACATTATGTTTCTATAGAAAATGTTGCAAAATTTTATTACTATAGAAAATGTTGTCAAAATTTTATTACTATAGAAAATGTTGTCAACATTTTATTTCTATAGAAAATGTTGTCAAGATTTTATTTCTATATAAAATTTTGTCAAAATTTTATTTCTATAGAACATTTTGTCAAAATTTTATTTCTATAGAAAATCTTTTCAAAATTTTATTTATATAGAAAATCTTGTCAAACTGAATTATTATAAAATTTTGCTAAAATTTCATTTCTATAGAAACTGTTGTCAAAATTTTATTTCTATATAATATTTTGTCAAAATTTTATTTCTATAGAAAATGTTGTCAAAATTTTATTTCTATAGAAAATTTTCTCAAAATTTTATTTCTATAGAAAATTTTGTCAAACTGAATTATATACGTATTTTTATAGTTTAATATATACCACGTATGGACTAACTTACAATTTAGATAACGGTGTTAGGAAGTTTTAAGATACCTTGCCATTGGCAAATGTTACCGCAACCCAAGTAATTCGATTGTGGATGACAGTCTTTAGTAGAAGTTTATACGCAATCCATGGTGTAGGGTACATAAGCTTCGGCCTGGCCGAACTTACGGCCGTATATTCTTGTTTCGATTGGAATGGTGTTGTTATGGTAACGGAGTGTCGCAAAATCTAGCGATTGTTAAAAGTATTATAAAGGGTGGTTAAATTTCAAGGGCCGATGTTGATTTTGAATAAAACACAAACTGTTCAGGAAATTATTGTAATTTTATTTTATTATGATATATTGGTATTATTCAATTATGTATGGAACAAAATATCGGCCAAATGGGCGCCGCGACCTCGGTGGCCCACCTTCATCCGATGGTCCAAATTTTCGATGACGCTGAGGCATAATGGAGGTTCTAAGCCGTTAATGTGCCGAATTATCTCATCCTTTAGCTCTTTCAAAGAACCCCAAAGAAACAAGTCCAACGGTGTCAAATCACATGATCTTGGCGGCCAATTGACATCGTCATTACGCGAGATAACACGGCCATTGAATTTGTTGCGCAAAAGAGCCATTGTATCGTTAGCTGTGTGGCAAGTGGCACCGTCCTGCTGAAACCACATATCGTCCACATCCATATCTTCCAATTCGGGCCATAAAAAGTTCGTTATCATCTCACGATAGCGAACACCATTCACAGTAACTGCCTGACTGGCCTCATTTTGGAAAAAATACGGCCCGATGATGTCGCCAGCCCTTAAACCGCACCAAACATTGGGTTTTCGACAATCACTCTTGGTTTCTCATTCGCCCAAATGCGGCAATTCTGTTTATTGTAGAGTTGGGTAGTTCCGGGGCGAACTAGCTCTTTGGAACTATTCCGTGGCTGGAACTAAAAGAACTGGATCCGATACCTTTACTCTTTCAGCTCCTCAGTTCCTTATATTAATTTCGTTGTGTACTCATTCCATTTTTTTCGCTCTTTATGACAACAGCCCTCACTTATATTGAAGTTGCCAGATCCTTAATGAAGATATCGAAACTGTTCCAACCTAAACATCAACATGCTTACCAACATGCTTTACAAAAATTATGTAAATCAGCAAAACCTGTACAATAACGAAAGGCGAACTCTTTTGGTCTAAAGTCGCCAAAATTACTTTTTACATAGTAACTTTTCATTTTCTCTATGAAAAAAGTTAAACACGATATTTCTAAAATAAATGTAGATCTTTGTATTAGTATTAATCTCTGAAAAAATTTCTACAGAGTTATACCATTATCTAATTTTAGTCCCAAAATCTTTATTGTACAAATTAATGTTAAAGAAATTTGGTTAAATTCTTGTGAACTTTTATCTTTCACTTAAATTTGGTGTTCATGCGTTTTATTTTCTTGCGGAGCTAAAAAAATGTCAATACATGGGATTCTTTAAGCACTTTTCCTGATCCGGATCCAAGAGGAACTGTGGAACTAAATGATGGAACTAGTTCCTTTTTAGGAGCGGATCTGAAAAGACCGATCAGTTTAGTGAGCCGGGATCGCCCAACTCTAGTTTATTGACGAATCCACTGAGGTGAAAATGTGCCTCATCACCGAAGATGATTTTCTTCGAAAATTGATCCATTGTTGCCATTTCTTGGAACCATTTAACACGTTGTTGGATTGTGTATCTCTCCATGGTTCAAATTGAGTAAGTCTGAAATAGAGAAATGTCAAATAAAATTCGGAAAAACTTGGCGTTTAAGTGTGGTTCACATTCAACATCGATCCTTACAATTTAACCACCCTTTAATACTCGGTATTATTAGAAAAATACAAATAAATATATTAAATAATTTTACATTGTATTGTATATTTGTTGTTAAAAAAAATATTCTTTAAAATAAAGTATTAAATAACATCTCCTATTTTTGAACGCTTTCTTCAGAATTATTAAACATAGACCTTAGTCAAACAAAATTTTCTTTTACGTGACTTCCAAATTTAAGTAGAATCACCTTATTCTAAAGACGAAACGATTTCATTGAACAGTTTTTCGACTTGTGGACAAGGAAAAAAACTTTATATCAGAGAAATGCGTCTTCTATGCTAAGCAAAATTCGCATACGTATGTTAAGGAGATGAAATCTGTGGTCTCACGATAATATTTTTTCGGGGTACACCAAAATTTTCGATACCATCTCAAATATTTCAAATTTGTTGGGAGCTATATAAAGCTCCCAAAAATATTTCCACACTGAAAAAACAGTGAACCCTTTTCCATTGCAAAATTAACTAAACTGTAGTAATATTGACCATGATTTAGCCCTTAAGATTTGTTTCAACTTGTATAGTTTATAATTCTCTTAAATTTTAGTTAATCTATAACATTGTATTTTAGTTCATTTTTACAACACCATATGATTTATATACCCCTATCAAGTTAAAAAGTCAATATTATTTTGGTTTACTTGCTTATTTTGTGGGAAACCCGATTATAAAAATTGGTTAACAGTCTCTTTAATATGTCGACGACTGAACTATTTTTAAATCAATCATTCCACAGTACAGAGAAATTAAATAATTAAAGGAACAACAAACCGTTTTACTATTATGAAAATGTTCATACATTAAAATTAAACTTACTTTAAGCAAAAGTTCTTTATTATAAAAACTTATGATGAAAGTTCTTAATACAATGTTTTTTGTGAATAAAAATTATGACCACGTGGAACAGAGAGTAGCTGATTTGAACTCGCTGTTTGGACATTTTTACTTATCCTTTTTTTATTCATCGTAAGTAATTTTTTATTGCTGGAAAAAATGGAAATAATAATGAAAATTGTTAAAAATTAACACCATATAATGAAATATAATTTTTAATTCTTAATTTTAGCTTGAAACTTACCATATTTGGGGGCATTTTATCAAATGGTGTAAGGAATTCAACTTTTCTTTGGAAAACGTATCTCATAAAATTTGTACCTGAAACAATTAGAGAAATAATGAAGTTTTCTATATAAACTCATAAAACTGTGTTGTTATCGATATGAAGGATATACTAAAATAAATATTCTAGTTGAAATAAAGCCAAAGTTTTAATATAAAAGGGAAATGAGGGGAAATATAAAAAGTTGTTCAAATTTATTTGGGTTACTCTGAAATTAAATATTTATTTTTTACATTAAATACAATAATTAAATAGGTTTTCAAAAGATCTAATGAAAAAAACAAGTAAGGAAAGTCTAAAGTCGGGCGGGACCGACTATATTATACCCTGCACCACTTTGTAGATCTAAATTTTCGATACCATATCACATCCGTCAAATATGTTGGGGGCTATATATAAAGGTTTGTCCCAAATACATACATTTAAATATCACTCGATTTGGACAGAATTTGATAGACTTTTACAAAATCTATAGACTCAAAATTTAAGTTGGCTAATGCACTAATATGGGAAACATTTAAATCTGAAGCAATTGTAAGGAAACTTCGCAAAAGTTTATTAATGATTTATCGCTTGATATATATGTATTAGAAGTTTAGGAAAATTAGAGTCATTTTTGCAACTTTTCGACTAAGCAGTGGCGATTTAACAAGGAAAATGTTTGTATTTTGGCCATTTTTGTCGAAATCAGAAAAACATATATATGGGAGCTATATCTAAATCTGAACCGATTTCAATAAAATTTGGCACACATGACTATACTACCAATTGTTCTCCTTGTGCAAAATTTCAAGCTAATCGGGATAAAACTCTGGCTTCTGGGTCCATATAAGTGCATATCGGGCGAAAGATATATATGGGAGCTATATCTAAATCTGAACCGATTTCAATCAAATTTTGCGTACTTGACTATACAACTAAGTGTTATGTTTGTACAAAATTTCAAGCAAATCGATATAAAACTCTGGCTGCTGGGTCCATATTAGTGCATATCGGGCGAAAGATATATATGGGAGCTATATCTAAATCTTAACCGATTTCTTCCAAAATCAATAGGGTTCTATTCTGACCCAAATTTGGAACATGTGCCAAATTTGAAGGCGATTGGACTTAAATTGCGACGTAGACTTTGATCACAAAAATGTGTTCACAGACAGACGGACGGACGGACGGACGGACAGTCGGACATGGTTATATCGACTCAGGGACCCACCCTGAGCATTATTGCCAAAGACACCATGTGTCTTTGTAACACTCCTTCTGGGTGTTACAAACATATGCACTAACTTATAATACCCTGTTCCACAGTGTGGCGCAGGGTATAATAATAATATGCATAAAAAACCAAATATTCTTGATAACCCTAGACAGTCATCATTCGCCAAAATGTAATTTCAATTTCGATTTAAAGTGCATTTTAGTCTATTGGGAAATGGTCAATTTAAGTTATACTAATTCGACCGTTTTATGCATTTTTGTTTTATACTACTTAATACCAAATTGAATAAGTAAATAAATTCAAGTTTGGTTCATTTTTTCGCTCACGATGAAAATTATAGCGTCTTGAAATCAGCCGTAGTCAAAATGACGAAGGATGGCGTTAATGTACAAAAATAAGGATGACTGTCCAGGGTTAAAAGAAAGTTATAGCTTACCAATTCACTATTAAATTACAGGCCAAGGAGTACTAAAAATTTGTCCAAATTTTTAAGGGGTTATTCTGAAATTAAATATTTGTTTTTACATTAAAAATATTACATTGGTTTCCAAAAAATTTGATTAAAGAAATACTAAAATAAGGTATTAAAAACCTGTAATTTTGATTATAAAAACGTCACAAAAACGTAAATATTCTAGTTGAAATAAAGCTATTTTTAAAAGAAAATTACCACTTCTCTATTTTTGAAATTTGTTCGAATCCATCTGGAGTTGATCTGAAATTAAATATTGCTTTTACAACAAAGAAAAATATTAAACTGGTCTCCCAAAAAAAAAAAATTATTAACAAATAATAATATACATAAAAAATATTCTTTTTAAAAGAAAGTCATATTAAAAAAATACTTATTAATTTATGAATAAACTATACGCTAAGATATAACAAAAATTTTCCAAATTCATCTGGAATTGAATATTAATTTTTTACATAGAATAATAAAAATTTCAATACACTTTCAATTTTAACATATTTTCCTAAATATTCTTAATAACTTTTTTTCTAAACTACCGATAAATTATTAATAACTTTCATTTAAAAGGTTTATAAACAAACACCAATATATGTCTCAAAAATCCAAAATATTCCATGCCTTTATATTCCCTTTTCCCTAGGGTTTCCACATGGATAATTTTCAAAAGAGAACTTTCGCTTTAAAAAAGAGAACATTTTAACTAAAAAAGAGTTTACAATAAAAAAATTCTTTATTAAATAATTAATAATTTTATTGATGTCAAAATTAAAATAATAATAGTTTCTAATGATAGAAACAACGAAATAAATATATAATAAAACAATAAAAAACAAAAAGAATCACATTTTCTTAAAAAATAAACAGAATAAATTCAAAAATACGCTGTCAAAAATAAAACACACATGTTCCTATGAACTCGCCCACAATAGACGACGACAACGTATTGGCGTATTTACGTCGTACGTTCAATTACATATATTTCTAATTTTTACGCGGTACGTCGAAACGTCGCAATTGTGTTCCGGCCTTTAATTTGTCAACTTATTTAACCCAGTAAACAATTAGTGGCGAACAATTGTGGCGAATTCCTACTAAATAAATAAAATTCAATCAATCTACAATTTTTTTTTTTGAAATAGAGTACATAAAGAGCATTGTTGGACATAAAAATACGGCACCAAAACAAGAGAGTGAACAAAAAGATACGAACACAAAAAGAGAACATGTTCTCTTTAAAAGAGATGTAATTCTCTTGTTGCCAGTGCTGCCGCTACTACTTCAATCGAAGTATTTTGCTTCATTTTCATAAAATTTACTTCGTCACTCCTTCTTCCAAAAATCTGCTTCACTTTTTGCCCTGCTTCAAATTTTAAAATTTTTCCCCATATTACATAATTTTTTTTCCTATTCCTTTAATTACGATGAACATAGCGGTTTTAATCATTGAATTATTAACCGATGTGGAAAATTTTTTGCATAGTTATTAGAGACCATATACTTACATCACGTACCAAATTTCAACCGGATCGGATGAAAATTGCTTCTCTAAGAGGCACCGCAAGCCAAATCTGGCGACCGTTTATATGGGGGCTATACGTAAAAGTGGTCCAATATGGCCCATTTTTAATATCATCCGACCTGCATCAACTACTTGTGCCCAGTTTCAAGTCGATACCTTGTTTCGTTCGGATGTTAGCGTGATTGCAACAGGCGGACATGCTTAGATCGACTCAGAATTTCACCACGACCGAGTATATATACTTTATGGGGTCTTAGAGCAATATTTCCATGTGTTTCAAACGGAATGACAAAGTTAATATACCCCCATCCTATGGTGGAGGGTATAATAAAATGAATTCTATTGTTTTGTTTTCAAAAATGTATGCTACTTCAATTTTATTCAATCTACTCCACTTCTTTCCAAAATCTACTTCACTCAATTTTTCACTAACGGCAGCACTGCTTGTTGCATACCTGCTTAAAAGATGCAACAGCCCACGCAAACGCCAACTATACAACTGAAGCATGCCAAACAAAACCAAGCAAAGACAAAACATACCTACAACAACAAAAACACATGTGCCTTTATTGAAAACAACACCTCATCCAGCCAAATAAACCATCCGCGAATAACAAACACACACACAAACCACTAAATGCACAAAAATAAAAACAACCCCACGCTCATGTATGCACAACAAAACTCAAGTAACATCCCAGCGAGCAATTATGTCCGACGTGTCGGACGTCCGAAA
The DNA here is from genome assembly GCF_050003625.1 of Haematobia irritans. Classification (NCBI taxonomy): domain Eukaryota; kingdom Metazoa; phylum Arthropoda; class Insecta; order Diptera; family Muscidae; genus Haematobia; species Haematobia irritans. The sequence continues at coordinate 49,319,291 of NC_134400.1, forward strand.
ACGTCTGCTAAATCTCTGGTATTATATCAGACATTTAGCCGAAAATCTGTTATTTCTTCCGAGATTTATCCGACTTTGTCTGCACATTCTCGGATCTTTTTTCAGACGATGTCTGCACAATCTCTGAAGTTTCGTACGAGAACTAACCGACGTAGTCGGCAGAATCTCTGAAGGGAATTTTGTCAACCGAGATTTGACCGAAAACCTCTGCAAAAGTTCGGAAGGAATTTTTGTTTTTGCATTTTGTTATTATTTTTGCATTCCATTGTCAGTTTCTATTGTGATATCGCGCGGAACAGATCGTACAAATAAAACGGTGAGTGGATAAACAAAATAGTGGCAAAGTGAATGGTTAAAATAGTAAATAACAATATCATAACGGTGTTCTAAAAAAAAATAAAAAAAACTTATATTTAAAGACGACAACATTGCTTCGAAATTTTCTTGGTCAAATACGAACAACAACATACCTGTCAAGGATTTCTATTTTATAAAGTTGCTTAAAGGTATTTAAAACAGCGCTATTGTTATTATTATAATTTTAATGATTATAACTTCATTTTTTAGATCTCACATTTGAAAGAATTCCTCAAGCGTCGAACTCTACTATTGAATTAAATATGAAGGCTTTTTTCAATGCAGAAAAAGATCGACTGAATAAAAGAAATAAGAGAAAGATTGCCGAACTATACTGTATATATTTTTTAACAATATTAGGTTACATTATATGTAATATATTAATATTTAATTTACAAACTACCATTGAATTGAACAAATTAATATGATCTCTTAGCATAACATAGATTTTTAATAACTTTGAAATATAATTTTAGTTTAAAATCTTTTTAAATAACTTTGAAATAAAATTTTAGTTTTAAATCTTTTTAAATAACTTTGAATCACATTTTTAATTGTCCGACAAAAGTCCGAGCTTCTCGGTAGAAAGTCGGACAAAGTGTCCGACAATGGTCCGAATTTCTCCGAACAAAATCGGACATAATGTCCGAGAAAGGTCCGAAATTCTCTGCTAAATGTCGGTAAAATTGTCCAAGAAAGTTCCGAGATGCTCTGCTAAATGTCGGGAAAAATGTCCGAGATGCTCTGCTAAATGTCGGGGAAAATGTCCAAGAATTGTCCGAGATGCTCTGCTAAATGTCGGTCGGTCGAATTCTTGTCAACCGCTCATTATACTTTCCGAACGAATTCGGACCGAATTCGGAATCAGACTCGGATGATTTAGCAGACGTTCTGTCAGAATTCGGTCCGAATTCGGAAATAATTGTTCGCTGGGATCATCTTTACATTAATTACATTCCACTATGCCCATAAAGATCTCTGTACTATGCATTAGTTCATCGCATCTGCTGACAATTTACTCTAAGAATAATATTCGTAAAGGCACACCAGTTTATGAACGATGAAACGTTTAACTTAAAATTTTCAAAATTTTCATGAAATGTTGTCTACCAATTTTGACGAAAATGTCTATAAATTTAATTACATGTGAACTAAAAATATTTCATTGGGTAATTTTTTACCAACAATTACTAACTATAGGAATTGTCAGTAAGAAATTGCTATCCACTTTCAAGTTCATTTTTCGTAAAAAATATTTTCTCATACAAAACAAGTAAGGAAAGTCTAAAGTCGGGCGGGGCCGACTATATTATACCCTGCACCACTTTGTAGATCTAAATTTTCGATACCATATCACATCCGTCAAATGTGTTGGGTATATAAAGGTTTGTCCCAAATACATACATTTAAATATCACTCGATTTGGACAGAATTTGATAGACTTTTACAAAATCTATAGACTCAAAATTTAAGTTGGCTAATGCACTAGGGTGGAACACAATTTTAGTAAAAAAAAAATATGGGAAACATTGAAATCTGAAGCAATTTTAAGGAAACTTCGCAAAAGTTTATTTATGATTTATCGTTCGATGTATATGTATTAGAAGTTTAGGAAAATTAGAGTCATTTGTACAACTTTTCGACTAAGCAGTGGCGATTTAACAAGGAAAATGTTGGTATTTTGACCATTTTTGTCGAAATCAGAAAAACATATATATGGGAGCTATATCTAAATCTGAACCGATGTCAACCAAATTTGGCACGCATAGCTACAATGCTAATTATACTCCCTATGCAAAATTTCAACTAAATCGAAGCAAAAAATTGGCCTCTGTGGGCAAATGAGTGTAAATCGGGCGAAAGATATATATGGGAGGTATATCCAAATCTGAACCGATTTCAACCAAATTTGGCACGCATAGTTACAATGCTAATTCTACTCCCTATGCAAAATTTCAACTAAATCGAAGCAAAAAATTGGCCTCTGTGGGCAAATGAGTGTAAATCGGCGAAAGCTATATATGGGAGCTATATCTAAATCTGCACCGATTTGGCTGATATTTTGCAAGTTTTTTTGAGACTCATAAAATATTCGGATGTACGGAATTTGAGGGAGATCGGTTGATATACACGCCAATTATGACCAGATCGGTGAAAAATATATATGACAGCTATATCTAAATCTGAACCGATCCAAAATCAATAGGGATCGTGTTTGAGCCGAAACAGGACCCTATACCAAATTTTAGGACAATCGGACTAAAACTGCGAGCTATACTTTGCACACAAAAATACACCAACAGACAGACGGACGGACAGACAGACAGACAGACAGACGGACATCGCTAAATCGACTCAGAATTTAATTCTAAGCCGATCCGTATACTAAAAGGTTGGTGTATGATTACTCCTTCTTGGCGTTACATACAAATGCACAAACTTATTATACCCTGTACCACAGTAGTGGTGAAGGGTATAAAAATCTTACAGTAAATTGCACTTATTATTTACAAAATACTTTACATTTCACAAGTAGTTTTGTAGCATGACAAACGAATTTTTAACTACCAGTTAAGAATTTTTTTAAGGAAATTTCCATCGTATTTTGTAGGCCATGAACTAAACGATTGCTACTTAGAATTTGTAAAATTTCCTTTCGAGTAGTTAATTTTCTTTGATGATACGAAAAATGAACTAAAATTCTGGAAAATTCTTGTAATAAATTATTGTAAAAATCTTCTCAAATTTACGAGACACTTTTTTTCTGTGCATATTTATACCCTTCTCCAGTACTGTGGTACAGGGCATAATAAGTTTGTTCATTTGTATGTAACGCCAAGAAGGAAAAGTCGGAGATACCGATCGTCTTAGAATTAAATTCTGAGTCGATTTAGCGATGTCCGTATGTATGTCTGTCCGTCCGTCTGTCTGTTCATGTATTTTTGTGCGCAAAGTACAGGTCGCAGTTTAATTCCTATCGTCTTCAAATTTGGCACAGGGTCGTTTTTTGGAACAAAGACAATCGCTATTGATTTTGGAAAAAATCGGTTCAAATTTAGATATAGCTGTCATATATATTCATCCCTGATCTGGTCATAATTGGCGTGTTTATCAACCGATGTTCTTCAAATTCAGTACATCCGAATATTTTATGAGTCTCGAAAAACTTGCAAAATATCAGCCAAATCGGTTCAGATTTAGATATAGCTTCCATATATATCTTTCGTCCGATTTAGACTCATATGGCAACAGAGGCCAACGTTTACTACCGCTTGGAAAATTTGATTGAAATCGGTTCAGATTTATATATATCTTACGTATATATCTTTCATATATATCTTTCGTCCGATTGGGGCTTATTTGCCCTGACTTGCTTCAAATTTTGCACATGGGGTACGTTTAATAGTATCGGTATGTGTGCCAAATTTGGTTGAATTCGGTTCAGATTTAGATATAGCTCCCATATATATCGGCTCAGATTTAGATATATGTTAGCTGTCATATATATTTATAACCGATCTGGCTAGAAATGACGTATTTATCAACCGATCTTCTTCAAATTTCGTAAAATCGAATATTTTGTGAGTCTCGTAAATGCAAAATATCATTCACATCGGTTCAAATTCAGATATAGCTCTCATATATAGCTTTCGCCCGATTTACCCTCCTATGGCCTCAGAGGCCAATCTTTTGTTGCGATTTACGTGAAAATTTGCACAGGGAGTAGAATTAACATTAAAAATGTCCACACCGAATTTGATTGAAATCGGTTCAGATTTAGATATAGCTCCCATATATATCTTTCGCCCGGTTTAGATTCATATGACCACGAAGGCCAAAGTTTCATTTCGAAAATTTTGAAGTTTTGCACTGAGCGTTCAATTAAAATTTTAGCAATGTGTGCCAAATTTTATCAAAGTCGGCTCAGAATTAGACAAAGCCCCCATATATATGCAAGGCCGTAGCCAGGATTTTAATTCGGGGGGGTTCAACTTTAAAAAAAAAAATATTCATATAATCTCATGTGTAGAAAATTTTATTTATGCATAGGTATGTATACAATATTTTTATACCAACCACCATAGAATGGTGACGGGGGTATAATAAGTTTGTCATTCCGTTTGTAACACATCGAAATATCGATTTCCGACTATATAATGTATATATATTCTTGATCAGGGAGAAATTCTAAGACGATATAACGATGTCCGTCTGTCCGTCTGTCTGTCTGTTGTAATCGCGCTACAGTCTTCAATAATGAAGCAATCGTACTGAAATTTTGCACAAACTCGTCTTTTGTCTGCAGGCAGGTTAAGTTCGAAGATGGGCTATATCGGTCAAGGTTTTGATATAGTCCCCATATAAACCGACCTCCCGATTTGGGGTCTTGGGCTTATAGAAATCGTATTTTTTATCCAATTTGCCTGAAATTTGAAATCTAGAGGTATTTTATGACCATAAAGAGGTGTGCCAAAAATGGTGGGTATCGGTCTATGTTTTGGTATAGCCCCCATATAGACCGATCTCCCGATTTTACTTCTTGGGCTTATAGAAACCGCAGTTTTTATTCAATTTACCTGAAATTGGAAATCTAGAGGTATTTTCGGGTCATAAAGAGGTGTGCCGAAAACGGTGAGTATCGGTCCATATTTTAGTATAGCCCTCATAAGAACGATCTCCCGATTTAACTCCTTGGGTTTCTAGAAACCTTAGTTTTTATCTGATTTGCCTGAAATTGTAAATATTCTGGTATTTTAGGCTCACAAAAACGTGTATCGGATAATGTTTTTATCGGTCCATTTGGTAATGCCTCCATATAGACCGACTTCACTTCTTGAGGGTGTAGAAGGCGCACTGATCATGAAAATTGCTTGAAACTCAATGTAAAATTTCCAGATTTTACTTCTACAGATTTAAGATTTCAAATCAGGACGTTATTTTATAATTTTCTTGCACACTTACAAGATATGTTAATAATTCCTCTAAAACTCAAACAAAAATGGTTCTTATAAATCCAGAATCTGATACAGTCCTCATAGGTGAAATCTTTAAATTTATCTTCGGGAAGTGTCCTCAAGCCCTCCTTAAATTTCAAACGAAACCCTAATATTTGGTTCATGGTGGTGGGTATTTAAGATTCGGCCCGGCCGAACTTAGTGCTGTATATACTTGTTATAATATTAAATTGAGGCGACGGGCTTTTTGGGCAGCAAACAAATCAATGACTTCTTCAGTCGGCACATTTATTCGGCGATGAACCGACATTAATGCCAATCCTTTGAGTCTACTCTCGCTAGTCGAATTTCTAAGATACGTCTTTAATCTCTTCATTGTTGAAAATGAACGTTCGGATGAGCACGTAGTAACTGCAGGGATGGAAAATACAGTACTATAGTACTTTTTTCAAACCTTTTTCACCCCGGTCAGTACCGTAGTACCCCCGCGAATGATTTAGTACCTTTTGTGTAGACATTTTTGAGTCGATATCAGATTTATGGTACAATAGCTTTGACAAAATATTTTAATATTTTGAGAAAGTCTTTATCAACCTTATTTGCTAATAGTCTTTTACAAATATGGCAAAACAGACATGTTCATGTGGGAAGAAAATCTCGATTTTGTAAAAGACATAGTCAAAAACAGGATTTTATTGAACTTCAAGAAAGTTTTAGTCGAAACAAGTATATACGGCCGTAAGTTCGGCCAGGCCGAAGCTTATGTACCCTCCATCATGGATTGCGTAGAAACTTCTTCTAAACACTGCCATCCACAATCGAATTACTTAAGTTGCGGTAACGCTTGCCGATGGCAAGGTATCTTAAAACCTCCTAACACCATCTTCTAAATTGTATGTAAGTCCAAACGTGGTATATATTAAATCAAAAAAGATCGATCCAATACGTCTACAATTCAGTTTGACAAAGTAGACATAAAATTTTGACAACATTTTCTACAGAAATAAAATTTTCTATAGAAATAAAATTTTCACAAAATTTTTTATAGAAATAAAAATTTTCACAAAATTTTCTATAGAAAGAAAATTTTGACAAAAATTTCTACAGCAATAAAATTGTAACAAAATTTTCTATAGAAATAAACTTTTGACAAAATTTTCTATAGAAATAAAATCTTGGTAGATTATTTTTGGCTCGAGCGGCAACCATGATTATGAACCGAATAAAATTTGAACAAAATTTTCTATAGAAATAAAATTTTGACAAAATTTTCTATAGAAATAAAATTTTGTCGATGATGAACATTTCATTATGAACCGAATAAAATTTTGACAAAATTTTCTATAGAAATAAAATTTTGGTAGATTATTTTTGGCTCTAGTGGCAACCATGATTATGAACCGATATGGACCAATTTTTGTGTGATTGGACCAATTGTTGTATGGTTGTTAGCGACCATATACTAACACCACGTTCCTAATTTGAACCGGATCGGATGAATTTTGCTCCTCCAAGAGGCTCCGGAGGTCAAATGTGGAGAACGTTTTATATGGGGGCTATATATAATTATGGACCGATATGGACCAATTCTGGCACGGTTGTTAAAGATCATATACTAACACCATGTTCAAAATTACAACCGGATTGGATGAAATTTGCTTCTCTTGGAGACTTCGCAAGCCAAATCTGGGGATCGGCTTATATGGGGGCTATATATAATTATGAACCGATGTGGACCAATTTTTGCATGGGTATTAGAGACCATATAACAATATCATGTACCAAATTTCAGGCGGATCGGATGAAATTTGCTTCTCTTTGAGGCTCCGCAACCCAAATCTGGGGATCGGTTTATATGGGCGCTATATATAATTATGGACCGATGTGGAACAATTTTTGCACAGTTGTTAGAGACCATATACCAATAACCTGTACCAAATTTCAGCCGGATCGGATGCAATTTGCTTCTCTTTGAGGCTTCACAAGCCAAATCAGGAGATCGGTTTATATGGGGTCCATATATAATTATGGACCGATGTGGACCACTTTTTGCATGGTTCTTAGAGACCATATACCAACATCATATACCAAATTTCAGCCGGATCGGATGCAATTTGCTTCTCTTTGAGGCTTCGCAAGCCAAATCTGGAGATCGGTTTATATGGGGTCTATATATAATTATGGACCGATGTGGACCAATTTTTGCATGGTTGTTAGAGACCATATACCAACATCATGTACCAAATTTCAGCCGGATCGGATGAAATTTGCTTCTCTTTGAGGCTCCGCAAGCCAAATCTGGGGATCGGTTTATATGGGGGCTATATATAATTATGGACCGATGTGGACAAATTATTTCATGATTGTTAGAGACCATCTACCAACACCATGTACCAAATTTCAGCCGGATCGGATGAAATATGCTTCTCTTAGAGGCTCCACAAGCCAAATCTGGGGATCGGTTTATATGGGGGCTATATATAATTATGGACCGATGTGGACCAATTTTTGCATGGTTGTTAGAGACCATATACCAACACCATATACCAAATTTCAGCCCAATCGGATGAAATATGCTTCTATTAGAGGCTCCACAAGCCAAATCTGAGGGTCCCTTTATATGGGGGCTATACGTAAAAGTGGACCGATATGGCCCATTTTCAATACCATCCGACCTACATCGATAACAACTACTTGTGCCAAGTTTCAAGTCGATAGCTTGTTTCGTTCGGAAGTTAGCGTGATTTCAACAGACGGACGGACGGACGGACGGACGGACGGACGGACATGCTTAGATCGACTCAGAATTTCACCACGACCCAGAATATATATACTTTATGGGGTCTTAGAGCAATATTTCGATGTGTTACAAACGGAATGACAAAGTTAATATACCCCCATCCTATGATGGAGGGTATAAAAAGAATGCGATTCTATATTATCGATTTTTTATTTCGTTAGAAATAGTTGTCAATATTTTATTTCTATATAGAATTTTTGCAAAATTTTATTTTTATAGAAAATTTTTTCAAAATTTTATTTCAATTGAAAATTTTGTAAAAATTTTATTTCTATAGAAAATTTTGTCAAAATTTTATTTTCTTTAAAATTCAGTCTCTTGACAATAATCTTCCAGTGAAATTTTTGTTGAAATTTAGTAAAAAGTACCGTTACGCTCAAAAAATATCTTTTTTGTACTTTCTTAAAAATTGTATTTTCCATCCCTGAGTAACTGGCACAGTGACCAAAATTTTTAAAAGAATATATGTACACGTTTGGAAAAATATCTTTATTGCTTCCATTGCTGAATTAGGCAGGTTTTGCGCCATTTCATTTACACATGTGTGTTTGGCTGTTTCGTTGTTGTTGCTATGGCCAAACAAAGCGAGTCATGTTCACAAAAAGAACAACAAACACACATAAAAAGCAGAAATACATTTTCCAAAAATGAAATTTGTGGTGCGAGAACAAAAATAATTTGTTTTTTTTTTTCGACTGTCGTTTGACGGGCTTTTCAACTAGTATTCTATGATTTGTGCAAGTTTTATAGGTAAGCGTTTTTCAAAATAAAACATCCAGCTTTTCTTCAACATCTTCGATAAGATTTTTCTATGCAGCTAAAAATATTTATTTATTTATATAAAAATATTCATTCATTTCGGGGTGGGGTTTGATCCCCCTCATCGCCCCCCCCCCCTGAATGCGGCCTTATATATATGTTCTTCCGATTTTAGCAAATATGGCCAAAATACCCTTATGTTCCTTATAAAATCGTCACTGTTAAGTCGAAAACTCGCAAAAATGATTCAAATTTACCTATACTCTAATTAGTATATATCGACCTATAAATCATAAATGCAGATTTGCTAAATTTTATGCAATTTAAATATTTGCGATATTTTTTACTAACATTGTGGTCCGTCCCGGTCATCAACCAATTTAAATTTTAAGTCCAGACAATTTGTGAAAGTTTAAAAAATTTTGTCCAAATCGGTTCATATTTAAATATTTGTATATGGGAATATAAACCATTATATAGTTCCTAACAAATTTGAAGGTGTTAAGATGGTATCAACAATATTGATATACATAGTGGTGAAGGGTATAATATAGTCGGCCCCGCCCGACTTTAGACTTTCCTTACTTGTTATACCCTCCATCATAGGATGGGGGTATATTAACTTTGTCATTCCGTTTGTAGCACATCGAAATATTGCTCTAAGACCCCATAAAGTATATATATTCTGGGTCGTGGTGAAATTCTGAGTCGATCTAAGCATGTCCGTCCGTCCGCCAGTCTGTTGAAATCACGCTAACTTCCGAACGAAACAAGCTATCGACTTGAAACTTGGCACAAGTAGTTGTTATCGATGTAGGTCGGATGGTATTGAAAATGGGCCATATCGGTCCACTTTTACGTATAGCCCCCATATAAAGGGACCCTCAGATTTGGCTTGTGGAGCCTCTAACAGAAGCATATTTCATCCGATCCACCTGAAATTTGGTACATGGTGTTGGTGTATGGTCTCTAACAACCGTGCAAAAATTGGTCCACATCGGTCCATAATTATATATAGCCCCCATATAAACCGATCCCCAGATTTGGCTTGCGTAGTCTCAAAGAGAAGAAAATTTCATCCGATCCGGCTGAAATTTGGTACATGATATTGGTATATGGTCTCTAACAACCATGCAAAAATCGGTCCATATCGGTCCTTAATTATATATAGCCCCCATATAAACCGATCCCCAGATTTGGCTTGTGGAGCCTCTAAGAGAAGCATATTTCATCCGATCCGGCTGAAATTTAGTACATGGTGTTGGTATATGGTCTCTAACAACCATGCAGAAATTGGTCCACATCGGTCCATAATTATATATAACCCCCATATAAACCGATCCCCAGATTTGGCTTGCGGAGCCTCAAAGAGAAGCAAATTTCATCCGATCCCGCTGAAATTTGGTACATGGTGTTGGTATATGGTCTCTAACAACCGTACAAAAATTGGTCCACATCCGTTCATAATTATATATAGCCCCCATATAAACCGATCCCCAGATTTGGCTTGCGGAGCCTAAAAGAGAAGCAAATTTCATCCGATCCGGCTGAAATTTGGTATATGGTATTGGTATATGGTCTCTAACAACCATGCAAAAATTGGTCCACATCGGTCCATAATTATATATAGCCCCCATATAAACCGATCCCCAGATTTGGCTTGCGGAGCCTCAAAGAGAAGAAAATTTCATCCGATCCGGCTGAAATTTGGTACATGAAATTGGTATATGGTCTCTAACAACCATGCAAAAATTGGTCCACATCGGTCCTTAATTATATATAGCCCCCATATAAACCGATCCCCAGATTTGGCTTGTGGAGCCTCTAAGAGAAGCATATTTCATCCGATTCGGCTGAAATTTGGTACATGATGTTGGTATATGGTCTCTAACAACCACGCAAAAATTGGTCCACATCGCTTCATAATTATATATAGCCCCCATATAAACCGATCCCCAGATCTGGCTTGCGAAGTCTCCAAGAGAAGCAAATTTCATCCAATCCGGTTGTAATTTGGAACATGGTGTTAGTATATGATCTTTAACAACCGTGCCAGAATTGGTCCATATCGGTCCATAATTATATATAGCCCCCATATAAAACGTTCTCCAGATTTGACCTCCGGAGCCTCTTGGAGGAGCAAAATTCATCCGATCCGGTTCAAATTAGGAACGTGGTGTTAGTATATGGTCGCTAACAACCATACCAAAATTGGTCCTATCACACAAAAATTGGTCCATATCGGTTCATAATCATGGTTGCCACTAGAGCCAAAAATAATCTACCAAAATTTTATTTCTATAGAAAATTTTGTCAAAATGTTATTTCTATAGAAAATTTTGTTAAAAGTTTTATTCGATTCATAATAAAATTTTCATCATTTTCAAAATTTTATTTCTATAGAAAATTTTGTCAAAATTTTATTTCTATAGAAAATTTTGTTAAAATTTTATTCGGTTCATAATCGTGGTTGCCAGTCGAGCCACAAATAATCTACCAAGATTTTATTTCTATAGAAAATTTTGTCAAAAGTTTATTTCTATAGAAAATTTTGTTAAAATTTTATTTCTGTAGAAATTTTTGTCAAAATTTTCTTTCTATAGAATATTTTGTCAAAATGTTTATTTCTATAGAAAATTTTGTGAAAATTTTATTTCTATAGAAAATTTTGTTAAAATTTTATTTCTGTAGAAAATTTTGTCAAAATTTTATGTCTACTTTGTCAAACTGAATTATATACGTATTGGATCGATCTTTTTTGATTTAATATATACCACGTATGGACTTACATACAATTTAGAAGATGGTGTTAGGAGGTTTTAAGATACCTTGCCATCGGCAATCGTTACCGCAACTTAAGTAATTCGATTGTGGATGGCAGTGTTTAGAAGAAGTTTCTACGCAATCCATGATGGAGGGTACATAAGCTTCGGCCTGGCCGAACTTACGGCCGTATATACTTGTTTTTTACTAACATTGTGTTTCATCCCAGGGTGTTAGCCGATTTAATTTTCTTTCTACCCGATTTTGTAGAAGTACAAAAAATTTTCTCCAAATCTTTTCAGATATAAATCAGATATGGTAACACAAATTTTGGTCTACATAATGGTGAAGGGTATAATAAAGTCGGCCCCGCCCGACTTTAGACTTTACTTACTTGTTTATTAATAATTTATCGTTCTCCTCACTTTCATGTGAGGAGACAAAAATACTTCACTGTCACTTACGTTCTAAGTACACAATAATACTAAAAGAATTTGACAAACAAAATGCAATCGAAATCCCAGTTTTGGGGGTTAAACATCTGTGGTTTAGGGTATAAAACAACACCAATATTCAAAACCAAACATTTAGGACATACACGATGATCTGTACTTGTAACAAGTATGGAATCTCAATTTTCTGTGAGAGTATCAATGAGAACAAACCTTTATTTTATATTCTCATTTGCTATGACTCCATTATATTAAGCCATAGTCGCCATACAAGCAAAACAGTTTTTGGGGGTTGAAAATGGATGAGAGCATCGAGGAGAACAAAACTTCATTTTGTGCTCCCATTAGCTAACTCTCACTGGCATAGTAAGTAAAAATTTTCTTCTTTTAATCCAAAAGCAGCTTAATTCAAACTTTATGTACGTGAATTACACAAATAAGCACACTTTGTACTTAATATGAGTATAACTTAGTATTTGCGTACTTAAAATTTTAAGTTCGAATTCAGGCTACAAATAAGAATTTGAAATCTGATTTTAGAAGTCTTTTTTTCTGTGGGTGTACAAAATGTGGGAAATACTTAAAAATAATGGAATTTTTACGCAATTCCGTAAAGTGAATTTGTCATTTATCGGGCGATACATATTTATAAGAGGGGAAATTTGAGGTATAATTATCAATTTTTTCTATTTAAGTACATTGATTTTTTTTCATCCAAAAATGTTGAACTTCCCTTAACCCTCTAATGCCCCAATTTTTTTGCCAGCTGATTAAATTTTCAATGTTAACGACACAAAAGCAAGAGAACTAGCCAAGAAAAATTTATACGGTAAAATTCAGCATATGCTGCAAAGCCTCTTGAATAGTTTCAAATAAGTTTTCTTTTTATTTCGCTCATTTTTGTTGTCTTAAGGTGTGTTTTACTAAAAGCTTCCTTATTAAATGAAGCCCGCCTAAAGGCGGGCTTGGGCATTAGAGGGTTAAGGATTTTTGAATTGATTCCTTGCCAAAATGTGGCCTTTTTGTATATAAGGTAATTTTTAGGAACCTGTCTACACTCAGAAACAGTGAACCAATGAGGAAGGAAAACTTTGGTTTGACTTAGAAAATTTAGGTTAATTTTAGAAATTTTCAAATAACCTATATTACAAACGCAGATGTCACGCCCATATTACAAAAATAAGTAAATATGTTTCGACAAATTCAAGAAAATTTATTAGACATAATTAACTTTTTTCACCTTTTAGAGAAAATTTCGTAGTTTGAAAGAAAAAAATTGGAGTTCAAAAGTGCGAAAATGTTTATCTTTACTTTTAGAAAATTTTGCCTTAATTCAAAACTTTTATGAAGGGACACAAATTTCCACGATGCGGATCGGATGAAATTTGCTCTTGGAAACTTCTTAGCCTAGCACAAAAAGCGCGGTATAAACAGAAAAAAGTTAAGTGTTTTGGAAACTTCCATCTCTGTTATGAACACATGTTAAATTTTGGTTTTTCGATCTGGCAACTCCTTCATATAGAAACAGGTCTTCAAAAAAGACGCATCCGCAATTTTTTACAATGGAAAAATTAGAAATGCGTGCTGTCATTAAATATTTACATAAAAAAGGTTTATCGGGACAAGAAATTCATAATGATATGGTGAATGTGTTAGGTGAGAGTGCTCCTTCGTATGCAACAGTAAAAAATTTGGTTGCTGAATTTAAATGAAGATGAACCACGTAGTGGACGTAAAAAACAGCAACAACAACAGAAATTGTATCCAAAGTGTATGATATGGTATTAAATGATCGACGAATAAAAGTGCGTGAAATTGCTAATATCACCCAGCAAAAAAAAAGCGTCGCCAAAAAAGTAATGGAAATGTTCTTTTTGGATCGGGAAGTGGTACAAAATTGACGCAGAAGCGATGAATTTAACATGGGCTTGTCGTAGGACGGAAGTCCTCCATTTCAACAGCCGGTGCACTGAATTTGGATCACTTCTTTAGGTGTGATCCTAATTCAATGTTTTGGATTTAAATTAAAATTCTGTGATATTTTGTGAAATAAATAATTATTACAATTTTTTATAATTTTTAATGGATTCTAACGTTTGTCTGAAACGTTTGACCTCAAATATTTTCAAAAATTCACAATTTTTTCAGATTGGATTTAACATTTTTTTCGGTAAAATTTAAATAATTTGTACCATTTTATGAATTCTGAAACTGTTTTTAACCAATTTGAAACAAAACAAGTATATACAGCACTAAGTTCGGCCGGGCCGAATCTTAAATACCCACCACCATGAACCAAATATTCGGGTTTCCTTTGAAATTTCAGGAGGGCTTGAGGACTTGAGGACACTTCCCGAAGATAAATTTAAAGATTTCACATATGAGGACTATATTGGATTCTGGATTTATAAGAACCATTTTTGTTTGAGTTTTAGAGGAATCATTAACATCTCTTGTAAGTGTGCAAGAAAATTATAAAATAACGTCTTGATTTGAAATCTTAAATCTGTAGAAGTAAAATCTGGAAATTTTACATTGAGTTTCAAGCAATTTTCATGATCAGTGCGCCTTCTACACCCTCAAGAAGTGAAGTCGGTCTATATGGAGGCATTACTAAATGGACCGATAAAAACTTAATTCGATACACGTTTTTGTGAGCCTAAAATACGAGAATATTTACAATTTCAGGAAAATTAGATAAAAACTACGGTTTCTAGAAACCCAAGGAGTTAAATCGGGAGATCGTTCTTATGAGGGCTATACTAAAATATGGACCGATACTCACCGTTTTCAGCACACCACTTTATGACCCGAAAATACCTCTAGATTTCCAATTTCAGGCAAATTGGATAAAAACTACGGTTTCTATAAGCCCAAGAAATAAAATCGGGAGATCGGTCTATATGGGGGTTATACCAAAACATGGACCGATACTCAACATTTTCGGCACGCCTCTTTATGGTCCTAACATACCTCTAGATTTCCAATTTCAGGGAAATTGGATAAAAACTACGGTTTCTATAAGCCCAAGAAGTAAAATCGGGAGATCGGTCTATATGGGGGCTATACCAAAACATGGACCGATACTCAACATTTTTGGCACACCTCTTTATGGTCCAAAAATAACTCTAGATTTAAAATTGCAGGCAAATTGGATAAAAACTACGGTTTCTATAAGCCCAAGAAATAAAATCGGGAGATCGGTCTATATGGGGGCTATACCAAAATATGGACCGATACTCACCATTTTCGTCACACCTCTTTATGGTCCTAAAATACCTCTAGATTTCCAATTTCAGACAAATTGGATAACAACTACGATTTCTATAAGCCCAAGACGGTTTATATGGGGACTATATCAAAACCTGGACCGATATAGCCCATCTTCGAACTTGACCTGCCTGCAGGCAAAAGACGAGTTTGTGCAAAATTTCAGCACGATTGCTTCATTATTGAAGACTGTAGCGTGATTACAACAGACAGACAGACAGACAGACAGACAGACAGACAGACAGACAGACAGACAGACAGACAGACGGACAGACGGACATCGTTATATCGTCTTAGAATTTCTCCCTGATCAAGAATATATATACTTTATATAGTCGGAAATCGATATTTCGATGTGTTACAAACGGAATGACAAACTTATTATACCCCCGTCACCATTCTATGGTGGTGGGTATAAAAAAGTTAAAATTACCCATTAAATATGAAATATGAAGAAAGCATGTTATAAAAAATGAATGAAACGAACTTCCTGTGTAGTTAAAATAAAGAACATCTTTGGGTGTACATCTTCTGGAAGTGATTTTAAAGTTGTGCTTTTGGAAGAATTTCCAAAATTTTTTGCTGGGCATGGGCATCTCAAATCATCGAGTCCATTTAATTTTGCATGAAGAACTACACATGAAAAAGCTTTCTGCAAGATGGGTGCCGCATTTGTTAACAGTCGATCAAAAACGCATAAGAATGAACATTTCTCAAGCTTTTTTGGATCGTTTGAAGCGAGAGAAAATGGATTTTAAGCGTCGTTTCATAACTGTTGATGAGACATGGATCCACCACTATACTCCAGAGACAAAAGAACAATCCAAACAATGGACTGAAGCTGGAGGAAGTGCCCCAAAGAAGGCAAAAATAATTCAATCGGCTGGTAAGATTATGGCAACGGTTTTTGGGACTTCAAAGGTATTTTATTGATTGACTATCTGCAAAAGGGTAAAACAATAAATTCAGGGTACTATTGCAACCTTTTGGATCAATTAAATGTACAAATTCGAGAAAAACGTCCTGGCTTACAACACAAAAAAATAATTTTCATCAGGACAACGCACCATCGCACAAGAGTGTTTTAACAATGGCTAAAATCAACGAATTAAAGTACGAGTTGCTTTACCATCCACCTTATTCTCCTGATTTAGCTCCCAGTGACTTTTACTTCTTTCCAAATCTAAAAAAAATTGTTGGTGGCAAGCGTTTTACCTCAAATGAAGATACAATTACATTTGTAAAGCACTATTTTGAAGACCTTGAGGAAAACTATTTTAATCAAGAGATAGGCTTACTGGAAAAGCGTTGGACTAAGTGTATTGAAGTTTCAGGAGATTATATTGAAAAATAAAAATATTTTTGAAAAACTAAATATACTCTTTCATTGATAGGCTAAGAAGTTTCCGAACCGCCCTCGTACGTAAACATTTCGATATTTTGTAATGATACATATCTTAAAGTCGAATCGAATCAGCGATTCTTTGGTGTTTAAAATGTTTTATTGTTCTGACTTCCCCGATAAATGAATATTCCATAATGGAATCTCTAATCCAGTAGTTGATGCGGATTGCAATACACTTCCATCATGGCAAATAACATAGGTTTGCATCTGTTTTTTCCATTGCCCACTTTCTTGTCAGCAAATACGGCAATGGAAACCAAGACAACATTACATAGTAGTAGCTGTAGTAGCACAATTACGATCGATTGCTTTTATATTTGGTCCTTTCCTTGTTTTTTTTTTTAGAAGTCCACTCGAAAAATACGGTAAAAGGTTTGCTTTACAATTTGAAGCAGTCATCTGTGAATTTTTGTTGGTTGATTGTTTTTTATGTCAGCTTTCGATGGGCAATGTCTAGACGCTAAATTAAAAATTTGCCCAAAAGAGTTAAAATGCACAAATCCTTTACTTTTCATGAAATATTACTTATCTCAAAACAACAATGGGAAAAGTTGATGGATGTTAGAAAAAACTGGTACTTGATACGGAATGGTGTATAAAATCTTTAAAACAAATTTTTTTAAGGGCAAATTGTGACTGAATACCTTTAATCAGGAAATTGGCATTTTATACCCTTGTAAAAAATTGGTGGATCAAACTAAATATGATCAGATCTTAAAATTAGCATTTTTATACCCTCCACCATAGGATGGGGGTATATTAACTTTGTCATTCCGTTTGTAACACATCGAAATATTGCTCTAAGACCCCATAAAGTATATATATTCTGGGTCGTGGTGAAATTCTGAGTCGATCTGAGCATGTCCGTCCGTCCGTCTGTTGAAATCACGCTAACTTCCGAACGAAACAAGCTATCGACTTGAAACTTGGCACAAGTAGTTGTTATTGATGTTGGTCGGATGGTATTGCAAATGGGTCATATCGGTCTACTTTTACGTATAGCCCCAATATAAAGGGACCCTCAGATTTGGCTTGTGGAGCCTCTAACAGAAGCATATTTCATCCGATCTGGATGAAATTTGGTACATGATGTTGGTATATGGTCTCCAACAACCACGCAAAATTTCGTCCACATCGGTCCATAATTATATATAGCCCCCATATACACCGATCCCCAGATTTGGCTTGCGGAGCCTCAAAGAGAAGCAAATTTCATCCGATCCGCCTGAAATATGGTACATGATGTTGGTATAGGGTCTCAAACAACCCTGCAAAAATTGGTCCACATTGGTTCATAATTATATATAGCCCCCATATAAACCGATCCCCAGATTTGGCTTGCGAAGTCTCCAAGAGAAGCAAATTTCATCCAATCTGGTTTTAATTTTGAACATGGTGTTAGTATATGATCTTTAACAACCGTGCCAGAATTGGTCCATATCGGTCCATAATATATAGCCCCCATATAAAACGATCTCCAGATTTGACCTCCGGAGCCTCTTGGAGGACCAAAATTCATCCGATTCGGTTCAAATTTGGAACGTAGTGTTATTATATGGGAGCCACCGTGGTGCAATGGTTAGCATGCCCGTTCGATTCCTGCTACGACCGGACACCAAAAAGTTTTTCAGCGGTGGATTATCCCACCTCAGTAATGCTGGTGACATTTCTGAGGGTTTCAAAGCTTCTCTAAGTGGTTTCACTGGAATGTGGAACGCCGTTCGGACTCGGCCATAAAAAGGAGGTCCCTTGTCATTGAGTTTAACATGGAATCGGGCAGCACTCAGTGATAAGAGAGAAGTTCACCACTGTGGTATTACAATGGACTGAATAGTTTAAGTGAGCCTGATACATCGGGCTACCACAAAACCTAACCTAAATTTTATTTCTATAGAAAATTTTGTCAAAATTTCATTTCTATACAAAATTTTGTTAATATTTTATTCGGTTCATAATCATGGTTGCCAATCAAGCCAAAAATAATCTTCCAAAATTTTATTTCTATGAAAAATTTTGTCAACATTTTATTTCTATAGAAAATTTTGTCAAAATTTTATTTCTAAAAAAATTTTGTCAAAATTTTATTTCTATACAAAATTTTGTCAAAATTTTATTTCTATAGAAAATTTTGTCAGCATTTTATGTCTATAGAAAATTTAGTCAAACTGAAATATATACGTATTTGATCGATCTTTTTATACCCTCCATCATAGGATGGGGGTATATTAACTTTGTCATTCCGTTTGTAACACATCGAAATATTGCTCTAAGACCCCATAAAGTATATATATTCTGGGTCGTGGTGAAATTCTGAGTCGATCTAAGCATGTCCGTCCGTCCGTCCGTCCGTCCGTCTGTTGAAATCACGCTAACTTCCGAACGAAACAAGCTATCGACTTGAAACTTGGCACAAGTAGTTGTTATCGATGTAGGTCAGATGGTATTGAAAATGGGCCATATCGGTCCACTTTTACGTATAGCCCCCATATAAAGGGACCCTCAGATTTGGCTTGTGGAGCCTCTAACAGAAGCATATTTCATCCGATCCGGCTGAAATTTGGTATATGGTGTTGGTATATGGTCTCTAACAACCATGCAAAAATTGGTCCACATCGGTTCATAATTATATATAGCCCCCATATAAACCGATCCCCAGATTTGGCTTGCGGAGCCTAAAAGAGAAGCAAATTTCATCCGATCCGGCTGAAATTTGGTACATGGTGTTGGTATATGGTCTCTAACAACCGTGCAAAAATAGGTCCATATCGGTCCTTAATTATATATGGCCCCCATATAAACCAATCCCCAGATTTGGCTTGTGGAGCCTCTAAAAGAAGCAAATTTCATCCGATCCGGCTGAAATTTGGTACATGATGTTGGTATATGGTATCTAACAACCATGCAAAAATTGGTCCATATCGGTCCTTAATTATATATAGCCCCCATATAAACCGATCCCCAGATTTGGCTTGTGGAGCCTCTAAAAGAAGCAAATTTCATCCGATCCGGCTGAAATTTGGTACATGATGTTGGTATATGGTCTCTAACAACCATGCAAAAATTGGTCCACATCGGTTCATAATTATATATAGCCCCCATATAAACCGATCCCCAGATTTGGCTTGCGAAGTCTCCAAGAGAAGCAAATTTCATCCAATCCGGTTGTAATTTGGAACATGGTGTTAGTATATGATCTTTAACAGCCGTGGCAGAATTGGTCCATATCGGTCCATAATTATATATAGCCCCCATATAAAACTTTCTCCAGATTTGACATCCGGAGCCTCTTGGAGGAGCAAAATTCATCCGATCCGGTTCAAATTAGGAACGTGGTGTTAGTATATGGTCGCTAACAACCATAACAAAATTGGTCCAATCACACAAAAATTGGTCCATATCGGTTCATAATCATGGTTCCCACTAGAGCCAAAAATAATCTACCAAAATTATATTTCTAGAGAAAATTTTGTCAAAATTTTATTTCTAGAGAAAGTTTTGTTAAAATTTTATTCGGTTCATAATAAAATTTTCATCATTGTCAAAATTTTATTTCTATAGAAAATTTTGTCAAAATTTTATTTCTATAGAAGATTTTGTTCAAATTTTATTCGGTTCATAATCATGGTTGCCACTCGACCCAAAAATAATCTACCAAGATTTTATTTCTATAGAAAATTTTGTCAAAAGTTTATTTCTATAGAAAATTTAGTTAAAATTTTATTTCTGTAGAAAATTTTGTCAAAATTTTCTTTCTATAGAAAATTTTGTCAAAATTTTTATTTCTATAGAAAATTTTGTGAAAATTTTATTTCTGTAGAAAATTTTGTCAACATTTTATGTCTACTTTGTCAAACTGAATTATATACGTATTGGATCGATGTTTTTTGATTTAATATATACCACGTATGGACTTACATCAATTTAGAAGATGGTGTTAGGAGGTTTTAAGATACCTTGCCATCGGCAAGCGTTACCGCAACTTAAGTAATTCGATTCTGGATGGCAGTGTTTAGAAGAAGTTTCTACGCAATCCATGATGGAGTGTACATAAGTTTCGGCCTGGCCGAACTTACGGCCGTATATACTTGTTTGATTTACTATATACCACGTATGGACTTACATACAATTTAGAAGACGGTGTTAGGAGGTTTTAAAATACTTTGCCATCGGCAAGCGTTACCGCAATTTAAGTAATTCGATTGTGGATGGCAGTGTTTAGAAGAAGTTTCTACGCAATCCATGGTGGAGGGTACATAAGCTTCGGCCTGGCCGAACTAACGGCCGTATATATTTGTTAGATCTAACAAGATATGATAAAATTTAATTAAATGCAGCTAGATATAATCCCATGTATATCAACATCATGTACCAAATTTCAGCAGGATCGGATGAAATTTGCTTCTCTTTGAGGATCCGCAAGCCAAATCTGGCGATCGGTTTATATGAGGGCTATATATAATTATGGATCGATATTGACCAATTTTTGCATGGTAATTAGAGACCATATACTTATACCATGTACCAAATTTCAACCGAATCGGATGAAATATGCTACTCTTATACCATCCGACCTACATCAATAACAACTACTTGTGCCAAGTTTCAAGTCTGTAGCTTGTTTCGTTCGGAAGTTAGCGTGATTTCAACAGACGGACGGACGGACATGCTTAGATCGACTCAGAATTTCACCACCACCTAGAATATATATACCTTATGGCAGTGTTGCCAATTTGGTGCTTTTAGCACCAAATTTAGTGCTTTTTGATTTCTAAAAAGCACCAAATTGCCTTTTTGGTGCCTTTTTAAAAAAAGCACCAACTTGGTGCTTTCTGGCATTTTCATTTAGTGCTTTTGGTGTTTTTTTTTTTTATTTTGAACAGTATTAAGTTTAATTGATACAAAAATTTTGATTAGACTTTCAAGAGCCAAAGAAACTCAAATTTATAATTTGATTGTTATGAAGTTGGTATTGATTATTTTTTAATTAATATTGTTATTTAGGGTATTCTGTAGGAAAGTCGAGCGATGAGTGTCGAATTTATGAATTTGGTAAAGATGTAATTAAAAACGTTTGTATTAAATTCACAAAAGCACGCACAACTAAAATAAGCAATAGACTCCTTCCATGTATTAATATTTTGAAAGTTGAAAAACATCACTGATCAAAATGAAATGGACGAAATCATTAACACTGATCAAAGTGTATACTTGAATAGGGGTTCATAATGGTGAGTACTAAGTTCGAGTTTTGCCGCTAAAGTGAAAACTATATCAGTGAAAAAGTCATTAAATTATGCATATTTGCTGCAAATTTTATTATAACTTGATCTTAATACCCACCTTAACTTCTTAAAAGTTCTATAATACATCTTCGGAAGCTTTTTTTTTTTTTTTAGTAGAGCATTTTATTGTCGATTTTGTGGTGGAAGGTGGTAGGTTAGAATTTATAATATATTTTTGGTGCTTTTTGGCCCTGGGGAGTTGGCAACACTGCCTTATGGGGTCTTAGAGCAATATTTCGATATGTTACAAACGGAATGAAAAAGTTAATATACCCCCCATCCTATGGTGGAGGGTATGAAAAACATATAGCGATCAATCAAAGTGTTGTCCATCGCTAGCCACTACTCATTCCCAACATTCTGGATTTCAAGTTTTGGCTTCCTCATAAGAACAAATATTCTGACCAGGTCATGCGTCATCGACTAAGTGAGAATCACAACGAGCAATATGTAAGCGATACGGCAGGTATGTCAGGACCTCCCATTTACGTGTTTCCAAATAAATTGTTATGGATTTTGCAACATACATTATCGTGCTGTAAAATCACATGTTTTAAGAGAAGAGAAAAATTTTAGTTTTGGATGGTGAGCATGGAACAGTTTTGTTGCAAACATGTTGTTTTCTCGAAGTTATCGTGCTGTAAATTCACCGTGCTGGTTATCACACAATGTTCGTCTCAAACTGGGTTTGAGATTGAGATGGTGATTCGTCTACCATTATCGATAGTCAAAAACTTACTACTTGCGCATTACCGGGGATTTACAAACTAATAAGTTACACGCAGAGAAGAAATTTTTTTTGGTGAGTTGGCACCTTGGAGTTATGTTATATTTGACAGGAAGGTGAACTTTAAGCTGAATACTGAAGAAAGGGTGAGAAAAGCTACGGCAGCTTTGTGCTCGTGCAAAAAGGCAATAGCAAAAAAGTGGGGGCTAAAGCCGAAAAAAGTTCATTGGCTGCACACTGCAGTGGTTAGACCTATAATGCTATATGGTGTTGTGCTCCAGGTTAAGATAAAGTTAACCATGCTTGTGTATCTCAGGCACATTCATTAAGACAGGAACGGATTCCGCTAATGTCATGCTGCATTTATTACGTTTAGATATATTGGCCAAGCAGTCAGTAGTAACAATGGCTGTATGGTTGTGTGACCTATTGCTGTGACAGTTTGGTCCTCAAAATAATCCCAGATGTGCCTAACGTAGTGGATTAGTCTCTGTCGAAAAACATTTACTTATTTTTGTAATGTCGGCTTAATGTCAGCGTTTGAGTTAAAATTTTCTAAAAGTAACCAAAATGTTTTTCCTGGTGGGTTCACTGTTTTTTTCGGTGTTGAAATCTCACAAAATTCTAATCGAAACAAGTTATCGACTTGATAACTTGTGCGGTTGAAATTTGGTACGTGCTCTTTCTATGTGCTTTTTAACAACCATGCAAAAATTTATCCATAAAGGTCCATAATTACATAACATATAGTCCCCCCTATATAAACCGATCCCTAGATTTGACATCTGGAGAAACTTGGAGAACCAACTTTCAATTTCAATTTATTTATTAATTCTTCTTTCACCCGATTTGGATGAAATTTTACACGTAAGGCTAGTATGTTATAAAGAGTGATTTGTTAAGAGCTTGATAACTTTTAAAAAAAAAAAAACGCATAAAATTTGCAAAATCTCATCGGTTCTTTATTTGAAACGTTAGATTGGTCCATGACATTTACTTTTTGAAGATAATTTCATTTAAATGTTGACCGCGGCTGCGTCTTAGGTGGTCCATTCGGAAAGTCCAATTTTGGGCAACTTTTTCGAGCATTTCGGCCGGAATAGCCCGAATTTCTTCGGAAATGTTGTCTTCCAAAGCTGGAATAGTTGCTGGCTTATTTCTGTAGACTTTAGACTTGACGTAGCCTCACAAAAAATAGTCTAAAGGCGTCAAATCGCATGATCTTGGTGGCCAACTTACCGGTCCATTTCTTGAGATGAATTGTTCTCCGAAGTTTTCCCTCAAAATGGCCATAGAATCGCGAGCTGTGTGGCATGTAGCGCCATCTTGTTGAAACCACATGTCAACCAAGTTCAGTTCTTCCATTTTTGGCAACAAAAAGTTTGTTAGCATCGAACGATAGCGATCGCCATTCACCGTAACGTTGCGTCCAACAGCATCTTTGAAAAAATACGGTCCAATGATTCCACCAGCGTACAAACCACACCAAACAGTGCATTTTTCGGGATGTATGGGCAGTTCTTGAACGGCTTCTGGTTGCTCTTCACTCCAAATGCGGCAATTTTGCTTATTTACGTAGCCATTCAACCAGAAATGAGCCTCATCGCTGAACAAAATTTGTCGATAAAAAAGCGGATTTTCTGCCAACTTTTCTAGGGCCCATTCACTGAAAATTCGACGTTGTGGCAGATCGTTCGGCTTCAGTTCTTGCACGAGCTGTATTTTATACGGTTTTACACCAAGATCTTTGCGTAAAATCTTCCATGTGGTCGAATAACACAAACCCAATTGCTGCGAACGGCGACGAATCGACATTTCACGGTCTTCAGCAACACTCTCAGAAACAGACGCAATATTCTCTTCTGTACGCACTGTACGCATTCGTGTGGTTGGTTTAATGTCCAATAAAGTAAACTGAGTGCGAAACTTGGTCACAATCGCATTAATTGTTTGCTCACTTGTTCGATTATGTAGACCATAAATCGGACGTAAAGCGCGAAACACATTTCGAACCGAACACTGATTTTGGTAATAAAATTCAATGATTTGCAAGCGTTGCTCGTTAGTAAGTCTATTCATGATGAAATGTCAAAGCATACTGAGCATCTTTCTCTTTGACACCATGTCTGAAATCCCACGTGATCTGTCAAATACTAATGCATGAAAATCCTAACCTCAAAAGAATCACCCTTTATGACCTCTAACTGCCATGCAAAAATTGGTTCATATCGGTCCGTATGAATATACAGCCCCCATAAAATCAAATCCAAAACTCCAAGGCTCCGAATCCACAGGCCCGATAAAACCCATGCAAAAATCATAACGGTTCATAATTATATAATGCATATAAACCGACCCCAGACTTTACTTCTGGAGCGTCATAGAGGAAGAACTTTCATCGGAACCACTTGCTTTAACATTTAAAGGGTGATTCTTTTGAGGTTAGGATTTTCATGCATTAGTATTTGACAGATCACGTGGGATTTCAGACATGGTGTCAAAGAGAAAGATGCTCAGTATGCTTTGACATTTCATCATGAATAGACTTACTAACGAGCAACGCTTGCAAATCATTGAATTTTATTACCAAAATCAGTGTTCGGTTCGAAATGTGTTTCGCGCTTTACGTCCGATTTATGGTCTACATAATCGACCAAGTGAGCAAACAATTAATGCGATTGTGACCAAGTTTCGCACTCAGTTTACTTTATTGGACATTAAACCAACCACACGAATGCGTACAGTGCGTACAGAAGAGAATATTGCGTCTGTTTCTGAGAGTGTTGCTGAAGACCGTGAAATGTCGATTCGTCGCCGTTCGCAGCAATTGGGTTTGTGTTATTCGACCACATGGAAGATTTTACGCAAAGATCTTGGTGTAAAACCGTATAAAATACAGCTCGTGCAAGAACTGAAGCCGAACGATCTGCCACAACGTCGAATTTTCAGTGAATGGGCCCTAGAAAAGTTGGCAGAAAATCCGCTTTTTTATCGACAAATTTTGTTCAGCGATGAGGCTCATTTCTGGTTGAATGGCTACGTAAATAAGCAAAATTGCCGCATTTGGAGTGAAGAGCAACCAGAAGCCGTTCAAGAACTGCCCATGCATCCCGAAAAATGCACTGTTTGGTGTGGTTTGTACGCTGGTGGAATCATTGGACCGTATTTTTTCAAAGATGCTGTTGGACGCAACGTTACGGTGAATGGCGATCGCTATCGTTCGATGCTAACAAACTTTTTGTTGCCAAAAATGGAAGAACTGAACTTGGTTGACATGTGGTTTCAACAAGATGGCGCTACATGCCACACAGCTCGCGATTCTATGGCCATTTTGAGGGAAAACTTCGGAGAACAATTCATCTCAAGAAATGGACCGGTAAGTTGGCCACCAAGATCATGCGATTTGATGCCTTTAGACTATTTTTTGTGGGGCTACGTCAAGTCTAAAGTCTACAGAAATAAGCCAGCAACTATTCCAGCTTTGGAAGACAACATTTCCGAAGAAATTCGGGCTATTCCGGCCGAAATGCTCGAAAAAGTTGCCCAAAATTGGACTTTCCGAATGGACCACCTAAGACGCAGCCGCGGTCAACATTTAAATGAAATTATCTTCAAAAAGTAAATGTCATGGACCAATCTAACGTTTCAAATAAAGAACCGATGAGATTTTGCAAATTTTATGCGTTTTTTTTTAAAAAAAAAGTTATCAAGCTCTTAACAAATCACCCTTTATAATCTCAACAAGTCTATACGGCCGTAAGTTCGGCCAGGCCGAAGCTTATGTACCCTCCCCCATGGATTGCGTACAAAACTAAAGACTGTCATCCACAATCGAATTACATGGGTTGTGGTAATACTTACCGATGGTAAGGCCGATTAAATATGTATATAATTCAGTTTGACAATATTTTCTATAGAAATAAAATTTTGACAAAATTTTCTATAGAAATAAAATTTTGACAACATTTTCTATAGAAATAAAATTTTGACAACATTTTCTATCGAAATAAAATTTTGACAACATTTTCTAAGAAATACAAATTTGACAAAATTTTCTATAGAAATAAAATTTTGACAAAATTTCCTATAGAAATAAAATTTTGACAAAATTTCCTATAGAATTAAAATGTTGACAACATTTTCTATAGAAATAAAATTTTGAACACATTTTCTATAGAAATAAAATTTTGAAAACATTTTCTATAGAAATAAAATTTTGAAAACATTTTCTATAGAAATAAAACTTTGACAAATTTCCTATAGAAATAAAATGTTGACAAAATTTTTCAATAGAAATAAAATCTTGTTAGAATTTTCTATTAAAATTAAATTTTGACAAAATTTTCTATTGAAATAAAATTTTGACAAAATTTTCTATTGAAATAAAATTTTGACAAAATTTTCTATAGAAATAAAATCTTGACAAAATTTTCTATTGAAATAAAACTTTGACAAAATTTTCTATAGAAATAATATTTACGTAGATAAAATGTTGAACACATTTTCTATAGAAATAAAATTTTCTATTGAAATAAAATTTTGACAAAATTTTCTATTGAAATAAAATTTGGACAAAATTTTCTATAGAAAAAAATTTTTGACAAAATTTTCTACAGAAATAAAATTTTGACAACATTTTCTATAGCAATAAAATTTTCACAACATTTTTTATAGAAATAAAATTTTGACAAAATTTTCTATAGAAATAAAATCTTGACAAAATTTTCTATAGAAATAAAATCATGACAAAATTTTTTATAGAAATAAAACTATTGAAATAAAATTTGGACAAAATTTTCTATAGAAATAAATTTTTGACAAAATTTTCTACAGAAATAAAATTTTGACAACATTTTCTATAGAAATAAAATTTTTACAACATTTTTTATAGAAATAAAATTTTGACAAAATTTTCTATAGAAATAAAATCTTGACAAAATTTTCTATAGAAATAAAATCATGACAAAATTTTTTTATAGAAATAAAACTTTGACAAAATTTTCTATAGAAATAAAATTTACGTAGATTATATTTGGCTCATGGCAACCATGATTATGATCCGATATGTACCAATTTTTGTGTGATTGTGGATCGTCTATATATAACTATAGACCGATATGGACCAATTTTAGCATGGTTATTAGCGGCCATATACTAACACCACGTTCCAAATTTCAACCGTAACGGATGAATTTTGCTCCTTCAAGATTTCCCGACGTCAAATCTGTGGGTAGATATATATGGGGGCTACCGATATGGACCAATTTTTGCAAGGTTGTTGGAGACCATATACTAACACCATTTACCAAATTTCAATCGGATCAGATGAAATTTCCTTCTCTATGAAGCTCCGTAAACCAAATCTGGGGTCGGTTTATATGGGGGCTAAACGTAAATGTTGTCAAATATGGCCATTTGCAATACCATCCGACCTACATCAATAGCAAATACTTATACCAAGTTACAAGTCGATAGCTTGTTTCGTTCGGAAGTTAGTGGGATTTCAAAAGACGGACGGACGGATGGACGGACATGCTTAGATCGACTCAGAATTTCACCACTACCCAGAATATATACACTTTATGGGGTCTTAGAACAGTATTTCGATGTGTTTCAAACGGCATGACAAAGTTAATATTCCCCCATTCTATGGTGGAGGGTATAAATATAGAGAGCGTGTTGGTGCGCTCTTTTAGTTTTTTATACGCCATCGTTTTCCTTTTCGCTCTCTCTCTCTCTCTGTCTTATAGTACACTTTGTACTTTGAGAATCTCTATAAAGCCTGGAAATCTCGTCTTCGAACTCAGACGGCGAGAGTTTGTAAAGGAAATTATTATATGCGATCCATGGTGGTGGACATTTGATACAAGGCCCGGATGAATTAACGGCCACATATCTTTGTTTTTTTTTCTCGAAGGATAACATGTTAAGCAAATAAATCATAAATAATGGTGAAATGTGAATAAAATATTTAGGCGAAGTTTTCAACACACATTCACGGGGGTTGTCAAAACCGTCAATAACAATCGTGACAGCGATAAAATACAATCGTCTTATAAATCACGATTTAATGATGACGCTGGCATCTAGCATTAACGTAAATACCCAACTACCACTCACTATTGTAACGCCTCTCAGGATGGGATTTAAATTACAAATGAACACATAAAAAACTCATAAAATTCAGAAAAAGGGCTGGACATAACGAATTGCATGGTGGGAACAGCTAATCCAATCGCATAATAAAACTTTTCCAGATAAAAAGTCAGAAAAAGAAACAACAACAAAGAGTCAGGAACATAAAAAAAGGAAATCAACGCTTTTCCAATATCAGCATAGGTCATAAAAATGATTTACCCTGCAAATACCACCACGCTTTTGTCGCACAAATACATCTTTGCATTGAGAATATTTTCACAGGCAAATGCCATTCTTCTTTCTCCATGGATAGTGAGTTAGTGACAAAACATTGGGGTATTCCTTTACGTTCACAATTCATTTGAACCTTAAAGATTCCTTGATTCCTTCCTACACAAAAAAAAAAATTTGGATTTCAGTCAGGAAAATCGCAGATTCAATCATTATTTTAATTGAAATGTCTTCAATCACGAAAATGATAGTATCAATCACACATTTTAATTGAAAACCAACACAACTTTCAATTATAAAATTAATTGAATTTTGTCACGGAATCAATTAATTGTGTGATTGAATCAATTAAAAAAGGGATTGGTTTTTGACATAAAATTCAATCCCAGTTTTAATTGAATCAGTTAAAATTTTAATTAATTTCGAGACTAAAATCTATCAACTAAAGGGTGATTCTTTTGAGGTTAGGATTTTCATGCATTAGTATTTGACAGATCACGTGGGATTTCAGACATGGTGTCAAAGAGAAAGATGCTCAGTATGCTTTGACATTTCATCATGAATAGACTTACTAACGAGCAACGCTTGCAAATCATTGAATTTTATTACCAAAATCAGTGTTCGGTTCGAAATGTGTTTCGCGCTTTACGTCCGATTTATGGTCTACATAATCGACCAAGTGAGCAAACAATTAATGCGATTGTGACCAAGTTTCGCACTCAGTTTACTTTATTGGACATTAAACCAACCACACGAATGCGTACAGTGCGTACAGAAGAGAATATTGCGTCTGTTTCTGAGAGTGTTGCTGAAGACCGTGAAATGTCGATTTATTTAATTTATTTATTTTATTTAATTGATTCAATTAAATTAATAATTGATATTGGCAATAAATTTATATCGAAAAATTTATATATTGCGTCCCCAAAATCTTATTTAGTTTTATTTGAAATAAAAGAAAATATT
This sequence comes from Haematobia irritans, assembly GCF_050003625.1. NCBI lineage: Eukaryota > Metazoa > Arthropoda > Insecta > Diptera > Muscidae > Haematobia > Haematobia irritans. Next base: position 49,349,396 of record NC_134400.1, read on the forward strand.
TGTTTCTTATAAAACATCTTCAATATTTTATTTTTCTGAATTATGCTATAGACTAAAGAATTTGGTTTTTGTTATTTGTGTGTTTTGTTCTAAAATAACTTAGACAAAATAATAATAATAATAAAATAACTTAGAATTATGATCAATAACAACTAAAGGGTTATAAAAAATATAAACTACACGGACGAAAAAGACTGTTTTTCTTATGTTTGGATATAAACATTATATGTTTGGAACTCAAATTTTTAAACACAATATTTTTGAGTGCAAACATATAATGTTCATAAACTAGCATAATATGTTTGGGACATATATGTTAATATGTTAGAACATATTATGTTTGGGACATAAAATGTTTGTAAATATAATATGCTGGGATTCAAACATATATTAATTTAGAAATATCCCATAAACATATATGTGTTTACAAAGAGAGACAAAGTGTATGCTGGAAGGAAAAAAATGAAAGTAACCAATTGGCGCATTACAAATATATATACACAAAGAAAATTTCATTAAATATAGGAAAAATACTACGTGTGAATATAAACAAGTATAAATTTACATATTATGCTGCAAGTAGATGATGCTGATGAGGAATGTGGTAATTCCGAAACAGCTGTACATCCAACCATCTTGCAGTCTATAGGGCTTTGCCCAAATAAATTTGACAAGCATATTTTTCCTCTGTTGGTTAAGCTACACTTGTAGTTTAGTCAATGCATGGCTTTAAGCTGAGATCAAAAAAAAAAAAAAAAAAAAAAACAACAATAACGATTGAAGAGAAGCCAACAATAACAAACAAAACGAATTTACATATTATGATTAAACATATATATGTTGTGATATAAGACTTCGCCAAAAATTTTATATGCTTAAGTAAAATATTAAAATGAGTCTTCGGAGAGAAAATTCATTCGGAACCAAGATAAAATATATTTGAAAAAAAAAGAGCATGAGTTTTGTTTATCATTTTCGCATTGCGGGCACAATTTTTTTGTTTCGTCAAAACAAATCGGAACGTAGGACGAGTAAGTCAAAATATTCAAACAAAGGTAATTAAAGGGATCTTCATAAAAACTAACGAAAGGGCACTATACACTGAACAAAAAGCATGTCCGGTTCCAAAGATTGTGTCTCCACTTTAACAATTTTGGTATTGATTCCGAACCAAAGAAGCGGAGAATAAAAGTAAGGATGCTTTTAAGATACAATTATCTTTTAAATTGGGTTTTGTGTACTTGACTCTACGAAGTACATTTCAATTTTTCGCTTTTTCAGCTTTTTTTCATATGCTATAAAATGTCCGTTAAAAACAAGACTTCCAGTAGAAATTATGCTATGTTTCAAGTAAAACATGTCTTTAAAATAAAGTATTGAAAAACATATCCAATTTTTTAATGATTTTTGCCTTGTAGTCAAGATGCAAAAATGCAACAAATTTAAAGACAGTTTCATTAATTTTAAAGAATTTTTCTGAATTATTACAGTCAAGTTGACCTTAGTCCAAAAATTTGTTCTTCCATTTTTAAGTCAAATCACTTAATTATAACGACAACACGACTTCGTTGAAAGTATTAGTATGTAATATTGAACACTTTTCGGGAACTTCCGAACGAATCTGGAATATATATATTAAAAAATATATTAAAAAAAAAAAAAAAAACAAGTGTATACGGCCGTAAGTTCGGCCAGGCCGAATCTTATGTACCCTCCACCATGGATTGCGTAAAAACTTCTACGAAAGACTGTCTTCCACAATCGAAATACTTGGGTTGTGGTATCTTAAAACTTCTTAACATCGTTTTCTAAATTGTGAGTTAGTCCATACGTGGTATATATTAGACAAAAAAGTTATGTATAGTTAAGTCTACAAATAATTAGGAATCGATATGGACTTTTTGCACGGTACGTAGAGAGCCAGAATTGAAATATGGGGGTCGCTTATATGGGGGCTATATACAATTATGAACTTTATATGGACCAATTTTTGTGTGATTGGAAATCGCTTTATCTGAGGGATATATATAACTATAGACCGATATGGCATGATTGTTAACGACCATATACTAGCACAATGTACCAAATTTCAACTGACTCGGATGAAATTTGCTCCTCCAAGAGGCTCCAAAACCAAATCTCGGGATCGGTTTATATGGGGCAATATATGATTATGGACTGATATGGACCACTTTTAGCATGGTTGTTAAATATCATATACGATCACCACGTACCAAATTTCAAGCAGATCGGATGAATTTTGCTTCTCATAAAGGCACCGGAGGTCAAATCTGGGGATCGGTTTATATGGGAGCTATATATAATTATGGGCTGATAGGAACCAATTACTGCATGGTTGTTGGATTCCATATACTAACATCACGTGCCAAATGTCAACCGAATGGGAAAAATTTTGCTCTTCCAAGGGGCTCTGGAGGTCAAATCTGGGGATAGGTTTATATGGGGGCTATATTTAATTATGGACCGATGTGGACCAATTTTTGCGTGGTTGTTAGAGACCGTATACTGACACCATGTACCAAATTTCAGCCGGATCGGATGAAATTTGCTTCTTTTAGAGGCCTCGCAAGCCAAATTTGGGGGTCCGTTTATATGGGGGCTATACGTAAAAGTGGACCGATATGGCCCATTTTCAATACCATCCGACCTACATCAATAACAACTACTTGTGCCAAGTTTCAAGTCGATAGCTTGTTTCGTTCGGAAGTTAGCGTGATTTCAACAGACGGACGGACGGACGGACATGCTCAGATCGACTCAGAATTTCACCACGACCCAGAATATATATACTTTATGGGGTCTTAGAGCAATATTTCGATGTGTAACAAACGGAATGACAAAGTTAATATAACCCCCCATCCTATGGTGGAGGGTATAAAAATGGTGTTGGTCGAAGCAGGGATCGAACCCAGGACCCCTGTCACGCAAGGCGGACGACCAACCACTGCTCCACGCTGCCAACAATTGTATGTTTAACAATGTTATGTTGTTAAACAATGTTATGTTTGCATCGGCTCGTGGGCGCCGCAATAAATATGACTTATAACGATAATTATCTCTTGATGACCATAGCTACGTAGCCCAGTGGTTAGTGTGCTGGCTTACAAACTGTGTGGTCCTCTGTTCGAATCCCCGTCCGGCAAAAGGTAAAATTTAAAAAAATTATAAAATTTAATAATTTCTTTTACAATGTTTGTATTACAGAAAAATGTGCTAAGAACTAAAAAACTCATGGAAGTGAAAAAAATGTGAGGGAATATACAATTAGGCAGAAAAAAATTTGAGCACACAATCTTCTTTGAAAGAAAATTCCTCTCAGCATATAATATTTTTGGGTCCAAAATGCCTCCAAACATAGTATATGTTCACATCATAACATATAGTTTTTTGGAAGACAACATTTTTGAATTTGGATGGAAAAATACAAAATGTTTGGAACTTAGACAAACATATTATATTGTTTAGACCAGGGATTCAGAGCGGAGCGGAGCGGAGCAAGCCCTTTTTTAGCCGGAGCGGAGCGGGAGCGGCATTTCTAAAATCCGGAGCGGAGCGGGAGCGGAGCGGTTTCCAAATGAAAAACTGCTCCGCTCCGAATAAAATATTACTTGAATGAAATGTGTATCTTTTAAATTACACTGTGTAGGTAATTTCAAATTTAGCTAGTACTTAGCTAGTGTGAGCAAACGTTTAAAATGTACGATATGTATTTTTGTAGGTACGTACATTGGGGAAAACACAACGTGTTTTTTTAGTAATTGTTTTCAAAAACGGCAAATGTCAAAATATATCTCTAGTATGTGTTGTAAAAGTAACAACAGTACTTTCGATCAATTTCATCCCGTATTACTACAAAGATGTTTGTAATGAACGTCGTATAAATGCAATTAAACGATCTTATTTATATTTAATTTTTTAGTTTTCTACACTGAAAAAAATATTGTCGTGAAGTCAAAGATTCCATGTCCTTAGAATAAGAATGCAAATTTTGCTTAACATGGAAGACGCATTTGTCTAAAACAAAGTTTTTTTTTCTTGTCCAAAAGGAAATAAACTTTTGAATGAAGTTGTACTGTCCTTATAATTAAGTGATTTTACTTAAAAATGTGTATCATAACATGAAAGATAAAATTTTTGAGGTAAGGTCAACGTGACTTTAATAACTAGGAAAAATTCTTTAAAATTAATAAAATTGTTTTAAATTTGTTTCCTTTTTGCATCTTGCCTACAAAGCAAAAAATCGTTAAAAAATAAGACATGTTTTTCAACACTTTATTTTAAAGACGCTTTTTACTTGAAACATAGCATAATTTCTACTGGAAGTCGAGTCTTAATATGAAAAAAAAAAATAAGTCGTTAACTCGTTTTTAAAGGATTTTGATAACAACTGACGAAAAAATCTAAAAAAATGAAAAATTACCATTTGCTTCCTAGAAGCAAGTACATAACCCCCAAATTTAAAAGAGAATTACGTCTTTAAAGTATCCTTAATTGTATTCTCCGCTTCTTTGGCTCGGAATTAATACCCAAACCGTTAAAGTAAAGACAAAATCTTTGGAACCGGGCATGCTTTTTTTCAGTGTAAGGACATTCATATTTGCTTTACTATTGTAAAGGGTGATTCTTTTGAGGTTATGATTTTCATGCATTAGTATTTGACAGATCACGTGGGATTTCAGACATGGTGTCAAAGAGAAAGATGCTCAGTATGCTTTGACATTTCATCATGAATAGACTTACTAACGAGCAACGCTTGCAAATCATTGAATTTTATTACCAAAATCAGTGGCAGAAAATCCGCTTTTTTATCGACAAATTTTGTTCAGCGATGAGGCTCATTTCTGGTTGAATGGCTACGTAAATAAGCAAAATTTCCGCATTTGGAGTGAAGAGCAACCAGAAGCCATTCAAGAACTGCCCATGCATCCCGAAAAATGCACTGTTTGGTGTGGTTTGTACGCTGGTGGAATCATTGGACCGTATTTTTTCAAAGATGCTGTTGGACGCAACGTTACGGTGAATGGCGATCGCTATCGTTCGGTGCTAACAAACTTTTTGTTGCCAAAAATGGAAGAACTGAACTTGGTTGACATGTGGTTTCAACAAGATGGCGCTACATGCCACACAGCTCGCGATTCTATGGCCATTTTGAGGGAAAACTTCGGAGAACAATTCATCTCAAGAAATGGACCGGTAAGTTGGCCACCAAGATCATGCGATTTGACGCCTTTAGACTATTTTTTGTGGGGCTACGTCAAGTCTAAAGTCTACAGAAATAAGCCAGCAACTATTCCAGCTTTGGAAGACAACATTTCCGAAGAAATTCGGGCTATTCCGGCCGAAATGCTCGAAAAAGTTGCCCAAAATTGGACTTTCCGAATGGACCACCTAAGACGCAGCCGCGGTCAACATTTAAATGAAATTATCTTCAAAAAGTAAATGTCATTTTATGCGTTTTTTTTTAAAAAAAGTTATCAAGCTCTTAACAAATCACCCTTTACTATATCCTAGCATTCTCTTATTTCTGATATTAGTTCTCGAAAATTTAATTAAAATTATGGATAGTTTCAATTTTGGTTGAAAAATGTGCTCATATACATTTATTATACAATAAAGGGGAAAAAAGCGAAATTAGGTAACACTAGATCTGAGTAAGAATATTCGTGGGTATACCACGGACTGATGTCGATGGAGGTTGTTGCAAACATAAACATACTCACACACATTACAAATATAACAAAACCTCTTCTCTACGTCTGTTGCAAAACAAAAAAACTTTCGGAGAGTAGTTACTTCTACACTGAAAAAAATATTGTCGTGAGGTCTAAGATTTCATGTCTTTAAAATACGAATACAAATTTTGCTTAGCATAGAAGACCCATTTCTCTAAAATAAAGTTATTTTTCTTGTCCAAAAGTCGATAAACTTTTCAATGAAGTCGAATTGTCCTTATAATTAAGTGACTTGACTTAAAAATGGGTATTTTAACATGAAAGAAAAAATGTGTAGGCTAAGGTCAACTTGACATTAATAATTCAGAAAAATTCTTTAAATTTAATGAAATTGTCTTTAAATTTGTTGTCTTTTGGCATCTTGACTACAAAGCAAAAAATCGTTCAAATATAGGACATGTTTTTCAATACTTTATTTTAAAGAAGTTTTTTACTTCAAACATAGCATAATTTCTACTGGAAGTCGAGTCCTAATTTGGAAAATAAAGTTGCCGTTAACTCGTTCTTAAAGGACTTTGATAGCATATGAAGAAAAAAAGCTGAGAAAGCGAAAAATTAAATTTTGTTTCCTAGAAGCAAGTACACAAAACCTAAATTTAAAAGAGAATTGTGTCTTAAAAGTATCCTTACTTCTATTCTCCGCTTCTTTGGCTCGGAATCAATACCAAATTTTTTAAAGTAAAGACAAAATCTTTGGAACCGAGTATGCTTTTTTTCAGAGTACTCTGTGTATAGACTTTCAATTCCAATCAGCGTTGCCGTTTTGGTCCGATCGGACCAAAATTGGTCCAAAAGATTTCTAATTTTTAAATTTGGTCCGATGGTCAGACCAAACAGAATTTGGTCCATTTTCATAAATTTGGTTTCTATCACATATTAAATAGTAGATGGTGCACCGCAAAGAATATTGTCGGGAGGCCAAATACTTCACATGCTTCAAATACGAATTTTGCTTAGAATAGAAGACGTATTTCTCTGAAAAAAAGTTTTTCCTTGTCTAAAAGTATCTAAACTTTTCAATGAAGTCTATTTATCCTTATAGCTAAATGATTCGACATAAAAATGTGTATCCTAACATGAATGCAAATTTCGTTTTAATGAAGACAAAATGGATTTAATATTTCTGAAAAAATCTTCAAAATTAATAAAATGTTTCAACACATTGTTTTAAAGTCATTATACCCTAAACCACATAGTGGTTAGGGTATAATAAGTTTGATCTGCCAAAAAATGTGCCTACAAGAAATATGGATTTTAGACCCCATAAAATATATACCGATCGACTCAGAATCACCTCCTGAGTCGATCTAGCGCTTGGTGTCCGTCTGTCCATCCGTCCGTCTGTCCATGTATTTGTTGTTCACAGGATTTCGGTCGCAATTATTAACCGATTTTGATGAAATTTGGTACAGGGAGTTTTTTTGGGCACAAGGACGAACGTTATTGAATTTGGAAGAAATCGGATCAAATTTAGATATAGCTCCCATATGTATGTATTGCCCGATTTCGACAAATGGGGTCACGTTGCACTTTTTTACTAACCGATCGTCGTCAAATTTAGCACAAAATAATCTTCTGTATCACCCTTTAAGTCTGAAAATTTCATCGAAATCGGTTAAGATTTAGATATAGGTCCCATATATATGTATCGCCCGATGTTGCCAAATTAGGTCATAAAACCCTTATTTATCAACCGATCTTACTCAAAGTTGGCGAAATGTAATCTTCTATAGCACTAACTATATGTGCAAAAAATCATCGAAATCGGTTCAGATTTAGCTATAGCTCCCATGTATATACCGCCCGATTTTTCTAAATAAAATAAAACTCAATTGAACAAATAATACAATGCTTGTACTATAATTTTCTCAAAGAGGAGCGGAGCGATTTTTTTTTTCTCGGAGCGGAGCGGTTTTTTTTCTCCGGAGCGGGAGCGGAGCGAAAAAAGTGGACCGCTCCGGATCCCTGGTTTAGACCAATATGCTTTCAAACATATTATATATTGGAAGAAATCAAACATATAAATGTTTGGGCAATACCCAAAAATTTATATGCTTGAAGCAAAATATATTTGGGAGTATATGTTACAGAAGCGATTTTTTTGAGGGTGTATATAAATCATTATCTACCTTATCATAATGACATGATTATGATAATAATCACAAATAACAAAAATCACATTCTTTAGTCTTTGGCATAATTCAGAAGTTCCGTATCCCTTATAACATGTAGATGCGCCTAGATTTCCAATAATTCAGCAGCCTGTAAGCTAAATTATATGGAGGCTTTTTCTAAAACTGAGCCAAATTAGAACAAACTTGACACACTTAAATATCATATTAAATATACTCTTTGTGGAAACTATCCAGTCAATTGGAGGAAAATCCCATTGGAAATGGGTCTAAAATGTGAAACAGTCTACCATATTTCCCCAACTCTGGTGTACGTATATATATATATATATATATATATATATATATATATATATATATATATATATATATATATATATATATATATATATATATATATATATATATATATGATTCGTGTCAAAATTTGACGTCTGTAAGTCAATTAGTGAGATAGAGCGTCTTTTGTGAAGCAACTTTTGTTATTGTGAAAAAATGGAAAAAAGGAATTTCGTGTTTTGATAAAATACTGTTTTCTGAAGGGAAAAAATACGATGGAAGCAAAAACTTGGCTTGATAATGAGTTTCCGGACTCTGCCCCAGGGAAGGTTAGGTTAGGTTATGTAGCAGCCCGATGTATCAGGCTCACGTAGACTATTCAGTCCATTGTAATACCACAGTGGTGAACTTCTCTCTTATCACTGAGTGCTGCCCGATTCCATGTTAAGCTCAATGACAAGGGACCTCCTTTTTATAGCCGAGTCCGAACGGCGTTCCACATTCCAGTGAAACCACTTAGAGAAGCTTTGAAACCCTCAGAAATGTCACCAGCATTACTAAGGTGGGATAATCCACCGCTGAAAAACTTTTTGGTATTCGGTCGTAGCAGGAATCAAATCCACGACCTTGTGTATGCAAGGCGGGCATGCTAACCATTGCACCACGGGGCTCCCAGGGAAATCAATAAGAATTGATTGGTATGCAAAATTCAAGCGTGGTGAAATGAGCACGGAGGACGGTAAACGCAGCGGACGCCCGAAAGAGGTGGTTACTGACGAAAACATCAAAAAAATCCACAAAATGATTTTGAATGACCGTAAAATGAAGTTGATCGAGATAGCAGAGGCCTTAAAGATATTAAAGGAACGTGTTGGTCATATCATTCATCAATATTTGGATATGGGGAAGCTCTGTGCAAAATGGGTGCCGCGCGAGCTCACATTTGACCAAAAACAACAACGTGTTGATGATTCTGAGCGGGGTTTGCAGTTGTTAACTCGTAATACACCCGAGCCTTTCCGTCGATATGTGACAATGGATGAAACATGGCTCCATCACTGCACTCCCGAGTCCAATCGCCAGTCGGCTGAGTGGACAGCGACCGGTGAAACGTCTTCGAAGCGTGGAAAGACTCAAAAGTCCGTTGGCAAAGTAATGGCCTCGTTTTTTGGGATGCGCATGGATTAATTTTTATCGATTATCTTGAGAAGGCAAAAACCATCAACAGTGACTATTATATGGTGTTATTGGAGCTCTTGAAGGTCGAAATCGCGGCAAAACGGCCCCATATGAAGAAGAAACAAGTATATACAGCACTAAGTTCGGCCGGGCCGAATCTTAAATACCCACCACCATGAACCAAATAGTAGGGTTTCCTTTGAAATTTCAGGAGGGCTTGAGGACTTGAGGACACTTCCCGAAGATAAATTTAAAGATTTCACCTATGAGGACTATATCAGATTCTGGATTTATAAGAACCATTTTTGTTTGAGTTTTAGAGGAATCATTAACATCTCTTGTAAGTGTGCAAGAAAATTATAAAATAACGTCTTGATTTGAAATCTTAAATCTGTAGAAGTAAAATCTGGAAATTTTACATTGATTTTCAAGCAATTTTCATGATCAGTGCGCCTTCTACACCCTCAAGAAGTGAAGTCGGTCTATATGGAGGCATTACCAAATGGACCGATAAAAACTTAATCCGATTCACGTTTATGTGAGCCTAAAATACCAGAATATTTACAATTTCAGGCAAATCACATAAAAACTACGGTTTCTAGAAACCCAAGGACTTAAATCTGGAGATCGTTCTTATGGGGGCTATACTAAAATATGGACCGATACTCACCGTTTTCGGCACACATCTTTATGACCAGAAAATACCTCTAGATTTCCAATTTCAGGCAAATAGGATAAAAATTTCGGATTCTAGAAGCCCAAGAAGTAAAACCGGGAAATCGGTCTATACGGGGGCTATACCAAAATATGGACCGATACTCACCATTTTCGGCACACCTCTTTATGGTCCTAAAATACCTCCACATTTCCAAGTTCAGACAAATTGGATAAAAACTACGGTTTCTATAAGCCCAAAACCCAAAATCGGGAGGTCGTTTTATATGGGGACCATACCAAAACATGGACCGATACTCACAATTTTTGGCACACCTCTTTATGGTCATAAAATACCTCTAGATTTCAAATTTCAGGTAAATTGAATAAACACTGCTGTTTCTATAAGCCCAAGAAGTAAAATCGGGAGATCGGTCTATATGGGGGCTATACCAAAACATGGACCGATACTCACCATTTTTGGCACACCTCTTTATGGTCATAAAATACCTCAAGATTTCAAATTTCAAGCCCAAGACCCCAAATCGGGAGGTCGGTTTATATGGGGACTATACCAAAACCTGGACCGATATAGCCCATCTTCGAACTTGACCTGCCTGCAGACATAATACGAGTTTGTGCCAAATTTCAGCACGATTGCTTTATTATTGAAGACTGTAGCGTGATTACAACAGACAGACAGACGGACAGACGGACATCGTTATATCGTCTTAGAATTTCTCCCTGATCAAGAATATATATACTTTATATAGTCGGAAATCGATATTTCGATGTGTTACAAACGGAATGACAAACTTATTATACCCCCGTCACCATTCTATGGTGGTGGGTATAAAAAAGTGTTGGTCCACTAAGACAACGTACCGTGCTACAAGTCGTTGAGAACGATGAATTGGGATTCGAATTGCTTCCCCATCCACCGTATTCTCCAGATCTGGCCCCCAGCCACTTTTTCTTGTTCTCAGACCTCAAAAGGATGCTCGCAGGGAAAAAATTTGGCTGCAATGAAGAGGTGATCGCCGAAACAGAGGCCTATTTTGAGGCAAAACCGAAGGATTACTTCCAAAATGGTATCAAAAAATTGGAAAGTCGTTATAATCGTTGTATCGCTCTTGAAGGGAACTATGTTGAATAATAAAAACGAATTTTGACAAAAAAATGTGTTTTTCTTTGTTAGACCGGGGACTTCAGCCAACCTGTTAGAAAGTACGGAATTAGGCCGTTTTAAGTGAAAATTTAAGATTTGGACAATTAAATTTCGCAAAAAATAATAGAAAATCAATAAAAAAAAGTAAAACAAGTATATACGGCCGTAAGTTCGGCCAGGCCGAATCTTATGTACCCTCCACCATGGATTGCGTAGGAACTTCTACTAAAGGCTGTCATCCACAATCGAATTACTTCGGTTGCGATAAGACTTGCCGATGGCAAGGTATCGTAAAACTTTTTAACACTGTCTTCTAAATTGTAAGTTAGCCCATACGGGGTATATATTAAACAAACAAAGGCCGATTAAATACGTATATAATCTAGTTTGACAAAATTTTCTATAGAAATAAAATTTTGACAAAATTTTCTATAGAAATGAAACCTTGACAAAATTTTCTATAGAATTAAAATTTTGACAAAATTTTCTATAGAAATAAAAATTTGACAAAATTTTCTATAGAAATAAAAACTTGACAAAATTTTCTATAGAAATAAAATGTTGACAAAATTTTCTATGGAAGTAAAATGTTGACAAAATTTTCTATAGCAATACAATTTTGACAAAAATTTCTATAGAAATAAAATGTTGACAAAATTTTGTATAGAAATAAAATTTTGACAAAATTTTGTATAGAAATAAAATGTTGACAAAATTTTCTACAGAAATAAATTTTTTACAAAATTTTCTATAGAAATAAAATTTTGACAAACATTTCTATAGAAATAAACTTTTGACAAAACTTTCTATAGAAATGAAATTTTAACAAAACTTTCTATAGTAATAAAATTTGACAAAATTTTCTATGGAAATAAAGTTTTGGTAGATTACAAAATTTTCTATAGAAATAAAATTTTGACAAAATTTTCTATGGAAATAAAATTTTGACAAACATTTGTATAGAAATAAACTTTTGACAAAACTTTCTATAGAAATGAAATTTTGACAAGACTTTCTATAGTAATAAAATTTGACAAAATTTTCTATGGAAATAAAGTTTTGGAGATTATTTTTGGCGATATGGACCAATTTTTGTGTAATAAGTCATCGGCTATATATAACTAAAGACCGATATGGACCAATTTTTACATGGCTGTTAGAGGTCATATATTGACAAAATGTACCAAATTTCAACCGTATCGGATGACTTTTGCTCCTCCAAGAGGTTCCGGACGTCAAATCTGGGGACGGTTTATATGGGAACTATATATAATTATGGACCGATATGGACCAATTTTTGCATGGTTGTATACTAACACCATGTACCAAATTTCAACTGGATCGGATGAATTTTGCTCTTCCAAGAGGCTCCGGAGGTCAAATCTGGGGATCGGTTTATATGGGGGCTATATATAATTATGGACCGATATCGACCAATTTTTTCATGGTTATTAGAGGCCGTAAACTAACATCAGGTACCAAATTTCAACCGGATCGTATGAATTTTGCCCCTCCAAGAGGCTCCGTTCAAATCTGGGGATCGGTTTATATGGGGGCTATATATAATTATGGACCGATATGGACCAATTTTTGCATGGTTGTTAAAAACCGTATACTAAGACCACGTACTAAATTTCAACCGGATCGGATGAATTTTGCTCCTCCAAGAGGCTCCGGTGGTCAAATCTGGGGATCGGTTTATATGGGAGCTATATATAATTATGGACCGATATGGACCAATTTTTGCATGGTTGTTAGAGGCCGTATACTTACATCAGGTACCAAATTTCAACCGGATCGGATGAATTTTGCCCCTCCAAAAGTCTCCGGAGGTCAAATCTGGGGATCGGTTTATATGGGGGCTATATATAATTATGGACCGATATGGACCAATTTTTGCATGGTTGTTAGAGACCATATACTAACATCAGGTACCAAATTTCAATCGGATCGGATGAATTTTGCCCCTCCCAGAGGCTCCGGAGGTCAAATCTGGGGATCGGTTTATATGGGGGCTATATATAATTATGGACCGATATGGACCAATTTTTGCATGGTTGTTAGAGACCGTATACTAAGACCACGTACCAAATTTCAACCGGATCGGATGAATTTTGCTGCTCCGGGAGGCTCCCCAAGCCAAATTTGGGGATCGGTTTATATGGGGGCTATACGTAAACGTGGTCCGATATGGCCCATTTTCAATACCATCCGACCTACATCAATAACAACTACTTGTGCCAAGTTTCAAGTCGATAGCTTGTTTCGTTCGGAAGTTAGCGTGATTTCCACAGACGGACGGACAGCCGGACAGACGGACAGACGGACGGACGGACGGACATGCTTAGATCGACTCAGAATTTCACCACGACCCAGAATATATATACTTTATGGGGTCTTAGAGCAATATTTCGATGTGTTACAAACGGAATGACAAAGTTAATATACCCCCATCCTATGGTGGAGGGTATAAAAACAAGTATATACGGCCGTAAGTTCGGCCGTATATATAAAATTTTGACAAAATAAAATGTTGACAACATTTCTATAGAAGTAAAATTTGGAAAACATTTTCTATAGAAATAAAATTTTGACAAAATTTTCTATAGAAATAAAATCTTAACAAAATTTTCTATAGAAATAAAATTTGGGAAAAAATTTCTATAGAAATAAAATTTTGACAAAATTTTCTATAGAAATAACATTTTGACAATGTTTTCTATAAAAATAAAATTTTGGTAGATTATTTTTGGCGCGAGTGGCAACCATGATTATGAACCGATATGGACCAATTTTTGTGTGATTGGGGATCTGCTATATATAACTATAGACCGATACGGACCAATTTTGGCATGGATTAGCAGCCTTGTACTAACACCACGTTGCAAATTTCAACCGGATCGGATGAATTTTGCTCCTCCAAGAGGCTCCGGAGGACAAATCTGTGGATCGATTTATATGGGGGCTATATATAATTATGGACCGATATGGACCAATTTTGGCATGGTTGTTAGAGACAATATAGTAACACCACGTTCCAAATTTAAACCGGATCGGATGAATTTTTCTCCTCTAAGAGGCTCCGGAGGTGAAATCTGGGGATCGGCTTCTATGGGGGCGATATATAATTATGGACCGATATGGACCAATTTTGGCATGGTTGTTAGAGACCATATACTTACACCATGTACCAAATTTCAGCCGGATCGGATGAAATTTGCTCCTCTTAGAGCAATCGCAAGCCAAATTTGGGGGTCCGTTTATATGGGGGCTATACGTAAAAATGGACCGATATGGACCAATTTTTGCATGGTTGTTAGAAACCATATACCAACACCATGTACCAAAATTAAGCCGGCTCGGATGAAATTTGCTTCTCTTAGAGCAATCGCAAACCAAATTTGGGGGTCCGTTTATATGGGGGCTATACGTAAAAGTGGACCGATATTGCCCATTTGCAATACCATCCGACCTACATCAATAACAACTACTTGTGCCAAGTTTCAAGTCGATAGCTTGTTTCGTTCGGAAGTTAGCGTGATTTCAACAGACGGACGGACATGCTCAGATCGACTCAGAATTTCACCACGACCCAGAATATAAATACTTTATGGGGTCTTAGAGCAATATTTCGATGTGTTACAAACGGAATGACAAAGTTAGTATACCCCCATCCTATGGTGGAGGGTATAAAAATAATAAAAAATTCATTACCGCTTGGATTTGAACATCTACCGTTTGACTTTTTCACTTCCATGGAAGTTCTTTTAAGAAGGTTTTGCAAATTACGACCCTTTTTAATTTTTGTTGACTTTTAATGGAAAAAATATATTCATACAAAAATATATGCCGAAAAAAAAACAAAATAAAAAGAGTATAACTTAAAAAAATAATTTTTTAGAAAAATATTTAATGAGATTTGAACCATCTGTAAAATTAGTTGTCCTCATCACCTATGATATCATTTTCAACTGCTTCTAGGTTGACATTTGTGGCACGTTCAACGGACTTCTCTTCCTTCTCAGCATCATCGTCGGATATTTCCTTCTTATTCTCTCTTTTTGTATCCTTATTAATTTCAACTTCAAACTGTTTCTTGAATTCCTCCCAATTCGAGGTAATTACATGAGGCGTTGATTCCTTTTTATCGTCAATTTTAAACTGCTTTTTGAATACCTCCCGATTCGAGGAAATTATATTAGGCGTAGCTTCTTCGGATGTATACCATTGGACCGTCACACTCGCCACATTTCCTCTGAAGTGAGGACCTGCCGGCGCAAAGCAGATTGATTTCACTTTTATCGTGCTCTTCGGTTGCGTTCAACAACTCTCTTATCCTTCCAAACTGAGCAGTTTCATTTGTTGCCTCTCCCAAATAAAGTTTCAGCAAGAGAGCATTTCTATTTTGCACGTATAGATCTTCAACCTCTTCGAATACTTTGGTTGGATAAACAAAGGGTCCAAATGATTAAAAATAAGCTTCCAGTACAGATTATCCAACTCCTTCATCCATACTTCCAAATATGTTTTTGCATCTTGGAGCAAAGCTTTGTCATCTTGTGTCTCCCATTGAAACATTGTGTTTAATACCTTACGAATAAGACATTTTAGTCTCTCCATCCTCATCACAAAATCCATCTTTGTCCTTTTGGTTGGTATGGAGACTATTGTTTTTTAAGTTTTTTGTTGATTGTTTTTAATTCCTTGTTTAAGCCACGCTTTTCCCACTAAATATTTTTATACCCTCCATCATAGGATGGGGGTATATTAACTTTGTCATTCCGTTTGTAACACATCGAAATATTGCTCTAAGACCCCATAAAGTATATATATTCTGGGTCGTGGTGAAATTCTGAGTCGATCTAAGCATGTCCGTCCGTCCGTCCGTCTGTTGAAATCACGCTAACTTCCGAACGAAACAAGCTATCGACTTGAAACTTGGCACAAGTAGTTGTTATCGATGTAGGTCGGATGGTATTGCAAATGGGCCATATCGGTCCACTTTTACGTATAGCCCCCATATAAAGGGACCCTCAGATTTGGCTTGTGGAGCCTCTAACAGAAGCATATTTCATCCGATCCGGCTGAAATTTGGTACATGGTCTCTAACAACCATGCAAAAATTGGTCCATATCGGTCCTTAATTATATAGCCCCCATATAAACCGATCCCCAGATTTGGCTTGTGGAGCCTCTAAGAGAAGCATATTTCATCCGATCCGGCTGAAATTTGGTACATGGTGTTAGTATATGGTCTCTAACAATCATGCAATAATTGGTCGACATCGGTCCATAATTATATATAGCCCCCATATAAACCGATCCCCAGATTTGGCTTGCGGAGCCTCAAAGAGAAGCAGATTTCATCCGATCCGGCTGAAATTTGGTACATGATGTTGGTATATGGTCTCTAACAACCATGCAAAAACTGGTCGACATCGGTCCATAATTTTATATAGCCCCCATATAAACCGATCCCCAGATTTGGCTTACGGAGCCTCAGAGAAAAGCAAATTTCATCCGATCCGGCTGAAATTTGGTACATGGTGTTGGTATATGGTCTCTAACAACCATGCAAAAATTGGTCCACATCGGTCCATAATTATATATAGCCCCCATATAAACCGATCCCCAGATTTGGCTTGTGGAGCCTCTAAGAGAAGCATATTTCATCCGATCCGGCTGAAATTTGGTACATGGTGTTGGTATGTGGTCTCTTACAATCATGCAAAAATTGGTCCGCATCGGTCCATAATTATATATAGACCCCATATAAACTGTTCTCCAGATTTGGCTTGCGAAGCCTCAAAAAGAAGCAAATTGCATCCGATCCGGCTGAAATTTGATACATGGTATTGGTATATGGTCTCTAGCAACCGTGCAAAATTTGGTCCACTTCGGTCCATAATTATATTTAGCGCACATATAAACCGATCCCCAGATTTGGGTTGCGGAGCCTCTAAGAGAAGCAAATTTCATCCGATCCGGCTGAAATTTGGTACATGGTATTGGCATATGGTCTCCAGCTACCGTGCAAAAATTGGTCTATATCGGTCCATAATTATATATAGCCCCCATATAAAACGTTCTCCAGATTTGACCTCCGGAGCCTCTTGGAGGAGCAAAATTCATCCGATCCGGTTCAAATTAGGAACGTGGTGTTAGTATATGGTCGCTAACAACCATACCAAAATTGGTCCAATAACACAAAAATTGGTCCATATCGGTTCATAATCATGGTTGCCACTAGAGCTAAAAATAATCTACCAAAATTTTATTTCTATAGAAAATTTTGTCAAAATTTTATTTCTATAGAAAATGTTGTCAAAATTTTATTTCTATAGAAAATTTTGTTCAAATTTTATTCGGTTCATAATCATGGTTGCCACTCGAGCCAAAAATAATCTACCAAGATTTTATTTCTATAGAAAATTTTGTCAAAAGTTTATTTCTATAGAAAATTTTGTTAAAATTTTATTTCTGTAGACATTTTTGTCAAAATTTTCTTTCTATAGAAAATTTTGTGAAAATTTTTATTTCTATAGAAAATTTTATTTCTATAGAAAATTTTGTTAAAATTTTATTTCTGTAGAAAATTTTGTCAAAATTTTATGTCTACTTTGTCAAACTGAAATATATACGTATTGGATCGATCTTTTTATACCCTCCATCATAGGATGGGGGTATATTAACTTTGTCATTCCGTTTGTAACACATCGAAATATTGTTCTAAGACCCCATAAAGTATATATATTCTGGGTCGTGGTGAAATTCTGAGTCGATCTAAGCATGTCCGTCCGTCCGTCCGTCCGTCCGTCTGTTGAAATCACGCTAACTTCCGAACAAAACAAGCTATCGACTTGAAACTTGGCACAAGTAGTTGTTATCGATGTAGGTCGGATGGTATTGAAAATGGGCCATATCGGTCCACTTTTACGTATAGCCCCCATATAAAGGGACCCTCAGATTTGGCTTGTGGAGCCTCTAACAGAAGCATATTTCATCCGATCCGGCTGAAATTTGGTATATGGTGTTGGTATGTGGTCTCTAACAACCGTGCAAAAATTGGTTCACATCGGTCCTTAATTATATATAGCCCCCATATAAACCGATCCCCAGATTTGGCTTGTGGAGCCTCTAAGAGAAGCATATTTAATCCGATCCTGCTGAAATTTGGTACATGGTGTTGGTATATGGTCTCTAACAATCGTGCAAAAATTGGTCCACATCGGTCCATAATTTTATATAGCCCCCATATAAACCGATCCCCAGATTTGGCTTGCGGAGCCTCAAAGAGAAGCAAATTTCATCCGATCGGACTGAAATTTGGTACATGATGTTGGTATATGGTCTCTAACAACCATGCAAAAATTGGTCCACATCGGTCCGGCCGGTCCCCGACCGGCTTTAGACTTTCCTTACTTGTTTTATTTTGTCGTTGTTTAAGCAGGGCTATTTTTAACCTTTCAGAGGCCCGGAGCATATTAGTATAATGGGGCCCCTATGACTTTGACAGAACATTATTTTGTTATAATAAACAAAAACAAGTATATACGGCCTAAGTTCGGCCAGGCCGAAGCTTATGTACCCTCCACCATGGATTGCGTAGAAACTTCTACTGAAGACTGTCATCCACAATCGAATTACTTGGGTATCTTGCGGTATCACTTGCCGATGGCAAGGTACCTTGAAACTTCATAACACCGTCTTCTAAATTGCAAGGTAATCCATATGTGGTATATATTAAACTAAACAAGTGAGTAAAATAGAAAGTCGGGCGGGGCCGACTATCTCATACCCTAAACCATCCCTACTGAATTAGTAAACATAAGCATTTTTGGAGTATCGTTGGTATAGGTTTTGGAGAATATAAAGGGGGGTACATGTTTATGGGTGTCTTGTCACAATCTGAGCAGGAGCTATAGTTTATTTTGAACCAAAAGAGCTAGTATGCCAATAATATTGAGTCCAATATTAAACAAGTGAGTAAAGTAGAAAGTCGGGCGGGGCCGACTATATCATACCCTAAACCACCATTACAGATTTAGTAATCATAAGCATTTGTGGAGTAACATATAGGTCTGGGAGATAAACCGCAGTTGCATATTTAAGAAAATTAAGGGGTACATGTCTATGGGTGCTTTGTGTCAATCTGAATATAGCTCATAGTCAATGTTGCCAGGGAAAATGTTCGGTTTACCCTACAAGGACACAAAAAGTTCCCTACTTTCCCATACATTCCCAAACAATTTTTCCTACTATATTTTTCGTTAAATTTAAAAAATTTTACAAAACAAAAATGGTTCTAAGTACTTTATTATCTTAAAACATGAATATGCAACGTATATAACTTAGAATATAAATTTGTATTACCACCACGGTTGCCACAGTTGGTAGAATTCTACCCAAATTAGTAATCTGTTTCGTTAAATCTCCATAAAAATAAAATTTTGGAAAAAGTTTCTATAAACAAATTTTTGTGAGAAACTTTTCTATAGAAATAATAATTTTGACAATAAATTCTATAGAAATAAATTTTTGAGAAAAAATTCCACAGAAATAAAATTTTGAGAAAATTTTTTATAGAAATAATATTTTGAAAAAAATTTCTATAGAAATACAATTTTGACAAAATGTTCTATAGAAATAAAATGTTGACAAAATTTTCTACAGGAATAAAGTTTACCACACATTGTTAAAGATCAAGCCTTGCCGGCTTCTAATTTCCTCCTCTAGAGCCACCAAAATGTAAAAAATATTACAAATTGTGTTGAGTGAAAATGTCCTACATTGTGGCCCTACGTTCCTACAAGACGTTAAATATTAGAAAAACCCTACATATAGGGAATTTTCCCTACTTCTAGCAACACTGGCTGTGTTGATATTGCGCCTACGGAGTTAGTATGCCACTAATATTAAAATATTAAAAATGAGAAAATCGTTAAATTAGTGTGGGTAATAAATATAAATTTGTAAAAATCGAGCAATATTCTTATGTAAGAGCTACAAGTACGTATAAGTACGATCGGCTTGTACATCAAAATTTGAAATTTGAGTAACACTGGTTAATAAATAAGAGTACTATGGCCAAATTTGAGAAAATCGAGCGATGCATATATATGGAAGCTATATCTAAATCTGAACCAATTTGCATAATATTTTGCGAGTTTGATTAATACCACAAAAGGTTACCTTGTGCAAGATTTGAGTAGGATCAGTTAAGAAATGAGGTCTGTATGGTCAAACATAAGGTTATTAGGGGCGAATTTTTCAAAGTCGGGCTATACATATATATGGGAGCTATACCTAAATCTGAACCGATTTCGATGATTTTTTGCACATATAGTTAGTACTATAGAGGACTGAATCTAGCAAACTTTTAGTAAGATCGGTTAATAAATAAGGGTTCTATGGCCAAATTTGGGAAAATCGGGCTATACATATATATGGGAGCTATATCTAAATCTGAACCGATTTCGATGACTTTGTGCACATATAGTTAGTGCTATAGAGGATTATATTTAGCCAACTTTGAGTAAGATCGGTTGATAAATAAAGGGTTTGTGGCCAAATTTGGGAAAATCGGGCGACACATATATATGAGAACTATATCTAAATCTGAACCGATTTGGATGAAATTTTGCAGACTTGAAGGGCGATGGAAAAGTTTACCTTTCGCCAAATTTGGTGACGATCCGTTTTGAAAAAACGCGCAACGTGACCTCATTTGTCGAAATCGGGCGATACATATATATGGGAGCTATATCTAAATTTGATCCGATTTCTTCCAAATTCAACAGCGTTCGTCCTTGTGCCCAAAAAACTCCCTGTACCAAATTTCATCAAAATCGGTTAATAATTGCGACCGGAATCCTGTGAACAACAAATACATGGACAGACGGACGGACGGACACCAAGCGCTAGATCGACTCAGGAGGTGATTCTGAGTCGATCGGTATATATTTTATGGGGTCTAAAATCAATATTTCTGGTAGGCACATTTTTTGGCCGATCAAACTTATTATACCCTGACCACTATGTGGTTTAGGGTATAACAAGTATATACGGCCGTAAGTTCGGCCAGGCCGAATCTTATGTACCCTCCACCATGGATTGCGTAGGAACTTCTACTAAAGGCTGTCATCCACAATCGAATTACTTCGGTTGCGATAACACTTGCCGATGGCAAGGTATCGTAAAACTTTTTAACACTGTCTTCTAAATTGTAAGTTAGCCCATACGGGGTATATATTAAACAAACAAAGGCCGATTAAATACGTATATAATCTAGTTTGACAAAATTTTCTATAGAAATAAAATTTTGACAAAATTTTCTATAGAAATGAAACCTTGACAAAATTTTCTATAGAATTAAAATTTTGACAAAATTTTCTATAGAAATAAAAATTTGACAAAATTTTCTATAGAAATAAAAACTTGACAAAATTTTCTATAGAAATAAAATGTTGACAAAATTTTCTATGGAAGTAAAATGTTGACAAAATTTTCTATAGCAATACAATTTTGACAAAAATTTCTATAGAAATAAAATGTTGACAAAATTTTGTATAGAAATAAAATTTTGGCAAAATTTTGTATAGAAATAAAATGTTGACAAAATTTTCTACAGAAATAAATTTTTTACAAAATTTTCTATAGAAATAAAATTTTGACAAACATTTCTATAGAAATAAACTTTTGACAAAACTTTCTATAGAAATGAAATTTTAACAAAACTTTCTATAGTAATAAAATTTGACAAAATTTTCTATGGAAATAATGTTTTGGTAGATTACAAAATTTTCTATAGAAATAAAATTTTGACAAAATTTTCTATGGAAATAAAATTTTGACAAACATTTGTATAGAAATAAACTTTTGACAAAACTTTCTATAGAAATGAAATTTTGACAAGACTTTCTATAGTAATAAAATTTGACAAAATTTTCTATGGAAATAAAGTTTTGGTAGATTATTTTTGGCGATATGGACCAATTTTTGTGTAATAAGTCATCGGCTATATATAACTAAAGACCGATATGGACCAATTTTTACATGGCTGTTAGAGGTCATATATTGACAAAATGTACCAAATTTCAACCGTATCGGATGACTTTTGCTCCTCCAAGAGGTTCCGGACGTCAAATCTGGGGACGGTTTATATGGGAACTATATATAATTATGGACCGATATGGACCAATTTTTGCATGGTTGTATACTAACACCATGTACCAAATTTCAACTGGATCGGATGAATTTTGCTCTTCCAAGAGGCTCCGGAGGTCAAATCTGGGGATCGGTTTATATGGGGGCTATATATAATTATGGACCGATATCGACCAATTTTTGCATGGTTATTAGAGGCCGTAAACTAACATCAGGTACCAAATTTCAACCGGATCGTATGAATTTTGCCCCTCCAAGAGGCTCCGTTCAAATCTGGGGATCGGTTTATATGGGGGCTATATATAATTATGGACCGATATGGACCAATTTTTGCATGGTTATTAAAAACCGTATACTAAGAGCACGTACTAAATTTCAACCGGATCGGATGAATTTTGCTCCTCCAAGAGGCTCCGGTGGTCAAATCTGGGGATCGGTTTATATGGGAGCTATATATAATTATGGACCGATATGGACCAATTTTTGCATGGTTGTTAGAGGCCGTATACTAACATCAGGTACCAAATTTCAACCTGATCGGATGAATTTTGCCCCTCCAAAAGTCTCCGGAGGTCAAATCTGGGGATCGGTTTATATGGGGGCTATATATAATTATGGACCGATATGGACCAATTTTTGCATGGTTGTTAGAGACCATATACTAACATCAGGTACCAAATTTCAATCGGATCGGATGAATTTTGCCCCTCCCAGAGGCTCCGGAGGTCAAATCTGGGGATCGGTTTATATGGGGGCTATATATAATTATGGACCGATATGGACCAATTTTTGCATGGTTGTTAGAGACCGTATACTAAGACCACGTACCAAATTTCAACCGGATCGGATGAATTTTGCTGCTCCGGGAGGCTCCCCAAGCCAAATTTGGGGATCGGTTTATATGGGGGCTATACGTAAACGTGGTCCGATATGGCCCATTTTCAATACCATCCGACCTACATCAATAACAACTACTTGTGCCAAGTTTCAAGTCGATAGCTTGTTTCGTTCGGAAGTTAGCGTGATTTCCACAGACGGACGGACAGCCGGACAGACGGACAGACGGACGGACGGACGGACATGCTTAGATCGACTCAGAATTTCACCACGACCCAGAATATATATACTTTATGGGGTCTTAGAGCAATATTTCGATGTGTTACAAACGGAATGACAAAGTTAATATACCCCCATCCTATGGTGGAGGGTATAAAAAGAGAAAATCGTTAAATTAGTGTGGGTAATAAATCAAAATTTGTACAAATCGAGCAATATTCTTATGTAAAAGCTACAAGTATGTATAAATACGATCGGCTAGTACATCAAAATTTGAAATTTGACTAACATTGGTTAATAAATAAGAGTACTATGGCCAAATTTGGGAAAATCGAGCGATGCATATATATGGAAGCTATATCTAAATCTGAACCAATTTGCAAAATATTTTGCGAGTTTGATTAATACCACAAAAGGTTACCTTGTGCAAGATTTAAGTAAGATCAGTTAAGAAATGAGGTCTGTATGGTCAAACATAAGGTTATTAGGGGCGAATTTTTCAAAATCGGGCTATACATATATATGGGAGCTATACCTAAATCTGAACCGATTTCGATGATTTTTTGCACATATAGTTAGTACTATAGATGACTGAATCTAGCAAACTTTTAGTAAGATCGGTTAATAAATAAGGGTTCTATGGCCAAATTTGGGAAAATCGGGCTATACATATATATTGGAGCTATATCTAAATCTGAACCGATTTCGATGATTGTTTGCACATATAGTAAGTGCTATAGAAGACTACATTTAGCCAAATTTGGGTCAGATCGGTTGATAAATAAGGGTTTTATGGCCAAATTTAGAAAAATCGGGCGGTACATATATATGAGAGCTATATCTAAATCTGAACCGATTTCGATGATTTTTTGCACATATAGTAAGTGCTATAGAAGACTACATTTAGCCAAATTTGGGTCAGATCGGTTGATAAATAAGGGTT
The DNA here is from genome assembly GCF_050003625.1 of Haematobia irritans. NCBI lineage: Eukaryota > Metazoa > Arthropoda > Insecta > Diptera > Muscidae > Haematobia > Haematobia irritans. Next base: position 49,373,725 of record NC_134400.1, read on the forward strand.
TTGTGGCCAAATTTGGGAAAATCGGGCGATACATATATATGGGAGCTATATCTAAATCTGATCCGATTTGGATGAGATTTTGCATACTTGAAGGGCGATGGAAAAGATTACCTTTTGCCAAATTTGGTGACGATGCGTTTGCAAAAACGCGCAACGTGACCCCATTTGTCGAAATCAGGCGATACATATATATGGGAGCTATATGTAAATTTGATCCGATTTCTTCCAAATTCAATAGCGTTCGTCCTTGTGCCCAAAAAACTCCCTGTACCAACTTTCATCAAAATCGGTTAATAATTGCGACCGGAATCCTGTGAACAACAAATACATGGACAGACGGACGGACGGACACCAAGCGCTAGATCGACTCAGGAGGTGATTCTGAGTCGATCGGTATATATTTTATGGGGTCTAAAGTCAATATTTCTGGTAGGCACATTTTTTGGCCGATCAAACTTATTATACCCTGACCACTATGTGGTTTAGGGTATAAAAAGGTGCCGAGAACTAAAAAATTTCGTGGAAATATATGGGAGCTATATCTAAATCGGAACCGATTTCGATGAAATTGGCACACTTAACGCCGTTCGGTTAGTAAATGAGCGCAATCTGACCCCATTTATCGAAATCGGGCGATACATATATATGGGAGCTATATCTAAATTTGATCAATAACGTTTGTCCTTCTGCCAAAAAAGCGCCACATACCAAATTTTATCAAAATCGGTTAATAATTGCGGGTCAAATACGCCCACTGTGAGACGTGCTGACAGACGTCTTCAGATCGAGTCAGAATTTCACTACAACCTACAATATGTGTACACCCAGAGAAGGAATATGAACAGCTCAAGAGCGGAATGTTATTTTTGGATGGTGACCATGTAACATTTTTGTCGCAACCAATGTATTTTCTCGGAAATTATGTACCTGTTTTCGGCAAGCATGTTATGTTTGGCGAGAAAACAACATTTTTGCGACAATCATGCCACATTGTCAACATCCAAAAATATCATTTTGCTCTTGAAACATATTTGAGGTCTGAGACGCTCATCCAATGGTGGAGGGTATAAATATTCAATATAAAGAGACAAAATAGCACATGAGTCAAATTTAATTTTGCAAAATTCATTTCATTGCATATAGAAAACTTCATTGTGTGGAAATTAATTAAACGAGTCACTTGGCCCATCCCTGACTACTTAGAGGAAGTGATGTGTAGAAATTCTCCCCTAAAGTTACAAAGACTAAATTAAGTTGGAAGATGTGTTTAGTTAACATCGTATGGGATGGAATATTCCTCGCTTTTGATATTTCATGAAATTATGCTAAATCTCTAACGAAGCACTCTGTATTATAAGTAGTTTGAAAGTATGCTCTTGTAACTTGAAAACTTTATAAAATACAAGCATGAGACAACCATTGCTACTGTTTTCTAGAACTAGGAGTAGTAGCCGTGTAATATGTATGCAAATTAATGCTACAAATAAAAGTGCTTGCTTATGGATGGGTTTTTTTGAAATTTTGTCTTCTTTTTCCTTTGGCCACATTTCGGCTTTGTATTTAGCAGCTCTAGCTACCAGAACAGAACAGAACAGAACAAAAAACAAAAACGAAACTTAAATCTAGGCAACATCATGTGGGCCAAAACAAATCGAGTATTCTTGGTATTGGCCAATTCATTGTCCTTCAACGATTGCCTTGTCTCTATCTCTTCCGACAGTGGGTGGTCATGGTAAGCAATTTTACATTTTTATTACTACCGAATTCTTTATTTTTCAATTTCGAAATTCTTTTCCTGAGTCTATTGGCTTTTTCAATTTGCTTGTTTTTTTTTTGTTTTTTGGGGGGGTTTGAATGTTATCTGTGTCATGCTGCCTGGTTGTTTGGTTCATTGGCTACTGGTGGCTTGCTTTCCCTGCTGGATGAAAAAACAAAAAAAAACATCCCACCACTTACCATTCGAAACCAAAACAAATCGTGTCCTGTTTGTTTTCCTCTCTACAAGTGCTAATAAATTTTAATGTAATATCCGAAAAATGTTAACCGATGCAAAAATAAAAAGCCAATAATACCAATGCCACTTTGTGTTGTAGAAAGCAGAAACGTAGCCAGTTTATAAATTGGGCTTCGAACTTTTAGAGTATCGGATGAAAATTGGTCAAAAGAATTTCAAGATGGCAAATCAGGAGAAAAAATTACAAAAAACGATTTTGGTAGGGTATGAAGGATATCTAACAAGTGCATTGAGATACCACAAATGTTGAAATTCTTTCATATCTGTGAGTGCTGCCGCATTCTTGGTGTCCGTCCGTCTGTCCATGTATTTGTTGTTCACAGGATTCCGGTCGCAATTATTAACCGATTTTGATGAAATTTGGTACAGGGACAAACGCTATTGAATTTGGAAGAAATCAGATCAAATTTAGATATAGCTCTCATATATATGTATCGCCCGATTTCGACAAATGGGGTCACGTTGCACTTTTTTACTAACCGATCGTCGTCAAATTTAGCACAAACTAATCTTCTGCATCACCCTTAAAGTCTGCAAAAATTCATCGAAATCGGTTCAGATTTAGATATAGCTCCCATATATATGTATCGCCCGATTTTGCCAAATTAGGTCATAAAACCCTTATCTATCAACTCTTACTCAAAGTTGGCTAAATCTAATCTTCTATAGCACTAACTATATGTGCAAAACTCATTGAAATCGGTTCAGATTTAGCTATAGCTCCCATACCGCCCGATTTTTCTAAATTTGGCCATAAAACCCTTATTTATCAACCGATCTTACTCAAAGTTGGCTAAATGTAATCTTCTATAGCACTAACTATATGTGCAAAAATTTATCGATATTGGTTCACATTTAGCTATAGCTCCCATATATATGTACCGCCCGATTTTTCTAAATTTGGCCATAAAACCCTTATTTACCAACCGATCTTACTCAAAGTTGGCTAAATGTAATCTTCTATAGCACTAACTAAAGGGTGATTTGTTAAGAGCTTGATAACTTTTTTTTAAAAAAAAACGCATAAAATTTGCAAAATCTCATCGGTTCTTTATTTGAAACGTTAGATTGGTCCATGACATTTACTTTTTGAAGATAATTTCATTTAAATGTTGACCGCGGCTGCGTCTTAGGTGGTCCATTCGGAAAGTCCAATTTTGGGCAACTTTTTCGAGCATTTCGGCCGGAATAGCCCGAATTTCTTCGGAAATTTTGTCTTCCAAAGCTGGAATAGTTGCTGGCTTATTTCTGTAGACTTTAGACTTGACGTAGCCCCACAAAAAATAGTCTAAAGGCGTCAAATCGCATGATCTTGGTGGCCAACTTACCGGTCCATTTCTTGAGATGAATTGTTCTCCGAAGTTTTCCCTCAAAATGGCCATAGAATCGCGAGCTGTGTGGCATGTAGCGCCATCTTGTTGAAACCACATGTCAACGAAGTTCAGTTCTTCCATTTTTGGCAACAAAAAGTTTGTTAGCATCGAACGATAGCGATCGCCATTCACCGTAACGTTGCGTCCAACAGCATCTTTGAAAAAATACGGTCCAATGATTCCACCAGCGTACAAACCACACCAAACAGTGCATTTTTCGGGATGCATGGGCAGTTCTTGAACGGCTTCTGGTTGCTCTTCACTCCAAATGCGGCAATTTTGCTTATTTACGTAGCCATTCAACCAGAAATGAGCCTCATCGCTGAACAAAATTTGTCGATAAACACATTTCGAACCGAACACTGATTTTGGTAATAAAATTCAATGATTTGCAAGCGTTGCTCGTTAGTAAGTCTATTCATGATGAAATGTCAAAGCATACTGAGCATCTTTCTCTTTGACACCATGTCTGAAATCCCACGTGATCTGTCAAATACTAATGCATGAAAATCCTAACCTCAAAAGAATCACCCTTTATATGTGCAAAAAATTATCGATATAGGTTCAGATTGATATATATATATATATGTATGTATAGCCCAATTTTCCCAAATTTGGCCATAGAACCCTTATTTATTATCCGATCTAATTCAAAGTTGGCTAGATCCAGTCCTCTACAGTATTAACGGTATGTGCAAAATTTCATCGAAATCGGTTCATATGTAGATGTAGCTCCCATATATGTATCGCTCGATTTTCCCTATGAAGACTAGATCAGATTCTGGATTTATAAGAACCATATTTGTTTGAGTTTTAGAGGAATCATAAACATCGTGTGCAAGTATACAAGAAAATGAAATAACGCCTTGATTTAAAATCTAACATCTGTAGATTTTTACCCCCATTATTTAAATGATTATCAGAAGTAAAATCTGGAAACTATAATTCAGTTTCAAGCTATTTTCATTATCAGTGCACATGGACCGATATTCACCATTTTCGGCACACCTATTTATGTTCCTAAAATACTTGTAGATTTAAAATTTCATGCAAATTTGATAAAAACTATGGTTTCTAAAAGCCCAAGAAGTAAAATCGGGAGATCGGTCTATTTGGGAGATAAACCAAAACATGGACCAATACACGCCATTTTCGGCTCTCATATTTAAGGTCCTAAAATACCTGTTGATTTCTCATTTCAGGCAAATTGGATAAAAACTACGGATTCTAGAAGCCTAAAAAATAAAATCATTTCTTGCACACCTATTTGTGTTCCTAAAAACCTCCAGATTTTCGATTTCAGGCAAAGTGGACAACAATTACGGTTTCTAGAAACCAAAAATTAATATCGGGAGATCGGACTATCTGATGGCTATATCAAAATATGTACCTATACTCACCATTTTCGGCATACCTTTTTATGGTCCTAAAATACCTCTAGATTTCCAATTTTAGGCAAGTTGGATAAAAACTACGGTTTCTATAAGTGCAAGAATAAAATCTGGAGATCGGTCTTTATGGGGGCTATATAAAAACATGGTCCGATACTCATAATTTTCAGCACACCTCTTTAGGGTTTTAAAATACATCCAGATTTTTAATTTCAGGCAAATTGGATAAAAACTGCAGATTTTAGACGCCCAGGAAGTAAAATCGGGAAATCGGTCTATATGGGGGCTATACCAAAACATTGACCGATACTCACCATTTTTGGCACACCTCTTTATGGTGCTCAAATACCTCTAGATTTCCAATTTCAGGCGAATTGGATAGAAACTATCGATTCTAGAAGCCCTAGAAATATAATCGGGAGATCGCTCTATATGGGGGCTATACCAAAACATGGACCGATACTCACCATTTATAGCACACCTCTTTGTGGTCATAAAATACATCTAGATTTCCAATTTCAGGCAAATAGGATAGAAACTAAGGTTTTTATAAGCCCAAGACCCCAAATCGGGAGGTCGGTTTATATGGGGATTATATCAAAACTTGGACCGATATAGCCCATCTTCGAACTTGACCTGCCTGCAGACAAAAGACAAGTTTGTGCGAAATTTCAGCACGATAGCTTTATTATTGAAGACTGTAGCGTGATTACAACAGACAGACAGACTGACAGCCAGACGGACATGGCTATATCGTCTTAGAATTTCTCCCTGATCAAGAATATATATACTTTATATAGTCGGAAATCGATATTTCGATGTGTTACAAACGGAATGACAAACTTATTATACCCCCGTCACCATTCTATGGTGGTGGGTATAAAAAGGGGAGATGTTGTAGTTACCTGAGAAATATTCACTGTGCGAACTATAGCATTTATTTATCAACACATCATTGAAATATTGGTATATCAGTTTTCATTATTTTGACATTGTTAAAATGTTCATTATTCATTCTTAATTTTTCCTTTTTCAATAAAACTTATTTTTTTTGTGTTTGTAGAAAGGAATCAATTGTGAATTCCTAATTTCCATCAAGACTCCAACGATGTTCTTTTTGGCATTTCCATGGTGAAATCTAATGCTTGTTGTTTAGATGGGAATGATCCCAGATTCTTAAGAATCTTGCTACCAACTATTCTTCCCCACATCACCTACCTTTTTAATACCATACTTACACCCAAAAAATTAATAGAGAAAAGTTTACTTGATTCAAGCCGTAGCGGTGTCAAAAGTACGGTAAGTACGGTTTTTCTAAATACAAGTGCGAAATTCTTAATTCAATCCCGAAAATATTAAGTACGGATTTCTTAATTTTAGAAATTTTCAATCGCGTTTGTGCTTCCTTTAAGTAGCTTAATGGAGCTCTATTTAATCCTAATATGTACTTGATTCAATCCGCATTTAAGCTTATATTAAACCCAATTAGCGTTTAACTTGAGCCAAAACGAACTTGTTTTAAGCGGAATTAACGCTTGGATCGATCGTTTTTATTCTTGAATATAATTTCACTATGCTTGATTTAATCCCGAACCGTATTCGATGTTATTTTATATGCACTTGATTTTAGTGTGATTTTTACTAACCATGTACCCATAAAATAAACATTGGTTCATATATTTAAAAAAAAAATATTTATTATTATTATTTGTTAATATCAATACATACTTTTGTAAGGGAAAGAAAATGACGTAAAATGGGACAATACATAATACACCTAGGTGAAAAAGTAAATACATATATTTATAATATCTGTAAATGATTCAAGTACAAAATACATTTTTTAATAAAAACAAATATATAACAAATAATATAAATAAAAAAAATAATAATAAAATGCAAAATATAAAGACATATATGTATTTTAATTTACCAAGTCAGCAGAAAATTTGGACCATTAAGCAAGCAACTCAGCGGAATTCAACTTTTCGAGGTCTTGTTGCACTAAATAGTCAGTTTGCCTCTACTTACACATACGTCGGCCCAAGCCATTGACGCTCCTTTAAAACTGAAAAATGTAAAATGCATGGAATATATAAATAATAAACTTTAATATTACTTACCTTTTAAATATTGTATGTACTTCCATTTTTTAAATATTTATTAATTTATCTTCCTTCTCACTTTCTTGTGAGGAGACAATAAATAGTTTACTGTCAATTATGGTCAAAGCACACAATAATACTAAAAGAATTTGGCAAACAAAATGCAAGTGAAGCCAAAAAACACAAGCTCGAAATCAAACACACATACACACACACAATGCTTCATACATAAAGGGTGATTTGTTAAGAGCTTGATAACTTTTTTTTAAAAAAAAACGCATAAAATTTGCAAAATCTCATCGGTTCTTTATTTGAAACGTTAGATTGGTCCATGACATTTACTTTTTGAAGATAATTTCATTTAAATGTTGACCGCGGCTGCGTCTTACGTGGTCCATTCGGAAAGTCCAATTTTGGGCAACTTTTTCGAGCATTTCGGCCGGAATAGCCCGAATTTCTTCGGAAATGTTGTCTTCCAAAGCTGGAATAGTTGCTGGCTTATTTCTGTAGACTTTAGACTTGACGTAGCCCCACAACAAATAGTCTAAAGGCGTCAAATCGCATGATCTTGGTGGCCAACTTACCGGTCCATTTCTTGAGATGAATTGTTCTCCGAAGTTTTCCCTCAAAATGGCCATAGAATCGCGAGCTGTGTGGCATGTAGCGCCATCTTGTTGAAACCACATGTCAACCAAGTTCAGTTCTTCCATTTTTGGCAACAAAAAGTTTGTTAGCATCGAACGATAGCGATCGCCATTCACCGTAACGTTGCGTCCAACAGCATCTTTGAAAAAATACGGTCCAATGATTCCACCAGCGTACAAACCACACCAAACAGTGCATTTTTCGGGATGCATGGGCAGTTCTTGAACGGCTTCTGGTTGCTCTTCACTCCAAATGCGGCAATTTTGCTTATTTACGTAGCCATTCAACCAGAAATGAGCCTCATCGCTGAACAAAATTTGTCGAGAAAAAAGCGGATTTTCTGCCAACTTTTCTAGGGCCCATTCACTGAAAATTCGACGTTGTGGCTCGTTAGTAAGTCTATTCATGATGAAATGTCAAATCATACTGAGCATCTTTCTCTTTGACACCATGTCTGAAATCCCACGTGATCTGTCAAATACTAATGCATGAAAATCCTAACCTCAAAAGAATCACCCTTTACATGCGAACAATAAACCGAAAACCATGACTCATAAGGGAATATCAAGTTAAAGTTTTCTTATTTTAATCCGTAGTCGGCTTAAGATAGCAGACGAAAAGCAAGCCAAACAACAACACTAACACTAAAAGCCACACATCAAATTGAAAATTCTCTATATATAAGAAAAAAAAAAACAGTTTTCGGGGGTTGAAAATCTATGAGAGTATCGAAGAGAGCAATCTTTATTTTGCGCTCTCACTAGCTAACTCTCACAGACGAATTAAGAAAAAATTTTCTTATTTTAACTCAAAACAAGCTTAAATAAAACTTTAAGCACTTGAATTGCACAAACAAGCGCACTTTGTACTTAATATGAGTATAACTTAGTATTTGCGTACTTAAAATTTTAAGTGCCGATTCAGGCTAGAAATAAGAAATTGAAACTTGATTTTAGAAGTCTACTTTTCTTTGGGTGTACTATCAGTATTTTTCCAAGTGCTTGGAAACATGCCAAAACCATCTCTGTACAAAAAATTCGAAGGAGCTCCGTCCCATTTCTATTCTTTGTTATATCTAAAAAGTTTTTGAGAAGATAGTTCACAGACAAATTTCCACGTTTATAAATGACAATGATTTGCTTTACGAGAAACAGTCATAGTTACAGGTCGAATTATAGCAGCGTAAGTGCTTTGATCGAGGTTACTGAGAACATTAGAACCAACTTGGACAATGGCGATATTACTTTCCTGGTTCTTCTTGATCACTCCAAGACATTCAACACGGTGGATCACAATATGATAGGAGCTAAACTACGCAATTTCTTCAATTTCTCTTCCATGTCCGTACGGTTAATTTTATCATATCATTCTAACCGTATGCAGTCCGTCTGCTCACACTATTCAGCCTCAAGACATTTACCTGTTAACAGAGGGGTACCTCAGGGTTCAATTTTTGGTCCTCTCTTGTTCTCTCTGTATAGCAATGACTTGCCACTGCAGTTGTCAGCTTGTAGGGCACATAACATATACAGTGCTGTTCAAAACTTTTGAAACCACATTCCCTGTTGGAAATAAACCGTAATTATAATGAAAACAAGTAAGGAAAGTCTTAAGTCGGGCGGGGCCGACTATATTATACCCTGCTCCACTTTGTAGATCTAAATTTTCGATACCATATCACATTCGTCAAATGTATTGGGGGCTATATATAAAGGTTTGTTCCAAATACATATATTTAAATATCTTTCGAACTGGACAGAATTTAATAGACTTCTACAAAATGTATAGACTCAAAATTTAAGTCGGCTAATGCACTAGGGTGGAACACAATGTTAGTAAAATAATATGGGAAAATATTTAAATCTGAAGCAATTTTAAGGAAACTTCGAAAAAGTTTATTTATGATTTATCGCTCGATATATATGTATTAGAAGCTTAGGAAAAGTAGAGTCAGTTTTACAACTTTCTCGACTAAGCAGTGGCGATTTTACAAGGAAAATATTGGTATTTTGACCATTTTTGTCGAAATCAGAAAAACATATATATGGGAGCTATATCTAAATCTGAACCGATTTCAACCAAATTTGGTGCGCATAGCTACAATGCTAATTCTAGTCCCTGTGCCAAATTTCAACTAAATCGGAGTTAAAAATTGGCCTCTGTGGTCATATGAGTGTATATCGGGCAAAAACTATATATGGGAGCTATATCTAAATCTGAACCGATTTCAATCAAATTTGGCACGCATAGCAACAATGCTATATCTACTCCCTGTGCAAAATTTTAACCAAATTGGGCCACAACTCTAGTTTTAGGGCCATATTAGTCCATATCGGGCGAAAGATATACATGGGAGCTATATCTAAATCTGAACCGATTTCAATAGAATTTTGGACACTTGACTATACTACTAATTGTACTCCTAGTGCAAAATTTCAACCAAATTCGACCAAAAATCTGGCTTCTTGGGCTATATAAGTCTAAATCGGACGAAAGATATATATGGGAGCTATATCTAAATCTGAACCGATTTCAATCAAATATTGCACACTTGACTATACGACTAAGTGTTATGTTTGTACAAAATTTTAAGCAAATCGGTATAAAACTCTGGCTGCTGGGTCCATATCAGTGCATATCGGGCGAAAGATATATATGGAAGCTATATCTATATCTGAACCGATTTCTTCCAAAATCAATAGGGTTCTATTCTGACCCAAATTAGGAACATGTGCCAAATTTGAAGGCGATTGGACTTAAATTGCGACCTAGACTTTGATCGCAAAAATGTGTTCACAGACAGACGGCCATGGTCGACTCAGGGACCCACCCTGAGCATTATTGCCAAAGACACCATGTGTCTATCTCGTCTCTTTGTGGGTGTTACAAACATCTGCACTAACTTATAATACCCTGTTCCACAGTGTGGCGCAGGGTATAAAAAAAATATATATATTTATTTTAATATATATATATATATATATATATATATATATATATATATATATATATATATATATATATATATATATATATATATATATATATATATATATATATATATATATATATATATATATATATATTATATATATATATATATATATATATATATATATATATATATATATATATATATATATATATATATATATATATAATTTTTCCATGTCCGTACGCAGGGTATAAAAAAAATATATATATTTATTTTAATATATATATATATATATTATATATATATATATATATATATATATATATATATATATATATATATATATATATATATATATATATATATATATATATATATATATATATATATATATATATATATATATATATATATATATTAAAATAAACTTTCAATGGAATGTTGTTGCTAATTATGTCAATTTTAAAAATTAAGTGAATAAGGGAACTATCGTCAAACAATTTTTGGATAATTTATAAAATTATGTAAAAAATTTCAATCAAAAATGTGACTTTTGATACAAAAAAATCTAGCTTTTTTCTAGCTATTTCTAGCTATTTTTTAAAATTTTTAGCTTTTTTTGGCTAGTTTTTTTAACAAATCTAGCGGTTTTTGGTGAAACAATTCTGGCAACGCTGGTTTAGAGTATCCTTGACCAATAACTATATTTATATGATTCACCCAATAATATTATCGTTGAGAATTAATCCCAAATTCTTGGCGTGGTGTACGATGTCCA